>NC_050102.1:95937481-96240512 GCF_902167145.1 Zea mays
GCGATGAGGGCCTCGGACTCGGCGAGGGCCTCGGCGTACTCCACGCACTCCACGTCGCATTCGAACGCGTGTTTGTACGTGGGGCCGACGGTGATGACCCCGTTGGGGCCCGGCATCTTGAGCTTCAGGTAGGTGTAGTTGGGGACGACCATGAACTTCGCGTAGCATGGCCTCCCTAGCACGGCGTGGTAGGTTCCTCGGAACCCGACCACTTCGAACGTCAGGGTCTCCCTTCGGAAGTTGGAGGGTGTCCCGAAGCAGACTGGGAGGTCGAGTCGCCCGAGGGGCTGGACGCGCTTCCCAGGGATGATCCCGTGGAAGGGCGCAGCGCCTGCTCGGACGGAGGACGGATCGACGCGCAGAAGCTTGAGGGTCTCGGCGTAGATGATGTTGAGGCAGCTGCCCCCGTCCATCAGGACCTTGGTGAGCCTGACATCGCCGACAACGGGGTCGACGACGAGCGGGTATTTCCCCGGGCTCGGCACATGGTCGGGGTGGTCGGCCCGGTCGAAAGTGATGGGCTTGTCGGACCAGTCTAGATATACTGGCGCCGCCACCTTCACCGAGCAGACCTCCCAGCGCTCTTGCTTGTGGTGCCGAGCCGAGGTATTCGCCGCATGCCCTCCATAGATCATGAAGCAGTCGCGGACCTCGGGGAACCCCCCTGCTGGGTGATCTTCGTTCTTGTCGTCGTCGTGGGCCCTGCCACCCTCGGCGGGTGGCCCGGCCCTGTGGAAATGACGCCGAAGCATAACGCACTCCTCGAGGGTGTGCTTGACGGGCCCCTGATGGTAGGGGCACGGCTCCTTGAGCATCTTGTCGAAGAGGTTCGCACCTCCGGGGGGCTTCCGAGGGTTCTTATACTCGGCGGCGGCGACAAGGTCCGCGTCGGCGGCGTCGCGTTTCGATTGCGACTTCTTCTTGCCTTTCTTCTTGGCGCCGCGCGGAGCAGACGCCTCGGGAGCTTCTTCCGATGGGCGGCCCTGGGGCTGCTTGTCCTTTCGGAAGATAGCCTCGACCGCCTCCTGGCCGGAGGCGAACTTGGTGGCGATGTCCATCAGCTCGCTCGCCCTGGTGGGGGTTTTGCGACCCAGCTTGCTCACCAGGTCGCGGCAAGTGGTGCCGGCGAGGAACGCGCCGATGACATCCGAGTCGGTGATGTTGGGCAGCTCGGTGCGCTGCTTCGAGAATCGCCGGATGTAGTCCCGGAGCGACTCCCCCGGCTGTTGCCGGCAGCTTCGAAGGTCCCAGGAGTTCCCGGGGCGCACGTATGTGCCCTGGAAATTGCCAGCGAAGGCTTGGACCAAGTCGTCCCAGTTGGAAATCTGCCCCGGAGGCAGGTGCTCCAACCAGGCGTGAGCGGTGTCGGAGAGGAACAGGGGGAGGTTGCGGATGATGAGGTTGTCGTCGTCCGTTCCACCCAGTTGGCAGGCAAGGCGGTAGTCCGCGAGCCACAGTTCCGGTCTCGTTTCCCCCGAGTACTTTGTAATAGTAGTCGGGGGTCAGAACCGGGTCGGGAACGGCGCCCGTCGGATGGCCCGACTGAAGGCCTGCGGGCCGGGTGGTTCGGGCGAGGGACTCCGATCCTCCCCGCTGTCGTAGCGCCCCCCACACCTGGGGTGGTAGCCTCGGCGCACCCTTTCGTCGAGGTGAGCCCGACGGTCGCGTCGATGGTGCTCGTTGCCGAGGTGGCCCGGGGCCGCAGGCGCGGTGTTGCGCGTGCGCCCGGTGTAGACCGAGGCTTCCCGCATGAATCGGGAAGTCGCGGCATGAGGTTCCGAGGGATATCCTTGCCTCCGGGATGCAGTGCTCTCGGCCCGCCGGGCCGCAGCGCCTTCCAGGAGATTCTTGAGTTCTCCCTGGATTCGCCGACCCTCGGTGGTTGACGGCTCCGGCATCGCGCGGATGAGCATCGCTGCGGTTGCCAGGTTCTGACCGACCCCGCTGGATGCGGGCGGCGGCCTGATCCTGACATCGTTGGCGACGCGGTGCTGGAGACCTTGGGGCAGATGACGTATTTCTCCGGCCAGGGGTTGGCCCACCCATGCCTGTCCGACGTCCCGACGGATCGGCTCAAGTGCTCCTGTTCCCTCCACTACACGACGGTTGATCTTTAGCGACCCTTATTAGGGACCGACGGTTGGTCGCTAAAAGTTATGGACCGACGGTTGGTCGCTAAATGCTTTTATAACGACGGTCTGTGGGTCGCTAAAAGTCTAGAAATTTATCGACTTATGGTCGGTCGCTATAGAGGTAAGTTTGGGACTGATGGTGGGTCGCTATAGGGGTACGTGATTTTTGTGTTTCTTATTTACTCCACTCTAAAGAACCGAAAAACCAGAAAAAAACTGAAATACAGCCTGGCCCCACATGTCAGGCAGCCAATCCAGCACGTACCCTTGTCCTTCAGTCTTCACGGCTTCATCAGCACATCACCGTGCACGTGGTCCGTGACTTGTCTCCCCCAGCCGCCCAACCCCACTCTCGCTCGCTCGGCCCTAGCCCCAGCCGCCGGCAGCCGCCCAGCCCCACCCGTCTCCCCCAGCCGCCCAACCCCACCCTCGCTGGCCGCCGGCAGCTGCCCAGCCCCAGGCCCCAGCCCCACGGCCGGCCGCCTCCAGGCCCCGCCGCGGTCCGCGCCTCCGCCGGCCGCCGCTCCACGGCACCGTCCAGCGCCCACTGCCGGACTGCCCCAGCCCCAGGCGCCCCGCCGCCCCCCACCACTCCATCAGGCCACCAGCACCAGCCGGCAGGCACCAGGCACCACCGCTACATCGGCTACATCGGATTCAACTCCCACGACATCGGCTCCCCAAAGACGGCTACATCGGTTTCTTCGTGCTGTGTAAGTGCTCCATATCAATGTCACTTAGCCAGATCTGTATTCTTGACTATTGTTTGCTGCCCACACTAGACACATTGCTTTTTTTTGTTTGCTGCCCACACTAGGCACATTATTATTTGGTGCTAAAATTATTATTTGAGGTTGTTGGAATGTTAAATTATTATAAATTTCTGTTACTATTGGATTGTGTGAGAGGGTCGATCGATCAGCTAGTAGAAGGGCAGGTTAATGGTACATAAGTGCTGCCCTCATTGCTTTGCTAGCTCTTGCAGAACGCATCATATACTACGGTCGTGTTAGCCTGAGTTAGTGAAGGTTGTGCAGGCACACCTAGGTATGGATAAATCCTACATAAAGAGTATGGATAAATCATGGATCACAAGTGAGGCTAGGTACAAAGCAACTTTTCATAGCAACTCTTATGTTTTTCTATAGTTATATTGATATGTAACATAGGAACTGTATGTAGGGAGACAAAGGTTTATAAACAAGGGGTGAATGGTTTTCTAGCTTTTGCATTTAGACATTCAGCAATAGGAAACAAGATACTATGCCCTTGCAAGAAGTGTGTTAACTCGTTTTGGAGAGAGGCCGGTGAAGTGCGAGAACACTTGATATGTGATGGTTTTCTAAAAGGGTACACAACTTGGACCTTACATGGAGAAGCTTCGTCCTCTTTTGTGAATCATGGTAACAATGATGATGAGTTTAGCGAGCATCCTACAGAAGATGATGCAATATCTGAGTTGTTAAAGGATTTAGCTTGTGGTTTAGATGATGGAGGGGATATGGAGGATGATGGGTCTTTTGAGGAACCTAATGAAGACACAATAGCCATTCGTAAGCTAGCAGAAGACAATAGTCAAGAATTATATCCGGGTTGTCAAAACTACTCAAAGCTACGTTTCCTAGTTCGTTTGCTTCACATCAAACTTCTTGGAGGATGGACAGATAGAAGTTTTGATTTGTTGGTAGATTTACTTGTTGATGCACTTCCTAAGGGTTCAGCACTTCCTAGAAACTTTCATGAAGCAAAGAAAGTGGTCAAATCTGTAGGAGTCGGGTACACTACAATTCATGCATGTGAAAATGATTGCATTCTATTTTGGAAGGAGCATAAAAAACTTGATTCATGCTCGGTATGTAGTGTCTCACGTTGGAAATCAGAAAAGAAGAGTCTAGATGGGAAACGTGAGTACAAAGTTCCTAGGAAGGTGCTTCGTTATTTCCCTATTAAAAAAAGACTCCAAAGATTGTTTGTTTCTTCTAAATTTGCAAGTCTCACAAGGTGGCATGATGAACAAAGAGTAAAAGATGGTTTGCTTAGGCATCCTGCCGATTCACCCTTGTGGAAAGATATTGATCAAAAGTATCCAGAATTTGCTATGGATAGTCGTAATATCCGCCTAGCATTTGCTACAGATGGTTTCAATCCATATAGGACAATGAATGTTAGTTACAGTATTTGGCCTGGCCTATTGATTCCACTCAACTTTCCACCATCGATGTGCATGAAGGATTCAAATTTTATCTTGTCTGTCTTAATTCCTGGTCGATCTTCTGCGGGTAGTGATATGGACGTTTATTTTCAGCCCCTTGTCTATGATCTGCTTGATATGTTTATTAATGGTGTGAAGACCTATGATGCCTCAAAGGGTGAATACTTTCAGTTGCGTGCTGCAATAATTTGGACCATCACTGATTTCCCTGGTCTAGGCAGTGTATCCGGATTTGTCACCTCTGGTCAAGCAGCGTGTCCTGATTGCCACTCATTGATTTGTTCTCTCAGACTTGGAAATGGTAGCAAGTCTTGCTACATGGGACATCGTAGGTTCTTACATCCAAACCACCCATTTAGGTCTGATGTTGATTCATTTGGTGAAAGTGAGTTGAGGCCAGCACCTACTCCTCTTTCAGGAGAGGAAATTTTGGATTGTACAAAAAATTTGAAAACAATTTATGGCAAGAAGCCATCAGGTAAGCCAATAAGGAATCAGAAACGCAAGGATGGGAAACCATTAGTCTTTTTGAAAAGGAGACCTATTTGGTTCACTCTTCCATATTGGAAGGACTTGAAAATTCGATATAATTTTGATGTCATGCACATAGAGAAGAATGTGTGTGAAAATATAATTAATACTTTGTTGGACATTGCTGGAAAATCTAAGGATAATCTGAATGCTCGCTTGGATCTTCAAGCTTTAGGTATTAGAAGCGACCTTCATCCTATTGAACTAGAAGCTAATCAATTTTATTTGCCTCCTGCACCCTACTCAATGAGCTCTGTTGAGAAGAAATTGTTTTGTCAAGTATTAAAAGGGGTCAAGTTTCCTGATGGATATGCCGCTGATATACGACATAATGTTCTTGTCAATGAAAAAAAGATAGTTAATCTTAATACTCATGGCAACCACATTCTTCTACAAGATTTACTGCCACTTGCTGTCCGGAGAGTTCTCCCTCAAGAAGTTAGTGCTGTGCTGATTCGTTTAAGCACGTTCTTTAGAAAATTGTACTCTCCTGTTATTCGAATAAGTGACATGCAAAGGTTAGAATCTGAGATAGCTGAAATCTTGAGCCTTTTAGAGATTATTTTCCCTCCATCATTTTTTACCATTAATGTACATTTGATGGTACATCTTCCTACCCAAGCAAGAGTGGCAGGCCCAATCCATTTTCGAAGCATGTGGCCGGTGGAGAGGTATTTTTCTTTGGTATATTACATAGCAAACAAATAACGATATAATTTTTCAATAATATGATGAGTGTCGTTGTTTACATGTATAGGTTTCTAAAAAAATGCAAGGGCTATGTGCGTACAAAAAGTCACCCGGAAGGATCAATTATGGAGGGTTCTTTGTTTGATGAGGCTCTCACGCTTTGTTCTCGGTATTTACAAGATGAGACCCACTTCAACCATAGAGTTAGAAATCGCTTACCAACACAAATTTGTGTTACAACTCCATTCTTTCACAAAATTGGTCGAGCATTGGCTGGAAAGTGTGTTGTCAATTTAGATCACAAGACATGGCTTCAAGCACATAGATATGTCCTTTTCAACTATTCCAACATAGAACCATATTTAAAGTAAGCTATCTAACTCAGCGAGTATCATGTGATTATTTACTCTTCGTTGGCCATTTCAAAGAAAATTCATGTTGGCCATTTCAGCAAACATGCTCAATACCTCTCCTCAATTGGTGTTCGAAATCAGCGTGAGACCAACCACATGCAACATAAAACCTTCCATGAGTGGTTCAGGTTACATGTAAGTATAAAAGGAGAAGTGAATTTACAATCTCATAAAGTCTTTCACTTTAACAATAGTATTGGTACCACAGGTTGAGGAAACATGTGAGGAGGCCTCAGAAGAGATCAAAATTTTAGCTAAGGGACCAATGATGATTGCACATCAGTATAACAGCTACTCAATAAATGGATTCAACTTTCGTACACAGTCATATGATGAGAATAGGTCTGTCCAAAGTAGTGGGGTAGCGTTAGCTGCTGAGACAACTCATTTCGAAAGAGGAAATGATGACAACCATACTATAGGGAAAAACATCTTTTATGGTATCATAAAAGAAATTCTTGAACTCAACTATCACCGCAAAGGAAATATTGTGCTTTTCAAGTGTGATTGGGTTGATAACCGTGTAAACAACAAATGGGTTCGAACAGATCAATTTGGAATCACTACAGTGAATTTCAAACATTTATTCAATACTGGTGAAAAGATCTCGGATGAACCTTTCATATTAGCATCACAGGCAACACAAGTTTACTATGTTGTTGATCCAATTGATACTGAATGGGTAGCTGTTGTTCAGCCAAAACCGCGAGATTTGTATGGAAGTGATGTTGATTATGGTATCATTGATGATGAAAATTATGTAGTTCCGCCAATCCTTGATCTGCAATCTAATGTATTTGAAAGTCTTACTGTTGGATGTGTCCCATGTGCTAGAACAGATATAGATGGTGTCATTGTTAGTGGAGTAAAACAAGGAAAAAAATCTAGAAAGTAAGTTTGATGATTCCATGTTTGATGATATTTTTTAATATATGCATGCACTTGTTGTTTTAGTGTAAATAGTTAATCTCATTGTTTGAGTAAGTTTGATGATTCCATGTTTGATGATATTTCAGGAAAAAAAATGGCAAGCGCAAGAGAAAGCAATAAAGATGGATCATGTAGTGAATACGAGCAGCTGAAGCAAGAAAATATTGAAAGAAATAAAAGGAGGTTGGCATCTCTTAACATCCCTGAAATCGTCAAGAGTATGGAGCACCAAGGTCCATCCAAAAAAATTTCAAAGGTTGGCATCTCTTAACTGAATTTCTTTGTGCTTATTTTGTGTTCAGTTTACTCAAACACAGCTGCAATTATTTGCATTACATTTACAAGTTCATATTTCAAATCTCCCTGCCACAAATATGTCTTACTCTGAGTATCATCTCTTTACAATAAATTGATGTTTTACAGTGTATGGTAAGCCATCACTGTCCAGACTGTCGACCTTCCCCCTCTTGCTCTGCACTTTACCGAAATTGATGTTTTCCCTGTGCTTGAAACATATTCTGGTGTGTTGAAGTCGTCTTTTCGTCCGGAGCTGCAGTCTGTCTTTGCCTATCCAAGACCCAGGACCAAAATCTGATCACCAACAGAATTTTAGTGCCCAGTTCCAGAAAATAAAATCTGAAGTCTGAATCTATTTTCTGGGACGATATCGACTTTCACAATCTAAGTTCCAGGAATATTGCAATCTAAGTTCCATATCCCTGAACCTGCGATAACGACTTTCACAAGTATATCTGGACCTGCTGCGGTAACCACTTTCACTATCTCTCGTTGCAAATGAAGGTAAGTATAACGAATAGTTTAGTTATTAGCTATTTTTAACAAATTAGCTAATAGTTAGCTAGCTAATTTCACTAGCAATTTTTAATTCAACTAATTATTAGCTCTAGTTCATTCAAATACACCCGCTAACAAGCAGCAACAGATAATAGATTAATAGTTGCAATTGATGCCCACCATTAAACTTGGCCTCTGTATTCAGACTTGGTACAAGTAGGGGAAAAAAGGAATGGTGGTCTAACGTGTTGTATCCAGAAATATGTAGGCAGGCAAAGCAAAGGATATATGGTGGGCAAGGCAGGCACTTGTCACAGCCGGCTGCATTCATTCCTGTTGAGCTCTTTCTTCTTTTTTTTGTTGAATAATTTTGTGCAAATCTGATAATGAACTGTTTACTTTATTAGTAGTCTCATCCTCTTATCAGAAAGCAAGGCAGCCACTCAAAAACTCTGCTAGCTTCTCCACCAGAGGAGAGCACGTACTTTCCTCCACAGCCACAGAGGTAACCCATGGGGTGCGCGAGCTCCAAGGCCAACGCCGACGTCGCGGTGGCCGACGTCTACTGCCCGCCGCCCACCAGTCTGAATCTGGTTAAGTCTGAACAGCTCAAAAATTCTACTAAAATTCAGTACTTCGCCATTTGGTGTGTTGAAGTCGTTTGGTTGCCATATACCTCTAGCCTAGCCTGTATTAGGCCAGATTGTGTGGATACATACAGTAGCAGTTTGTTTTGTTGTATGTCTTAATTAAGAGTGGACATTATGTATCCTACCTCTTTAGAACATGGATAAGGAAACATGTTTCATTTTGTTGCCATACACCTCTAATCTATCCTGTATAGGCGAGACCGTGTGGATGCAGTTGCAGTTTGCTTCATTAGCTGAATTAATTAAGAATGGTCATAAAGGATGGTTTTTTTTTGCCCGTATAAATACATGCTGCATGATATGAAGGTTGAAACCATGTGTATAATCTGAAGTTCTTTCCCTACTAATGTGCTTCTGCAGTTCTTTCAGCCTACTAATGTGCTTCTGAAGTTCTTTCACTACATGTCTGGACAGCTCATAAAGGATGGTTTAGTAATGAGGGCGTGTCTGATCATTTGTTGGACAGTTCTTTCTCAAGTATTCTTTCTCAAGTATACTTGAGAAAAAATATGGTTTTCTCAAGCTAAATGGGCGTGTCTGATCATTTGTTGGACATGTCTGATCATTTGTGCTTCTGAAGTTCTTTCTCAAGTATTCTTTCACTACATGTCTGGACAGTTCTTTCACTACATGTCTGCAGTTCTTTCAGCCTACTAATGTGCTTCTGAAGTTCTTTCACTGCAGAAAACCATATTCTTTCAGCCTACTAATGTGCATCATCGAGTACTACCATTTTCCCACTGCCTCTACCAAATGATCAGCAACAACCAGTTTCCCATTTGCTGCTCATTTCGTTCCAAACATCATCGAGTACTACCAAAACCTTGCTCCCATTTAGCTTTTTCTCAAGTATTCTCTGAACTAGATCTAAGTTACTGATGCTGTTCAAGTCAGCTGATATGGAGCCATCCCATGAAACCCTGCTGGTTCCACCTCTTTTCCTTTTATGCCTACGGCATTTCTGTGACTGTACCATCTCTTTTGTGAGGCGTTTGACACCAAATTTTTCTGAGACATAGAGCCATGCCATGATGTCAAAATGTCCTATATCACGAAAATGGCTGTATACCCTCTGCAGTAGCGCAGTTTTACCAACGCCGGCGACTCCAACTATTGCTATTACAGAATATGGTTTTCTGCACCAATCATTTGGTTGTTGCTGCTGCTGGTAGAGGCAGTGGTGTTGGTTGTTGCGGAGGATGAAGAGTTAACAGTACTTCGCCAAATTAGTACTTCGCCAAATGTATCAGTACTTCGCCAAATTAGTGTATCAGTTTCAATTTTATAGCAGTTTTAGTTCTAGCACTTTTAGCAAATGTATATAGCAGTTTCATAGCAGTTAACTGCATAACATTCATGCCATTCTCTTGTAGAAAAAACAGAAGACAAGTGTTCCAACAACTAAACCTCCAAACTTGCGACCAAGACCACAAAGACAAAGTGTTCCAACAACTAAACCTCCAAACTTGCGACCAAGGCCACAAAGACAAAATGCTCAACCTCAAGACGAACAAGCGATTGCTGATTTGCAGACGGTGGGAGATTTTCTCACTGACAATGGTGATGACTCATAATCCTCATATTTATATATCATGTATATCATTTAGTACATGCAACTTTTTTTTAACAGTTACCAATGTGTGCTTTTCATTTGCTTAAGTTGAAGTTTCCGAGGATGATCCAATCAATGCTACAAAAAAGAGGCCTGCAAGGGGCATAACTAAGATGGAGGGAATATTCTCAAGGTCACCTGAAATGCCAAAAATCAAAATTTTACTCAATGATCGAGGTCAGCCTATTGGTAAAAGTGCTAGACAACTTTCAAGTGCTATTGGGTGTCAAGTTAGAAAGAAATTGTCTATTGCTACCACGGACTGGAGGCTTGTTGATATAAACAAGAAGTATGAGTTGTGGGAGGATATAAAGACATATTATGATGTAGATGCTGCTGCCTTAAACTGGGTTATGCGCACAGCTGGAAAGAAGTGGAAGCAATTTAAAGCATCCATAAAGCAACGATACTTCAATCCTGAATTGTCTATAAAAGAAATTCCAGAATGTCCTGATAAGAGGGTTAATGATGATGATTGGCACTCTATGTACAACTATTGGATGTCTTCTGAATTTCAGGTAAGCTCTACACTTTAGTTCTAATAAAGCAACCATACTTCAATCCTGTAACACATATTTTTTATTCTATTTTTAGGATCGCTCAGAAAAAGCTAAAATAAATCGACAAAAGCTAAAGATGCACCATACAGCCGGCAGTGTGAGCTATGCATGTTCAGAATATGATTTGGTAATGTTCTTTGTATTTTACTATCTCTATTCATGATTACATCCTGCTGCTCCACATTTGATATAAGCTCTATTGTCCAGTCTGAAAATAGATTGCTGCTTGTGCTGCTGTGCTTGTGCTGCTGTGCTGCTAAAATAGATTGACACAAAATAGATTGCTGCTTGTGCTGCTGTGCTGCTAAAATAGATTGACACAAAATAGATTGCTGCTTGTGCTGCTGTGCTGCTGTGCTGCTGCTGCTTGCTGTTTTCAATGAACAAAGTATGTTTGCAGGCTGTGAAACTAGGACGTCCTCCACGAAGAGATGAAAACTTTATCCAAACCCATACAAGAAAAAATGGTGTTCCTACAGAACAGGCAAAACCAATAATTGTAAGGCTTTGTTGTTAATTTTTAGTACATTTCTATCTGAATTACCTTTTATGATGTGAATCATCTTTAATTCTCTATAGGACCAACTTAATGATGTTCTTGGAGTATATCCAGAGTTAAAGGACCGATCAATTCAAGAGGGTGATGCATTCTCTATTGTTTGTGGACCGAAAGAGCCAAAAGGATATGTTCGTGTTTTGGGTTTAGGCCCTACTCCTCAAGATATTGGCACTCCAGAGTTGAAGTCTTATACTGCAACAAGACTACAAATGGAGATTCTTGCTCGTACAAAGGTTCAAAGTGAGAAGGCTGCTTTAGAAGAGCGTGTACTTGAGCTACAGACTCAAATTGAGCAAAGGGCTCAACCAGACCGGGCAAGTGAAGAGCCCATGTCACATCGCGGCTCTACTTCATTTCAACATAAGGTATTCAATATTTTCATTCATGCTGCTTTATCCTAATTTTCTAGATTCCTTGTACTATGCTATGAAATTGTGTTTCTTAAGGTGATGAGGAACAAGTTTGCTGCTGAGGATGAGGAAGACAATGAAGAATATTGTGCTTCTGAAGATGAGGAATTAGATGATGAGGATGATCAAATATTTCATCAGATGCAAGGTGCTAACTCACCAAGATCTACAAGGCACTTTGCTGAAGCTTCACACTCTAAACATGATGATCTTGTAATGCTCTCATTCATTTCATACATTTTCTAACCTTTATTTTCATAAACCCTCAAAAACATTGAAGTAAATTATTCTTAATCATTTGCACCAGGTTGGAAAAGATGTCATATTATATGCTATGTTGAGATCTGATTTGCCTGTGGCTAAAGGGACAATTGTTTCTACTAAACCAAGCACCACAGTTGGAGGCCAGATCCTTGGAAGGCAATATTGTGAAGTTATTGTAACTTGTGTGATAAAACGAGATACAGTTTTGCCTCGCCCTTGTGCAAATGTGGAAACTATGGCTGATGCTTACATGATGTCAGTTGCATGGCCGTACAAGAAAGTAATATTCTATATCTTATCTTGTTTATATTTAGATTTATATGAGCCATCAACTTAATGATGATTTTGATTGCACCAGCTGAAGTTGGTGCATAAGGCTGCAACACCGTCTAGTGGAGGTAGCATCAAAACTGTATTTTTATTTGCAAATGTAGCAACAATATACTAATTTGATGTACTTTTTTCTAGGGTGTTCTGGACAAAGAAAGCTTGTACCTTAAAACAGGAGGATACAAGAAGCTGGAGTGGTTGCCTGAAGGCTTTTGAACTGCTTGAAGCATTAGTGTAGCTTTGGTGCTTTTGTGACTGATCAGCTCTGGAGCAGCTAGAGTGATGTAGTTGTGGGCTTTTGAACAATAGCTGGAGTGATATGAAACATTAGTGATGTAGTTGTGGGCTTTTGAACTGCTTCAAGCTGGAGTGATGTCGCTGTGGTGCTTTTGTGACTGATCATCTCTGGAGCTTTTGTGAATGATCTAGCTATTTGTAAATGATCGAATTGTGAATGATATTATAATTGTGATACTTTTGTGATCATATAATTGTGGTGCTTTTGTGTTTATGTGATGGATCTATGATTGTGATAAAATGTGTATGTCTTTATGATTTGTGTATAAAAATCTGTGATTTGTGGTGCTTAATTAAATGTATATTATTATTAACAACAACTGTAACAAGGGCGACTTTCTGTTGGTTGCTAAATATATAGTATGACGACTTACGGTTGGTTGCTAAATCTGTAGTACAGCAACCCACGGTTGGTCGCTAAATATACAATATTAGCAACGGACGGTCGGTCGCTAAAAAGATGTCGGTCGCTAAAGCCTTTAGCGACGGCACCTACAGCGACCATCCTTATGGGTCGCTAAAGGTTTTTAGCGACCGACCGTAGGTCGCTAAAAGCCGCTTTAGCAACCAACCGTAGGTCGCTGTAAGTGAACCGTCGTGTAGTGCTCGTTGAGCCTGGCCTGCGCCTCGCGGACTTGCTCGAGTTGTGGGTCGTAACCCCCCGCCGGAGCGGGGACCACAGCTAGCTCCCGTGGGATGTCGGCGCGAGGCACCGGCCTGGGGAGGTCACCATCCTCCGGCATGCCAAGATGGTTGCCTTCGGTGGGATCCCCTAGCTCGATGTGGAAACATTCGCGGCTTGGGCCGCAGCTCTCGTCGCCAAGGCTGCGGCTTCCATCGGAACAGTCGGATAGACAGTAGTCACATGCGGTCATGAAGTCCCGCACGGCACTGGGGTTGCCAAGTCCGGAGAAATCCCAACCGATGCTGGGATCGTCATCTTCCTCGGACCCAGAGGGCCCGCAGGTCGAGACGTCCGTCAGTCGGTCCCAAGGCGACCGCATACAGAACCTCAGTGGGGTTGCACTCGCCTCAATGAGAGCGCCCGCCAAAATGAGGTCATTTGGCGGGTTGAGGCCGAGTCGAAATGACGCAAGATGGGAGTTAGTCGTTACCATTTGGTCGACGAGGAGCGACGTAGTCACACCGGGGACTGGTTGCGCCGTCATCCCTGGTTCGAGGGCGACGTCCTGCAGGCTTTCCGCGAGCGCGCCGGCGTCGTCTTCTTGCTCAAGGTCAGCGTGCCGCGGGGGGACGGCGCTCTCCTCCGTCTCGAACGCGAGGTCGACGTCCGGCGTGCCTTCCGTCGGGGCGTCGGGGGCGTCGATTCGCTCGACGGCCGACGAAGCGCGGCCTCCCGTCTGGCCTTGACGGCTCCGCCTCCTCCTCCGTTGGCGGGGGAGAGAACGGAGCGAGCCCGAATATTGCTCTTCCATCACGCGGGGAAGACGTCGTCGATTCCGCCGCCGGCGGGCGGGTTGTCGGCCGCCATTGTCGTAGTCGCGCGGCGGTGGAAGAAGTGTCATGTCGTAGCTGCCGTCGAAGGACATGAACTCGAGAGTCCCGAAACGAAGCACCGTCCCGGGCCGGAGAGGTCGCCGGAGACTGCCCATCTGGAGCTTGACGGGGAGCTGTTCGTCAGCACGCAGCAGGCCCCTACCTGGCGCGCCAACTGTCGGCGTTTCGAGACAGGGGGGTCCCTAAGCCGACGAGTGAGTGTGCTGCGTGCCCCAGCCCAGATGGGTCGAGCGCGTGGGCGAGCGCGAAGGGGGGAGAGGCGAGGTGGCCGGAGCCGAGCGTGAGAGAGGTGGAAGTCCCGCGGCCTTCGTGTTCGTCCCTCGCCCAGGTCAGGTGCGCTTGCAGTAGGGGGGTTACAAGCGTCCACGCGGGTGAGGGAAGCGAGCGGCCCCAAGAGAGCGCCTGTCCCGTCCTCGGTCCCGCACGGCCAACCTTCTCTGAGAAGGCCCTGGTCCTTCCTTTTATAGTCGTAAGGAGAGGATCCAGGTGTACAATGGGGATGTAGCAGAGTGCTACGTGTCTAGCGGAGGGAGAGCTAGCGCCCTAGGTACATGCCAATGTGGCAGCCGGAGAGATCTGGGCACCCTGCTGGCGTGATGTCGTGGCTGTCGGAGGTGCGGCGGAGCCTGATGGAGGGACAGCTGTTGGAGCGGTCGAGTCCCTGCTGACGTTGTCCTGCTTCCGTAAGAGAGCTGGGGGCCGCCGTCGTCATAGAGCTTGTGGAGCGCCATCATTGCTTCTCTGGCGGAGCTGGCCGGATGAGACGTCGGTCTTGTTCTCCGTGACACGAGTCGATTCGGGGTGGGATGATGATGGCGCCTCCTGTTGACGTGGCGGTCTGTGCCCTAGGCAGGGCGACGTGGGGTTTCCTCCGAAGCCGAGGTTGAGTCTGCCTTCTGTTGCCGTGGCCGAGCCCGAGCCAAGGGGTCGGGCGAGGCGGAAGTTGTTCGGCCGAGGCCAGGGCGGAGTCCGAGCCCTGGGGTCGGGCGAGGCGGAGTTTCGTCGTCTTCCGGGTCTTAGCCCGAGTCCGAGCCCTGGGGTCGGGCGGAGCGGAGTTCGCCGTCTTCCGGGTCTTAGCCCGAGTCCGAGCCCTGGGGTCGGGCGGAGCGGAGTTCGCCGTCTTCCGGGTCTTAGCCCGAGTCCGAGCCCTGGGGTCGGGCGGAGCGGAGTTCGCCGTCTTCCGGGTCTTAGCCCGAGTCCGAGCCCTGGGGTCGGGCGGAGCGGAGTTCGCCGTCTTCCGGGTCTTAGCCCGAGTCCGAGCCCTGGGGTCGGGCGGAGCGGAGTTCGCCGTCTTCCGGGTCTTAGCCCGAGTCCGAGCCCTGGGGTCGGGCGGAGCGGAGTTCGCCGTCTTCCGGGTCTTGCCCGAGTCCGAGCCCTGGGGTCGGGCGGAGCGGAGTTCGCCGTGGCGCCTTTGGCAAGGCCTGACTGCCTGTCAGACTCACTCTGTCGAGTGGCACTGCAGTCGGAGTGGCGCAGGCGGCGTTGTCCTTCTGTCAGACTGGCCAGTGGAGCGGTGGAGTGACGGCGGTCACCTCGGCTCTGCCGGGGGCGCGTGTCAGGATAGAGGTGTCAGGCCACCCTTGCGTTAAATGCCCCTGCAATTTGGTCAGTCGGTGTGGTGATTTAGTCAAGGTTGCTTCTGAGCGAAGCCAAGGCCTTGGGCGAGCCGGTGATGTGTCCGCCATAAAAAGGGGGCCTCGGGCGAGACGGAAGTCTCTCGAGGTCGGCTGCCTTTGGCCGAGGCTAGGCTCGGGTGAAGCATGATCGAGTCACTCGTGTGGACTGATCCCTGACTTAATCGCGCCCATCAGGCCTTTGCAGCTTTATGCTGATGGGGGTTACCAGCTGAGAATTAGGCGCCTTGAGGGTACCCCTAATTATGGTCCCCGACACATGTGTTTATGCCTTTGATCATGTTCATTCTGCATTTTGTTGCTTATTGTGGTGCTCAAGTTGTACAAACACTCCCTGGACCTCACAAGTCCTTTTTGCAAGTGATGCACATATTTAGGGGGAGCTGTGCTACAACTTGACCCTTTGAGACTAACCATATGCTTGAGTTTGCTTGTTTTAGTCTCAAGGGAGGTTTGAAAGGGAAAAGGTGGACTTGGACCATGAAAGACTTCCACTGCACTCCGATGAGAGGGTAACTTATTCCAAGTTCATCTCATGTACTCTTATTGCCTTTGTGTTCTTATTTGAAGATTTTGGTGAGGCAATGGGGTTAAGGGGCCAAGATTGATCCTGTTTTGGTGCTTGATGCCAAAGGGGGAGAAAATAAAGGCCAAAGCAATAAATGGATCAGCTACCACTTGAGAAATTTTGAAAAGATTAGAGCTTTTGGTTTGTCAAAACTCTTTTATTGTCTCTTATGTCAAAAGTTGGCTTCTTGTGGGGAGAAGTATTGATTATGGGAAAAAGGGGAGTTTTTGAAATCTTGAATCAATTTCTCTTGGAATGACTACCTTTATTTCTTAACATGTGTGTTTGACTTAGAGATAGAAATTTGAGTTTGATTTGCAAAAACAAACCAAGTGGTGGCAAAGAATGATCCATATATGTCAAATTTGAGTCAAAACAATTTGAGTTCTTATTTGAATTGATTTTGTACTCGTTCTACTTACTTTATGTTGTGTTGGCATAAATCACCAAAAAGGGGGAGATTGAAAGGGAAATGTGCCCTTGGGCCATTTCTAAGTATTTTGGTGATTTAGTGTCCAACACAAGTGCCTAAGTGTAAAAAGGTGGACAAAGTACAAATCAAGGATAAAGGTATGTTTCTCAGACTTAGTACATTGTTTTATGGACTAATGTATTGTGTCTAAGTGCTGGAAACAGAAAAAATCCAATTGAAAATGCCTTGGCTCGAGCAGCCAAAGTATGCTCAGTCTGGGAGCACCGGACTGTCCGGTGGTGCACCGGACAGTGTCCAGTGCACCAGGCTGGCTCGAGCGAAGTGGCTGCTCTCGGGACTTCGACGGCGGTGTACGGCTATAATTCACCGGACTGTCCGGTGGTGCACCGGACTGTCCGGTGGGCCGTTCACAGGCGAACTCGTCGCTCTCGGGAATTCATCGGCGACGTACAGCTATAATTCACCGGACTGTCCGGTGTGCACTGGACTGTCCGGTGAGCCAACGGTCGGCAGGGCCAACGGTCGGCCGCGCGATCTGCGCGGGACACATGGCCGAGCCAACGGCTAGAAGGGGGCACCGGACTGTCCGGTGTGCACCGGACATGTCCGGTGCGCCAACGGCTCTCAGGCTACCAACGGTCGACTGCGCCATATTTGGAAGGAAATCGGGCACCGGACACTGTCCGGTGCGCACCGGACTGTCCGGTGCTCCAGTCGATAGAAGGCAAGATCAGCCTTCCTAGATTGCTCTCAACGGCTCCTTGCTGCCTTGGGGCTATAAAAGGGACCCCTAGGCGCATGGAGGAGCACACCAAGTATTCCTACAACATTCCTAAGCACCAAGACATCGATTCCGCGCCTTTGATTCTTTGCGATAGCAATTAGAGCTCTAGTTGAGTGGTGAACTCATTGAGTTGTGTTGTGAGCTCTCGTTGCGACTTGTGTGCGTGGTGTTGCTGTGATTTCTTGTCTTGAGTGCGTTGCTAATCCCTCCCTTGCTCTGTGCTTCTTTGTGAATTTCAAGTGTAAGGGCGAGAGGCTCCAAGTTGTGGAGATTCCTCACAAACGGAATTGAGTAAAGCAAGCAAAACACCGTGGTATTCAAGTGGGTCTTTGGACCGCTTGAGAGGGGTTGATTGCAACCCTCGTCCGTTGGGACTCCACAACGTGGAGTAGGCAAGCGTTGGTCTTGGCCGAACCACGGGATAACCACCGTGCCATCTCTGTGATTGATCTTGTTGGTTATTGTGTTTTGTTGAAGATTCCTCTCTAGCCACTTGGCGGTTATTGTGCTAACACTTAACCAAGTTTTGTGGCTTAAGTTTTTAAGTGTTACAGGATCACCTATTCACCCCCCCTCTAGGTGGGGGTTGGGAATCAACGAAGGTTGATTCCGTAATTATGCATGCATCATGTTTAAAAAACTATACTAATAAAGTTTTCCCCCTTATGGAGATATGCCACCGTGTACGAGGAAAACCGCATGTAAGTCCACTGGACCTATTGGCATACCTCGGCAACAGTTGGCTCCAAGATATGAAGGGAGCAGCAGCGACAGTAATGACCCCATCGGAGACCTAGAAGCCCAAGTGGAGCAGCTTCGGATGGAGCTACGTCACCGAAACAGGGTGTGGGTAGAAGATGGTCAGCGTATGAATGAGTTGAGAGCTGACGTCAGACATCTGCAAGACGAGCTTGCTGAACGGGATTTGGCAATTGATTGGGCTGTCAATTCACGTTCGATTGCTTGGGACCGGGAAGCCAAAGCTCGAGCCCACGTGGATGAGCTCAGCACGACCCTTGACAACTTGCAGGTGTATTGCAATACTTTACATGAGGAAGTCCATGTACTATATTCGTGACTGCACCCAGACGTGCCTGCCGACCCTGTTGCAATGGGAGTCGGACCCTCAGGAACAGCAGGTGAAGGACTTGGTGGCGAATTGGACCTTTTTAAGCCCCTCCTTCTATGAACCTGCCTGACGAACAGTCCCCTACAACAGATAGTGAAGCAACCAAAGATGATAAATACTAGAGTAGTATAGTTTAGATATAATACTAATGTAAAATAGGTAATAAAGTCATGTTGTACATTTGAGTCTATATCATTACATTTTGGTAATGTAAAATGATGGTGTATATCGGCATGTTATATTTTTCCCAAATGTTTCTTTGCCTCAGATGCCATCCAGGACTCGTGCGCATGACAGTGCGGGTACTTCCCGTGGTCGCGAAGACACGCCCAATCCACCGCCGGTACCGCCAACGTTGGCCGAGGCTATCGCTGCCTTGGTCAATGCGACCGTCGACAATACCCGCTTTTTACGTGAAATGGCAGGAAATCAATTCCAGCAACATGGCAGAAGGGCTTATCCGCAAGGACCACGTGAGACTTCATACCTGGACTTCTCTAAAACACGTCCCCCACTCTTCGTTAAAGCCGAAGACCCTCTGGAAGCTGACGAATGGGTACGGGTTATTGAGCAAAAATTTGGACTAATCCGCTGCACTAAAACCCAGAAGCCGTTGTTCGCTGCTCAACAATTAAGGGGCCCTGCCAGTACTTGGTGGGGAAATTTTGTGGCCATTCAACCGGCCGGACATCAGGTCACGTGGGATGAATTTAAGTTAGCGTTTCGTGAGCACTATATTCCAGAAGGAGTGCTACACATGAAACATGAGGAATTTATGCGACTCAAGCAAGGAGGAGATAATGTCATGTAGTATCTCAACAAATTTAATCATCTATCCCAATATGCAATTGACCAAGTAAATACTGACCTGAAAAAAAAGAATTGCTTCATGAGAGGCCTCAACGACTGGCTTCAAATAAAAATGGCCACCTGCCTTGATATCTCTTACAGCAGGGCTGTCAGCACAGCGCTGGCAGTAGAAGCTAAGAACACAAGCCAAGGAAAATCGAAGGGATTCAGAGGTGACAGGTCCAATCAGGGACCTGAGAAGCGACCAAGGTTGGTAATTCGACCTTTCAATCAAAATCGTTCTTCATCTCGCCCACCCTCCTACCCATTCAAACAGCCTGTCTTCATTCGCCCTGCCACCGCCCTGCCCCCACTTCAACAAATCAGTCGAGTGCCCCTGGTGCTTGTTTCCCCGCCCTCCCTAGTTCCTCAACTGGCTGCTTCAACTGTGGGAAGTCTGGTCATTTCATCAAAGACCGCCCATATCCGAGGCAGAATAAATCCAACAATCAGCAGAGCTCAGGGAGCTCAAATCAAGGCAAGGGAAACATGGCAAATAATTCAGCAGACAAGAATATTAAGAAGACTAGGCGAATATATTACACTCAAGTGGCCACTACATCGGAGGGAGAGCCGGTTATGATGGGTACGTTCCTTGTGGCCAATCACCCAGCAGTTATTCTCTTTGATTCTAGTGCTTCGCATATATTCAAAAGCAAGAAATTCGTGGAGAAATATTGCATTACTTGCACTGAAACAAGGGAAGGGTTTATTATTCATTCGCCCAGGGGACAAATATTTACTAAAGAAGTGGCCTTCAATGTGCCAGTAACATTGGCTGAACGGGATTTTCCCACCAATATGATTGTTCTGAAAGGCCAAGATATAGATGTAATTCTGGGCATGAATTGGATAGCCCAACACAAAGCTATCCTCAACACTGATTTAAGAACCATCAGGTTGAGGTATGGCGATGAAAAGGTTCTCTTGTCCATTCCTGTAGCTATTCCAGCTAAACCATTTGGCAGAGTCTATGAAGCTATCATACCGGAAATCCAAGATATTTTGATAGTGTGTGAGTTTCCGAACGTCTTTCCTGAAGATCTACCTGGATTACCTCTAGAAAGAGATGTAGAGTTTGTGATTGAACTGAAACCCGGTACAGCTCCTATTTCTAGAAGGTCGTACCGAATGCCTCCAAATGAGTTGGTAGAGCTCAAGACTCAATTACAAGATCTACTGGAGAAGAGATTCATCCGACCTAGTTCGTCACCTTGGGGATGTCCCACAATCTTTGTCAAGAAGAAGGATCAAACGCTTCGAATGTGCGTGGACTACAGACCCCTTAATGAGGTCACAATCAAGAATAAGTACCATCTTCCCCGGATTGATATCTTATTCGATCAGCTTATCGGAGCTCGGGTATTTTCCAAAATTGACCTCAGGTCGGGCTATCATCAGATCCGTATCCGTCCCGAAGATATACCCAAGACCGCATTTACTACGCGATATGGATTATTCGAATATTTGGTTATGTCCTTCGGATTGACAAATGCTCCTGCCCACTTCACATATTTAATGAACTCGGTATTCATGCTCGAGTTGGACAAATTTGTGGTGGTCTTCATTGATGATATCTTGATATATTCCAAGAATGAAGAGGAGCATGCTCAGCATCTACGGATCGTATTAACACGCTTAAGGGAACATCAATTATATGCTAAATTTAGCAAGTGCACATTTTGGATGGAGGAAATCCAATTTCTAGGACATGTATTGTCTGCAAATGGGATTGCGGTTGATCCCAGCAAGGTCAAGGGTATTCTAGAGTGGAAACCGCCAACCACTGTACATCAAGTTCGAAGTTTCCTTGGACTGGCTGGCTATTACCGCAGATTTATCCCGGATTTCTCCAAGCTTGTGAAGCCAATCATAAGCTTATTAAAGAATGATACAAAATTTAACTGGTCCTCAAGATGCAACGAAGCCTTGGAGCAGCTAAAGGTATTATTGACCACTGCTCCGGTATTGGCTCAACCGGACATTGAAAAGCCTTTTGATGTGTATTGTGACGCATCGAGCAGTGGTCTCGGATGTGTCTTAATGCAAGAGGGCCAAGTTATAGCATATGCTTCAAGACAGTTGCGCCGGCATGAGTTACATTATCCAACTCATGACCTAGAATTAGCTGTTGTGGTTCATGCCCTTAAAATATGGTGTCATTATCTGCTAGGAAATATCTGCCATATATATACAGATCATAAAAGTTTGAAGTACATTTTTACCTAGTCAGAACTAAATATCAGGCAGAGGAGATGGATTGAGCTGATTAAGGATTATGTATTAGAAATTCACTATCACCCAGGCAAGGCCAACGTGGTAGCAGATGCACTAAGCCGCAAGGCTTCTGCCATTGTCTTACAGCAAGGACCTCTGACACCACCTTGTGTCAAGAAATGGAGAAGTTAAACCTGGGAATGAGTCAACATGGAACCCTGAACCAATTGAAGCTTGAGTCAATTCTTCTGCAAAATATTATTGATGCACAAAGAAGTGATAAGGGTATGAAACATATTCATGAGAAAATAAAGGCCGGTAAAGCAAACTGTTTCACAAAGGATGATCAAGGCATTGTATGGTTTAATAACCGCATTGTTGTGCCTAATTATGATGATGTCCGCCAGCAAATTTTGGATGAAGCACATCATAGTCGATATTCCATCCATCCTGGAAGCACTAAGATGTATCATGATTTAAAGAAACATTATTGGTGGACAAAAATGAAGATTGAAATTGCACGCTATGTGGCGAAATGTGACACCTGTAGATGTGTCAAAGCCATACACATGAAGACTGCTGGTCCATTGCAATCTTTGCCTATCCCAACTTGGAAATGGGAGGACATTAGCATGGACTTCATTGTGGGATTACCCAGGACGGCAAAAGGGTTTGATTCTATTTGGGTTATAATTGATCAACTTACCAAGATAGCCCATTTTTGGCCGTCAAGACAGATCACCCAGTTGATGTCTATGCTCAGTTATATATTGCTCGTATTCTTAGTCTGTACGGAGTTCCAAAGACCATAGTGTCGGATCGTGGACCGCAATTTGTATCCAAATTTTGGGAAGCACTGCATAAGTCCCTGGGTACTAAGTTGCTTCACAGTTCGGCCTATCATCCTCAAACCAGTGGGCAGACTGAGAGAGTGAACCAAATACTTGAAGACATGTTACGGGCATGCGTTCTGGAATTCCCACAGAAATGGGATGAATGTTTACCATTGGCAGAGTTTTCATATAACAATAGTTATCAAGAAAGTATCAGGATAGCACCCTTTGAAGCTTTATATCGACGACGGTGCCGTACTCCGTTGAATTGGTCTGAACCAGGGGAAAGGTGGTTTTTCAGGTCTGATATGGTGAAAGAGATGGAAGAAAAGGTTCAATGAATCATACATAACATGAAAAAAGCACAAGCTCGACAAAAGAGTTATGTAGACAGACGACGCCAACCCTTGTACTTTCAAGTCAGAGATCATGTGTATCTGAAAGTATCACCAATGAAGGGCGTAACTCGTTTCGGTGTAAAAGGAAAGCATGCACCTTGATACATTGGCCCATTCCTCATTCTTGAGCAATGTGGACCAGTGGCGTACCGACTCCAACTACCCGAAACATTGTCTGCAGTGCACAATGTGTTCCATGTGTCCCAATTGAAGAAGTGTCTTCGGGTTCCAGATCGAACCATTGAAGTAATGGATGTTACCTTGGAACCAGACTTAACATATTCAGAACATCCTATTCAAGTCCTGGATCAAAAGGACAGGGTTACCCAAAGAATAACTCTCAAATTTTATAAGAAACAATGGAACCAACACACTGAAGATGAAGCTACATGGGAAACCCAAGGCTTTTTAGAAAAGAATTTCCCAGGCTTTTTAACTTCATGTAATTTGTGAGATATGTACAATTGTTATAAAAGAGGAGTAGACCCCATACCACCCCCTGCCTTGTACAAGAAATAAGGAAATAAAAATATGACGTGTTTCCTTTTCCACTACTTGCCCTAGGACTTTAAATCTCGGGACAAGATTCTTTTATAGGGGGAAGGATGTAACACCCCTGGTGTTACAGTTACTAAAACTTGAGCATAACATCATGTGCATGGGCATATTATTTGTTTGTTACACCTAGAATGCATTCACTAGGTAAAAATTTCAAAAATGTTGTACTGATATGACTTGATGTGTGGTTAACCCTAGTGTAAGGTACTTAACCCTAAATCTAGACTTATGGATATAAGGGAAGCCCAAGCATGAGAAAACTTCAAAAGACATGAGAAATAACCCTAAGATATCCCCTTGGAAGGACTGGAGTGGCATCAAAACCCTAGAATATTAAAAACCCTGAAAAGACCCCTGGAAAACCCTAAATTGGAACCCTAGGGGGCTAAGTGTAAAATTGGTGCACTTTTGGACCAAAGTGCAAAAACCGAGGTATTAGGGCACCTCAAATCATATGTTTCACACATTTGATTATTTGCAAATCAAATAATGAAGTTTGGACTTATTTGCTAAAAGGACACCCCATACCTCCATGTGTCTAAGTCTGAATTCAGTTGCATAAAGTTGACTTTTGAGCCCTGTATTTCTAAAAAACAAGGAATTTGCCTAGGGTCAACACATCAAACTTGTAGACCTATAATAGGAGTACAACTTTTCTTAAGTAACTAAGCTTTGATCACATACAAAGTTTGGAGTAAAATGAGCACAAAGTTGAGCTGTCAGTTGCACTGATAACTGAATTAGGGTTACGAGTGACATTGGCTGGACTTTGAGGTCGAATTGGAGTGGGATCTAGTGATCAATTGAGTATGGTTGCTATAGAAAGACTATAGTTGGATTTTAGGGCTACAATTTTGTTACAGATAGATTAACACATTCTCACACAAAAATCTGAGATTAGGGCACTACAAACTGTGTTGTCAGGCGCTCTGAATGACTCTCTCATGGTACAATAACAGAAATATCCCTCGGTTCAGCTCCCCTCGCCGCCGGCGACCATGCGCTCGGATTCGCGCCAGGCGCTGCGATTCGTGCTCAATGGAGTACTGATAGTTGCTCGGGGTAGTAAATATCGCCTTGAAGATGAACTTAGGCCACTGTTCAACCCTGGCCGTCGTGTCCGCCCTGACTCACGGGCGATTCAGATAAGATCGCTGGAGTTGGCCACCGATCGACCGTGCGCCACGTGCCTAGGTGCCTTACCACGTTGCAGTAGCTCGTATTACGCATGTTCGTTGATCGCCAGTGACCTCGCCACGGTGAAAGCCACCAATTCCTTGCGACGGTGCTCTCCCCTCTCTCCGGCTGCCACCGCGCCATCTCAAATTCACGGGCCTCCGCTCTCGGGCCCTATAAATTGAGTGTGCCACTGGGTCCGCTAGGTAGTCACGCACCCAATACACCAACTCGTGCCTCAAATCGTCCACCAGAGCTCACCAATTTGGGATTTCCCCCAAATCGGTCAAGAGCACCGTGTGTGTGAGTTCGTCGCGGTCAGCGCTCCACAGGTCCGATCATGTTCTCCTCGCTCTTATTCTAGCATTCCTGTGTGCCCTTGAAGCTCGTCGGCCCAACAATTGCACTGAACCGGAGTAGATCGACGGGAACACTTTTATTTGTCCCCGGATTGCGCGGTCACCGTGAGCAGATGGATTGGGGGCTAGAACCTTGCAATTGATCGAGGGGAAATGATTGTTAGGGGTTAAATTAAGTGTCAGCCAAGCTAGAGCTCTAGTCGTTGCCTATTCCGGCAAGTACGAGCTCGCCGGAGCTCGGCCTATCGCCGTCCACTGTCGGGGATCGCGGGTTGTAAAGAATAGAAAGGGGAGGGGTCTATTCGAAATTGTCAGTGAAACAAGAAACAGTATTGCGGGCTCTTCAAAGGTTTTTCAAATCACCAGGGTCCCCGGTGAAAAACTGGCAGCGAGGGCGCGCGCGCGGGCGCTTTCGCCTGTCGTGGGCCGTCTCGGGCCAGTTTGAGCCCAGTACTATTGACCTTTCCCCTTTTTCTTTTTCTACTAGACTTTGGAAATCCATTGAAAATTCTAGAAAAATGCTAAAAATGTGAGACCAATTTTGTTGGACTCTTAAATTTCTATAGTATTTAATAAAAATGGTTCCATGATTTTTAGTCTAAACTAGGAATTATGAAGTATTTAAAATAGCCAAAACCTAGTCTCTTGGAATTTTAGGAAGTATTTGAAGACTCCACAAAAAATCACCAAACTTTTTGGATAAGCCTAATATGGTAATTAGAACCCTTGTGTGAAGTTGGACTTGCTTTGGACAATGTTTGATACCTAAACCCAAAACCCTAACCTTCTAAGTAGTGTGTGCCCTATGAAATAAAATACTAACTCCAAAAACCCTAGTTCTCTAGAGTACCGTGAAGGGAAATTGTATTCAAGATACAACTTGATAAACCTTTTCTATAACTGCATTTTCATAAGCATTACATGGGCATTCATGGTTATATGTGATTATATATAGAAAACGAGGAAGAAGTAGTGGTTGAAGAAGAAGGAGTTGCACCACCACCACCTGAGGACCCACCAGCCGGGAACTGCTTATATTTTGATATTTGTGGAGCAGAGCCCGACTCTCCTATAACACAAGGCAAGCCCTAGTGCATTTGCCACCTCCTTGCTATTTTGAAATCTTTCTCACTTGCTTGATGCATTAGGTAATAGGAGTTGTGTGCTAAACAATTGATGCATTTCCTTCCTTGGAAAATTGATCACCTTTCCTTGATCACCTGTTTTATGAAAAAGGTTTTTCTAATGCTTAGCCTTGCTCTAGAAAAACGAAATGTTTTGTTTTGACAAAAGATGATGCTTCAAGTGGGCTGGGATGTTTTCAAAAATAAAACTTGATCGTGGATCCATCATGGCCATGATGGGTTCAACATCGGAAAAGATGTACCTCTGTCAAGTACCAAACTTTGGGTTGAAATGATAAAGCTGAGACTATGCGGGTGACTTGCACGAGAAGAGAGTCTCGGTGTAGTGTATCCGTCTGAGTCTCGGTGTAGTGTCTCCGTGGCAAGAGGCTGGACGGTGGTGTATCTGTGCTCTCAGTTGGCGTGAACTTGATCTGGTCTTAAGAACCCCGGTGGCGAGTTGACATATGCAAGGGTTAAGTGCTACATATGTCATGTGATTGGAGATCCTCAGCTGAGTATTAATCGATTTGGATCACCGTTACTTCTCAGACATGAAGACTTGGTCACTGACTTACACGTAGCATTCCAGTGAACTTAAAGGGAAGATAAAAGGATGACTAGTATAGGACAAGTGCCTAAACTACTAGGGTAGAAAGAACTATAGATGCAGGTAACTTTACTTAACCTAACAAGTAAAAATGGATTTTTAAGGATCCACTATTAGTAAGCATTTTTGCAAACAGAGTCTTGATTCTTGATTCAGCCTTACCTTGACTGATGAGGACATCACTTCTATACATACATTGAATGGACTGATAACACGATCTCATGAACGACAGCTAAATCTCCAGGTACGTTCTACCCTAGTCAATTGTGTTTCGAAGCTTACGCTTGGGGCCATGGATGTTTTGATGATTTGGTACCTTGGAGAGGACAAGCAAGGACTTGGGAAAGGCCAAGGTGTTGAGGAGGAGGAGCAAGGGCGGCCACAACAGGAAGGAGATCAAGTCCGACTCGGCTGCGACTACATCTCGGGTTCCAGGACCAATCTGCACTAAAATGGACGCCCGAGATGCATCCGGACTCCGATTGCGATGGACTTGATATGGTTGGAAAGATAATGAGATTATGTAACCAACCCAACTGGTTCCACCTTAAAATTCATCCAGAGTCAATGGGAATCGTCGAAACAATTCAACATTCAGATTCTGTTTTGGTGCTGCGACACCGTCTGTTGGGCCGTTGGGCCGTGTATCGCGTCGAAGCCCATTAGGGGCGAGTCCAGGGGTCACGCATGCTCTAATACTCTATTTATTCAGAAGCTGCCGCCACATTAGGTTTTGGTTTTGCTTAGATCAATTCTATCATCGAACAGTGTCGCCGTCATCGGTTTTTGAGACCCCATCCCGTAATCAATACAATTTTGGTTGCGTTTTTTTTCCTGTTCTTGCTTGTGTTCTTGATTGCGCTTGCAGGGATAAGCCTTCGTGGCGAGGTCACTCGTCTGTCACGGGTGATAACCAATGGAGCCGTGGTGTAGTGATTGTGAGGAACTGTTCGCTCGGAGCCTTGGATCATCAACGTCGAGATCTCCACTCAATCAAGTTATCGTATCTCACGGAAGATTGGGCCGCGTCTACTATCAATTGGTTTCCGATTTCCAGGTTGCCCGTGAGGTATAATCCTACCTTTAGATTAGTTTTGTTTCGTCCCATAGTCCACAAAAAGCTAAAAAAATATAATTACGATCAGTTTATTCTGACCTAAAACCATCGCCTTAGCCTTTGCACAATTCAATTTTAGAGTCTGTAGTTCTGAGTTCGTGTTCTAGGTTGAGTTTGGTTGCTGGTTTAGATTTGTTTTGGTTCAGTTTGATTCTGTCTATCTGCTTACATCCTACAAAACCGACCCTATCTGCAAAACAGATCCTATCTCTAAAACCGACCCTATCCACAAAACAGATCCTATCTCTAAAACCGATCCTATCCACAAAACAGATCCTATCTCTAAAACCGACCATATCCACAAAACAAATCCTATCTCAAAAACCGACCTTATCCACAAAATAGATCCTATCTCTACAACCGACCCTATCCACAAAATAGATCTTATCTCTAAAACCGACCCTATCCACAAAACCGAACCCCCACCCTCCAACACCTCGCCAGAAACCCTGATTCGGAGTCCAAACTTAAAACAGCCGTAACTTTCACCTCGGAACTCGAATCGGGCCCATTTTTTTAAATCGCACAGAATTAAATTTTGCATCCGATTCTTTTGGCATCGCCGGATTCACTGGTTTTCAAATTCCCAAATTCGGCTTGGAAATAGGACTTCTCATTTTCCAAACATTTATTCCAATTTTAGGGCAAACTTGTAGAAATTCCAGAGGACGCGTCATTGTAAAAATCTAAAATTTGGTGTCTTCTTCTTATGTGCTGCTGCAAAAGAGAAAAATATTAAAAAATATTTGAAAAAAATAATATCATAAAAAAAAGAAAAAAAGAAAAGAGTAGCACATAAACAGAAACGCCAGTGTTCTGTGCACCTCTGTGATTATTTTGCCCCAAGCCTGTTTCTTGCTGCACCTAGATACTTGTACCTTCTTTCTTGTGCCTTGGTCCAACTGTTCTATTACATTTTCTAGGCCAACAACTAGGACAAGTACATGGAACACTTATTCAGCATTGCTATCTATTACTGACTTGTGTGCCACACACACACACACACACACACACACATATATATATATATATATATATATATATATATATATATATATATATATATATATATATATATATATATATATATATATATATATAGTCAGCCTTCCCATAGCTCCAGCTTTCTCTCGAGCAGAACAGGTACTTCTTTGAAATCACACCCATGCTCGTTGGCAGTCGCACCGGTCACCGTTTGCCACCTGCAGTGCTGGTAAGAACCTTGTAAGAGCGGGGTAAGACCACCACCACCCTGAGAGATAGTTGTATTCCACCCTGAGAGATAGTTGTAGGATTCACATTGTTTGTTGCCTTTTTGTCTCTGTTTTGTGCTAACAATGACATGACCAAAGAATCAAGTGGACAAGGACAAGGGGCCTAAGCTTAATGACGATGAGTGTGTCTCTCAGATGGAATTGAAGGAGATGATGCGCGCGATGACTGAAGCTTTTAAAAAATACCAGGACTCTGCGGAGACATCCTATGAGCAGCTTGATCGATGAGTTGTTGAACTTGTTACACGCATGGACGTACTGGAGGCTTGTCCCCCACCACCAACTCCAGCCCCAGCTCACTCTCCTGTGGACGACGATGACGATGACGACGATGTTTATGCACCGCTGTGACAACACCTCGCACATAATCAACAAGGTATGGGAGGTAATGGTAGACGTCATCATAATCCTGAACCAGACCATGATCCATTTGCTAAGATTAAGTTCTCTATTCCACCATTCATGGGTTCTTATGATGCTAAAGCTTACTTAGACTGGGAGATGACGGTAGAACAAAAATTTAATTCCCATCTTGTTCCTGAGCAGCATAGGGTTAGACAAGCCACTAGTGAATTTAGAGATTTTGCTATCATTTGGTGGAATGAACTTGTTAACACACGTGCTGCACCACAAACATGGAATGTGTTAAAAGTGGAGATGCGAGCTCGCTTTGTTCCCCCTTCTTATAGACGTGATCTTCGAAAAAATTGCAACGCTTAGATCAGGGAGACATGTCGGTACAGGAATACTACCAAGAGCTTCAGAAAGGTATGCTACGATGTGGGGTAGTTGAGGATCCGGAGTATCAAATGGTTAGGTTTTATGGGGGATTGAGGCGGGAGATTCAGGATATTGTTGATTATAAAGAATATCATTCTATACAATGCTTGTTCCATCTTTCTATGTTTATAGAAAAAGAATTACAGGGTCATCAACAACGGAGGAGCAGCACTTTCGCTCCACGCTAGCCACCGACGTCAGTCAAGGCTTCATCATCTTCGGGCGTACGGGCGTCCACATCTTTCGCTGTGCCTTCGGGTGTTGCAGCAAAACCTGCTACGACCACCACTTCCACATGTCGCTCCTTCGACATCAAGTGCCACTGCTGCCAGGGACTTGGCCATATTCGGCGAGATTGCCCCAGAAAACTGAGAGCGCCTAGAGGGGGGGGTGAATAGGTGATCCTGTAAAAACTGAAACTTAATGCCACAAAACTTGATTAGGAGTTAGCACAATAAAGCCAAGAGGCTAGAGAGGAGTTCTTGCAAGACACAATAACCACAAGAAGATCAACACAGATAGGCACAATGGTTTATCCCGTGGTTTGGCCAAGTCCAACACTTGCCTACTCCACGTTGTGGCGTCCCAACGGACGAGGGTTGCAATCAACCCCTCTCAAGCGGTCCAAAGACCAACTTGAATACCATGGTGTTTTGCTTTGTTTACTATGTCCCACTTGCGAGGAATCTCCACAACTTGGAGCCTCTCGCCCTTACACTTTGATGATCACAAAGAAGCACAGAAGTAAGGCTGGGATGAGCAACGCACATAAGACACAAAATCAGAGCACAAACACGCACACAAGTCACAACTCGAGCTCACAACACAACCCAAAGAGTTCTCTACTCAAATGGAGCTCTAGTTGCTATCACAAAGAATCGAATGCGCGGAATTAGAGTCTTGGTGCTTAGGAATGCTTAGAGAATGCTTGGTGTTGTCCTCCATGCGCCTAGGGGCCTCTTTTATAGCCCCAAGGCAGCTAGGAGCCGTTGAGAGCATTCCAGGAAGGCAATTCTTGCCTTCTGTCGCCTGGCGCACCGGACAGTCCGGTGCGGATTTCTTTCCTTCTTTGGCGAAGCCGACCATTGGAGATTCATAGCCGTTGGCGCACCAGACATTGTCCGATGCACACCGGACAATCCGATGCCCCCTTCTGACCGTTGGCTCTGCCACGCGTCGCGCGCGGATTACGTAGCCGACCGTTGGCCCGGCTGACTGTTGGCTCACCGGACAGTCCGGTGCACCACCGGACAGTCCGGTGATTTATAGCCGTACGCCGCCGACGAAGTCCCGAGAGCAGCCAGTTGACAAACGCTAGCCTGGCGCACCGGACAGTCTGGTGCACCCAGACTGCGCAGAGTCTTGGCTGCTCAGCCAAGTCTTTTCCAAATTGATCTTTTCCTGTTTCTAGCACTTAGACACAATACATTAGTCTCCAAAACAATGTACTAAGTCTTAGAAACATACCTTTACTCTTGATTTGCACTTCTTAAGTCTTTGGCACAAATATTACTCAAAACATTTGTGTGGAGCACTTAATCACCAAAATCTTATAGAAATGTCCCAAGGGTACATTTCCCTTTCAATCTCCCCCTTTTTGGTGATTAATGCCAACACAACAAAAAGCAATTAAAAGAAGTGCAACATCAATTCAAATGAGAACACAAATTTGTTTTGATTCAAATTTGACATATATGGATCATTCTTTACCACCACTTGGTTTGTTTTTGCAAATCAAACTCAATTTCCTATCTCTAAGTCAAACACACTTGTTGATGCATAGAGAAAGATATTCCAAGAGAAATTGATCAAAGATTTCAAAAACTCCCCCTTTTTCCCATAATTAACAATTCTCCCCACAAGAGGCCAACTTTTGACAAAAGAGACAATAAGAGATTTTTGACAAACCAAAAGCTCTATTCTACTATTTTCAAAATTCTCAAGTGGTAGCTGATCCATTTATTGCTTTGGCCTTATTTTCTCCCCCTTTGGCATCAAGCACCAAAACGGGATCAATCTTGGCCCTAGAACCCCATTGCCTCACCAAAATCTTCAACTAAGAATAAAAAGACAATAGGAGCATGAAGATGAACTTGGAGTTAGTTACACTTTCATCGGAGTGCAGTGGAAGTCTTGCATGGTCCAAGTCCACCTTTTCCCTTTCAATCCTCCTTTGAGACTAAATGAAGAACACTCAAGCACATGGTTAGTCTCATAGGGTCAAGTTGTAGCACATCTCACCCTAAATATGTGCATCACTTGCAAATGGACTTATGAGGTCTGGGGAGTGCTTGTACAACTTGAGCACCATACATAAACAACAAAATGCATAAGGAACATGATCAAGGCATAAAACATATGTATGCTATAAATCAATCCAAGTTCCGCGAATCTAAGACATTTAGCTCACTACGCAGCCTGCAAAAGGTCTTCTCATCTAAAGGCTTGGTAAAGATATCAGCTAGCTGGTTCTCGGTGCTAACATGAAACACTTCGATATCTCCCCTTTGCTGGTGGTCTCTCAAAAAGTGATGCCGGATGTCTATGTGCTTTGTGCGGCTGTGTTCAACAGGATTATCCGCCATGCGGATAGCACTCTCATTATCACATAGGAGTGGGACTTTGCTCAGATTGTAGCCAAAGTCCCGGAGGGTTTGCCTCATCCAAAGTAGTTGCACGCAACACTGTCCTGCGGCAACATACTTGGCCTCAGCGGTGGATAGGGCAACGGAAGTTTGTTTCTTAGAGCTCCATGACACCAGGGACCTTCCTAAGAATTGGCACGTCCCCGATGTACTTTTCCTATCGACCTTACATCCAGCATAATCGGAGTCTGAATATCCAATCAAGTCAAAGGTAGACCCCTTTGGATACCAGATCCCGAGGCAAGGCGTAGCGACTAAATATCTAAGAATTCGCTTCATAGCCACTAAGTGACACTCCTTTGGATCGGATTGGAATCTAGCACACATGCATACACTAAGCATAATATCTGGTCTACTAGCACATAAGTAAAGCAAGGAGCCTATCATAGACCGGTATGCCTTTTGATCAACAGACTTACCTCCTTTGTTGAGGTCGACGTGTCCGTCGGTTCCCATTCACTACAGGAAACTAGTTAAAGAACGTGGGTGAAAAACCGTCGAACTTAATGTAATAAGCCGTCGAACTTACTGTAAGAACGTGGGTTTACCGACGAATATAGCCGACAGCGATTTTTGGACGAACTTAGAGAAGTAAGTTCGACGGCCCCGTCGAACTTAACCTTAAGAACGTGGGTACCGTCGAACTTAACATTAAGAACGTGGGTACCGTCGAACTTAACATTAAGAACGTGCGTTTTTAAGTTCGACGGGGGCCGTCGAATTTTTCCCATAAGTTCGACGTCACCCACGTTCTTAAGGTTAAGTTCGACGGGGTCACGTGGCCGTCGAACATATGTGTCCTGCGGAGGTATGCGCGGACTGAACAATAAGTTCGACGGTACCCACGTTCTTAACCTTAAGAACGTGGGCACCCACGTTCTTAACCCTGCGTGGGTCTGCGAGGACTGCACAATAAGTTCGACGGTACCCACGTTCTTAACCTTAAGAACGTGGGTACCCACGTTCTTAACCCTTTTCCAGAAAAAAATAAAAAATACAAAAATGAAAAATTAGACAAACATAATATCACATGCAACACAATATATCACATACAACTGAAACAACTGAAAAATATAACTGAAACAACTGACTGCGTATAAAGTCTTAACATAAATATAGCAAAAGAGCATATAACTGAAACAACTGACTGCGTATGTAAAGTCTTAACATAAATATAGCAGATCAATGTCTCAAATATATGGCATCAAATCCTCCAAGGTACAGCGATTTAACAATGACTTACCAGTTGCTTACAAAGTTTTTGGAAGCCACACAACTTGACTAGACTCTCTTAACAGCTGAGCATCATATTGAGAACACCATGGTAAACGGCTCGCTCAACCTTCAGAAGTAATTTGTGTTGAATGATACATCCAAACCCACCAATCTACGTTTCAAAATGAAAAAGGCATCTTGGGTACAACAACGTCTACTCCTTACTTCCCGAAGAATTTAGAGAGGCGTACCCGGTACCGGGCCTTCCCCCTCGCTTTCACTGCCTCTGCACTTGGACCTTGACCTGCTCTTCTTTTCCTTCCTTGTTCTCTTTGATCTCGACTGTGATCTAGACTTCCTTGAACCCCTATCCTCATCGTCGCTGCTTGAAGATTCTGAAGATGAGCTGGAACTTGACTCTGATGAACTTTTGTGCTGTTAAAGATTTAAAGGTGAGGGCATCAAACAAATTTTAAGTAAGCAAAGTACCTAGAACAGAGTTATCATAACTAAATATATTTCCATTAGGTAAATTGCAACAATTTCACAAATAGGCAGCAGGTCATAAGCTAGAGTATACCTTTCTCCTCTTTTTACTTCTTTTCTTTGCGTCCTTATCCTTCCTCTCTGTTTTCAAACTTCTTTTGTCAGAAGAGCCATATAATAGATGCAATATATTTATATTTGAGGAATGGCAAGTGATGGAAATACTAAGATTCTAACATTACAGATATTTATTTGGTAGGTTGCCCATTACCTTTCTTGGAAGATGATGATTTTGAGTTTGACCTTGAGTGATTTCTTCCGTTTGCTAGCTTTTGAGCTCTTTCAGCATCCAGTTAAGCTCTATAATCTCTCATCATTTTGTCTTTGTCAGCCTCCAGCTCGCCCCTTTTCAGTTCCTCTTCCTGACAGTGAACATGAATACCATCAATAACTACAGAACTGCTTATAAAAAAAACGTTGGCAATTAGAATAGATCTTGGAGTAACAATAAATGTTGCTAACATTAAAAGGCACAATATGCTTATCCAAATAGTGGTACTGAGTGCTGGAAACCTGGAATCTGTTACAAAATAAAACCGAGAACTTGAAAATGCTAAATAGGCCCTGTTTGGAATTATTAAGGTTCGTCTATAAAGACACTACGGTTGGGACTTACTACTTACGAGTGACTCAATAGTCAACATATGAATCACCCAAGCAAAAACATCAAAACCAAGATGGAATATTGTTATTTTGAGTGAGGGCATGCAAAAAATGTGAATGTTTTATAATAAAGGCTTCTAATATTAGATTATGGCGAGGTGACCAAAGTGGACGACACATAAAATGAGCACGATACTAGTCTGCCAGGGCAAAATTTCAGGATGCTAAGTATCCAATTATGACATTTGCATTGCATTTTCATCTAAAGCAAATTACTAATGTAATCTAGCATGAGTAGTGCATTAGAATTTACAACAAAGGGAGATATAGCTTCAGAAGAACCAAAGGACATGATTTCCTTGTCGAAGAATGGATTGGATATTCAAGAGTGAACAGATAATTACCCCGTAGAAGGAGATGACTTCATCATCTGCTGAGTTAGAGCCAAAATTCTTCGCCAGATCAGAGATGCACACATGGGCATCTTCCATGTAATCGCGACCTCCAATATCAGACCACTCCCCTGACCGGATGAACGGGACAAAGTTGTTCGGCTTAGTTTGCTTGAGCTCAACAGACACCGTGTTCTCACAAACCCTCTCCATCTGCACATTATCCAAGGATGATTACAACCCAGCGGAAAAGAAAGGTTTTTTAAGATAAACCACTCAACCAAAATATAAGCACTATATAAGATTCGATTGAAGAAACCCTTAAAACGAACAGATTATTAGTTCCAAGGCAATGAATAAAAAATCCTACTCCAACACTCCCACCCTGCTACCAAGAACTAGAATTCCCTAGACATACTTGTTGCCACCACAGAAAGAACGCAGTAGTTAAGTAGTGATACAGCTAGCTGGTTGTTGATAGTGACGTGGAATCAGAAGTCCGATCTGGTAAAGCTAAGTGACAGGAGGCAAATCATTATTGGACAGGAAATGCTACATGTAACAATTTCTAGAGAGGGGCAAATGATAAAGAAAACAACCAATTGTCCTTCTAGCCAAAAAGGTTATAACATCGTATATAAACTTGGCAAAGGAGCAAACAGCTGTGGCAATATAATAGGACATCAGCAACCCCGGCTGTTCGTCTCAGTTGAGCTAATTAGCAGAGCCATGTAAAGCCTACACGTGTACATGCATTCTTGCGCACCACTCCATAATCCACTTCCTGTTTATTGCAACGTCCCTAGCAGGTAAAGGAACAAAGCTACCCCATTAAGGTCTAAAGGGCACCGCGGGCTACCAGCAGATGACATTATGTATATTTTAAGAGCTATAGATAAAGAGTCTCAATTCAGATCTAAGTGGCCGCAATGGTGTAGCCAGAGTTATACTGGTGTGAGGAAATTCTAAATATGGCCCAGAATTATAATGGTGTGAGGAAATTCAAATACAAGCACTTAAATCAGTACCTATGAATAAATATGCTGCAAAGCCTGCAACAGGTATGTTTGCAACAGAAACTTTATCGGCAAGCTCACAATCTTTAGTCCAGAATTAGTAATATCTTATAGCAATTATTTTCCAGTACAAAGCAGCAAAAAGTACCATTTTGATGCATAAATAAAATATTGAAGACTCTATGATATTTACAGCATATAATCCAGATTTTGCATGGTACTAATTTCTTCAGTTGTTCAAATGGTAATCATGAATGAGGATGCTTATTCTAAAAATACATTACCAGTAGCATTTAGCATGGTACGTATTGGGTAGTATTCTCCATCTGCAGATGTCTTCTGAGCTAGCATTACCTCTCCCGCAATAAAAGCGACAAGGAGCTATATTAGACCTACTCACAGCCAAGCCAATGGCACAAGCAACCTTACTAAAAAATGGAGATGCTTTTGGTGCACGAGAACCCAGTGCTACAAGTCGCTTCCAAGCAAGCTGACTCTGAAATGCATTTTGAACCGAGATTGATGGGGGGCTGAGCTGACCTTGAGGTAGACTTTGAAGTAGTCGCGGATGGCTGGATCGTAGAAGAAGCTTCAATTGAATGATTGGCCAGTGGAAAAATTCATTGTTTTATAAGTTTAAATTAATAAGAAAGGTCAGGATTAAATTGTCTTTCTGAACGGAAGGCTTCAATTGAATTGTTATGAAAAAATCACGTTATCTCAGGGGGAAAACTTAGCTCAAAAATCCTGTGCAACATAAAAATAAAAGGCAAGACTCAAAATCCCCAGGATCGATCTTTTTATTTCTATTTATCATTGTTAACTGGTGAGATTTATAAAGAAAATCATGGCATGTCAGAAGGCAGATCTAACAGATGACTCATTATTATCCATCATTTGCTGGTAAATTGTGTTTTCGCACAACAATTTTGGTTCATCCTGCTGCAGAGATTGGGCCTTGCTGCCATTGCCCCGCTATAGTCGACTTCTTTTTTCGAAGCAGGCTGTTAGCTCGGTGGGCGGTTCTGTTAAGAATGGCCTGAACTCCCTCGTCCTCCTGGTCGCGTGGGCCATTTGGAAGCATAGAAACGATTGCATCTTTAATGGAAAACTTCCAGGCCTTGGTTCTGGCTGGAGAGGAGATTGTGGCTTGGAGCATGGCCGGAGCCAAGGGGCTTTCCCTGCTCTCAGCTTAGATACTTGTCTTTGTAGTTTGTGGTAGTTTTTTTCTTTAGTTATGGCCCACTTTTATACTTTCTTTGGTGGCCTCCTTGAGAGGATTGTTTTTGTTCTTAGTCTATTTTGGACCGTTATTTCTCCTGTTAATATAATGATACGCAGTTCTCGCGTGTTCGAGATATTATTACAGATTAAAAGTGCAGGGAAAAGTGGAATGACTATACCACCTACGAATGCAAACAATTCAAATCAACAAATTTGACAATATACAGTCACTAAAGTTTATCATATGCAACGTGGCAGGATAAGGCCAAAGTATCTACCCTAAGACTAGAACAAGTTACCCTAAATGCAACTTCATATCATATCAACAAAACCAAGGAAAAGCTTTAGTATGGCACACCAATTCCGAATCAGAAACTGAAACCATCCCAATCTGAACTAAAACTTTTAGCCTTCACCAGATTAGACCTATTGAATGAAATTGCCTGTGAACCACCAAAGCCACCAAAAATTTCTAATCGGTAAACCGACAGTGCCACACATGTTTACAGTCTAGAATAGTTAGTTCATATAAAAAAAGAATAGTGAGGGCTTAGAAACCACTCGCTTGGAAGAGACCAGGGTGGGGGAATTTGAACAAATATTCCAAAACAAAGAAATATGCTTGTAGGGAAGAAGAAAAAACTCTGTTACAGCAAGCAAAGAGAGCAATAATCACGTCTCAAGTTCTCAGATGGCTGCTAATCAGACTGCAAAGCATAGGTTACAGTAGAGCGCATATAAACGAATTACCAGGCTGAACAATCAATATGGCGATATATTTATTGCCCCAAAACTCAGCAACAACATCACCAAAACACCGGAGCAGACCCCTAGAAATAACGAGGAGGAGCATACTTGACAGTAAATAAAAGAACACCCGCGTACTAGGGTACCCATCAGAACTCAATCTAACATCTCGCCATCAGATAAAAGTGACTGGAGAATAAACCCACAGCAGCCCGAACAAAAAAAAACCCAAAATCGGCGCAGAATCCACCATACGCACCGAAGGAACTTCTGTCGGAAGTTCCAAAATCCACGACGGACTACGCAGTTTAGACACATACACACATTCATTCATTGTTTAATTTGTATCAATTTTGGCTTACTTCCGACAAACCTTTTCGGAAGCATTGGTCAAAACATCATAGTAAGATAGCAATACATCCACACTTCAAGAAAAAGGAGGAGATGGGATGTCGTACTCCCTAGAGATGGCAGCGCACGCGCCATGGAGACGTTGATCCGCGTTGATCCGCATTGATCCGCTCCAGGCCGTAATCGACGTTGGCCTCGAGGAACCCCCCATGGATGAACACCGAGTCGCCCACTACAAGCACGGTAGGGAGGTCGGCTAGGAACCAGCGCGAAATGGACCCGTTGGGTCGAAGGGCGGCGAGGCGGGACCACATCCCGTCCCAGAACTCCGGCTTGACGCCGGGGAAGGACTTGGGCATGCCGAGAAAGGGGCTCCTCGGCTGCTGGTCAAGGTGCTCGCCGCAGCGGCGCTTGATGGCGAGCACCGCGCGGTACCACCCTGCCCAGGCGCGCGGTGAGGCGTTCAAGTGGACGCGGGGTGGCGGCGGGCAAGTAGCGGCGGGCTGGCGGCGAGGCAGGTAGGGAAAAGAAGATAGACGCGCGGGGTGGGAGAGATTTAGGTTTTTGGTTAAGTTCGACGGTGTCCACGTGGCCCACGAATTTAAGTTAAGAACGTGGGTACTCACGTTCCTAATACGATAAGTTCGACGGTTTTACCGCGAGCCCACGAATTTAATATAAGAACGTGGGTACCCACGTTCTTAAATTAACCCACGAACATAACTCAATTAAGAACGTCGGTACCCACGTTCTTAAATTAACCCACGAACATTTATTAGTTTCTTGTAGTGATTGGAGTCTTTGCAGGCTTGGCGTCCTTCATCCCAAACCGCTTTAGCAAGTCTTGCGTGTACTTTGTTTGGGAGATGAAGGTGCCGTCCTTGAGTTGCTTCACTTGGAATCCAAGGAAGTAGTTCAACTCGCCCATCATCGACATCTCGAATTTCTGTGTCATCACCCTGCTAAACTCTTCACAAGACTTTTGATTAGTAGAACCAAATATTATGTCATTGACATAAATTTGGCACACAAAAAGATCACCATCACAAGTCTTAGTGAATAAAGTTGGATCGGCTTTCCTAACCTTGAAAGCATTAGCAAGTAAAAAGTCTCTAAGGCATTCATACCATTCTCTTGGGGCTTGCTTAAGTCCATAGAGCGCCTTAGAGAGCTTACACACGTGGTCGGGGTACCGTTCATCCTCGAAGCCAGGGGGTTGCTCCACGTACACCTCCTCCTTGATTGGCCCGTTGAGGAAAGCGCTCTTCACATCCATTTGGAACAACCTGAAAGAATGGTGAGCGGCATAGGCTGACAAAATACGAATTGACTCTAGCCTAGCCACAGGAGCAAAAGTCTCCTCAATGTCCAAACCTGCGACTTGGGCATAACCTTTTGCCACAAGTCTCGCCTTGTTCCTTGTCACCACCCCGTACTCGTCTTGTTTGTTGCGAAACACCTACTTGGTTCCCACAACATTTTGCTTGGGACGAGGCACCAGTGTCCAAACTTCATTTCGCTTGAAGTTGTTGAGCTCTTCCTACATGGCCAACACCCAGTCCGGATCTAGCAAGGCCTCTTCTACCCTGAAAGGCTCAATAGAAGAGACAAAGGAGTAATGCTCACAGAAATTAACTAATCTAGAACGAGTAGTTACTCCCTTGCTAATGTCACCCAATATTTGGTCGACACGATGATTCCTTTGAATCGTTGCTCGAACTTGGGTTGGAGGGGCCTGTTGTGCTTCTTCCTCCATTACATGATCATCGTGTGCTCCCCCTTGATCACATGCCTCCTCTTGATGAACCTGTTCATCGTCTTGAGTTGGGGGATGCACCATTGTTGAGGAAGAAGGTTGATCTTGCTCCTTTTGTTCTTGTGGCCGCACATCTCCAATCGCCATGGTGCGTATTGCGGCCGTTGGAATGTCTTCTTCATCTACATCATCAAGATCAACAACTTGCTCTCTTGGAGAGCCATTAGTCTCATCAAATACAACGTCGCTAGAGACTTCAACCAAACCTGATGATTTGTTGAAGACTCTATACGCCTTTGTATTTGAATCATAACCTAACAAAAACCCTTCTACTGCTTTGGGAGCAAACTTAGAATTTCTACCTTTCTTCACTAGAATGTAGCATTTACTCCCAAATACACGAAAGTATGAAACATTGGGTTTGTTACCAGTTAGAAGCTCATACGAAGTCTTCTTGAGGAGGCGATGAAGATAGACCCGGTTTATGGCGTGGCAAGCCGTGTTCACGGCTTCCGACCAAAACCGCTCGGGTGTCTTGAATTCTCCAAGCATTGTCCTCGCCATATCAATGACCGTCCTGTTCTTCCTCTCTACCACACCGTTTTGCTGTGGTGTGTAGGGAGCGAAGAACTCGTGCTTGATCCCTTCCTCCTCAAGGTACTCCTCCACTTGAAGGTTCTTGAACTCGGACCCGTTGTCGCTCCTTATCTTCTTCACTTTGAGCTCAAAATCATTTTGAGCTCTCCTTAAGAAGCGCTTGAGGGTCCCTTGGGTTTCAATCTTATCCTGCAAAAAGAATACCCAAGTGAAGCGGGAAAAATCATCAACTATAACAAGACCATATGAAGCAACGGGTCCGAAGAGGTCCATATGAAGCAACTCCAAGGGTCTTGATGTGGTCATCACATTTTTGGTATGATGAGAGCTTCCCACTTGTTTACCTGCTTGACAAGCTGCACAAGGTCTATCTTTTTCGAAGGTTACATTTGTTAGACCTATCATGTGTTCTCCCTTTAGAAGTTTGTGAAGGGTCTTCATTCCCACATGTGCTAAGCGGCGATGCCACAGCCAGCCCATGCTAGTCTTAGCAATTAAGCATGCATCTAGACCGGCCTCCTCTTTTGCAAAATCAACTAAGTAGAGTTTGTCGTCTAATACACCCTTAAAAGCTAATGAACCATCACTCCTTCTAAAGACAGACACATCTACGTTTGTGAATAAGCAATTGTATCCCATATTACAAAGCTGACTTACAGACAATAAGTTATATCCAAGCGACTCAACTAAGAATACATTAGAAATAGAGTGCTCGAATGAAATAGCAATTTTTCCTAGTCCTTTCACCTTGCCTTGGTTCCCATCACCGAATATGATTGAATCTTGGGAATCCTTGTTCTTGACGTAGGAAGAGAACATCTTCTTCTCCCCCGTCATATGGTTTGTGCATCCGCTGTCGATAATCCAGCTTGAGCCCCCGGATGCATAAACCTGCAAGGCAAATTAGGCTTGGGTCTTAGGTACCCAACTCTTGTTGGGTCCTACAAGGTTAGTAACAATAGCCTTAGGGACCCAAATGCAAGTCTTGTCTCCCTTGCATTTGGCTCCCACCTTCTTAGCAATCACCTTTTTATTTTTGCATGAAAGAACAAATCTAGTATTGCATGCAAGAAATACAGTGGTAGATTCATTACATACTTTCCTAGGAGTATGAACAACATTTTTCCTAGGCACATTTCTACAATTCACATTAGAGGAACTTGAAGCAATCATGGCATGTGAAGCAAAAGCATTATAACTTCTATTATAATGAACATCCCTAGAATGTCTCCTATCATGGTACATGAAGACATGGTTCTTTTGAACACTATTTGCCATAGGGGCCTTCCCTTTCTCCTTGGCGGGAATGGGAGCCTTATGACTTGTTAAGTTCTTGGCTTCCCTCTTGAAACCAAGCCCATCCTTAATTGAGGGGTGTCTACCAACCGTGTAGGCATCCCTTGCAAATTTTAGTTTATCAAAATCATTTTTGCTAGTCTTAAGTTGAGCATTAAGACTAGCCACTTCATCATTTAGTTTAGAAATTCAAACTAGGTGTTCACTACAAGCATCAACATTAAAATCTTTGCACCTATTGCAAATCATAACATGTTCTTCACGAGAGGTTGATTTACTAGCTATTTCTAACTTAGCATTCAAATCATCATTAACACTTTTTAGGCTAGAGATAGATTCATGGCATGTAGACAATTCACATGAAAGCATTTCATTCCGTTTAACTTCTAGAGCAAGAGAATTTTGCGCACTAACAAATTTATCATGCTCTTCATATAAAAGGTCCTCTTGCTTTTCTAATAATCTATTCTTATCATTCAAGGCATCAATCAACTCATTGATCTTATCAATCTTAGCTCTATCTAAGCCCTTGAACAAACTAGCATAGTCTATTTCATCATCGCTAGATTCATCATCACTAGAAGAAGTATAAGTAGTCTTTCGAGTGTTTACCTTCTTCTCCTTTGCCATGAGGCAAGTGTGATGCTCGTTGGGGAAGAGGGACGATTTGTTGAAGGCCGAGGCGGCGAGTCCTTCGTTGTCGGAGTAGGATGACGAACAATTCGAGTCCCACTCCTTTCCAAGGTGTGCCTCGCTCTTAGCCTTCTTCTTTTCCCTCTTCTTCTCTTGTTCCTGGTCACTATCATTATCGGGACAATTAGCGATAAAATGACCAATCTTACCACATTTGAAGCATGAGCGCTTCCCCTTCGTCTTGTTCTTGTTTGGATGCTCCTTGCGACCCTTTAGTGCTGTCTTGAAACGCTTGATGATGAGGGCCATTTCTTCTTCGTTAAGCCCGACCGCCTCAACTTGCGCCACCTTGCTAGGTAGCGCCTCCTTGCTCCTCGTTGCTTTGAGAGCCACGGTTTGAGGCTCGTGGATTGGGCCATTCAATGCATCATCGACGTATCTTGCCTCCTTGATCATCATCCACCCGCTTATGAACTTTCCAAGTATTTCTTCGGGCGACATCTTGGTGTACCTAGGATTTTCACGAATATTGTTTACAAGATGTGGATCAAGGACAGTGAAGGACCTTAGCATTAGGCGGACAACGTCGTGATCCGTCCATCGCGTGCTTCCATAGCTTCTTATTTTGTTGACGAGGGTCTTGAGCCGGTTGTACGTTTTGGTTGGCTCTTCTCCCCTGATCATTGCGAATCTCCCAAGTTTGCCCTCCACCAACTCCATCTTGGTGAGCATGGTGACATCGTTCCCCTCATGTGAGATCTTGAGGGTGTCCCAGATCTGCTTGGCGTTATCCAAGCCACTCACTTTATGGTATTCATCCCTGCACAATGATGCTAGAAGAACAGTAGTAGCTTGTGCATTTTTTGTGAATTTGCTCATTGATAAATATGGGACTATCAGTACTATCAAATTGCATTCCACTCTCTACTATCTCCCATATGCTTGGATGGAGAGAGAACAAGTGACTATGCATTTTGTGACTCCAAAATCCGTAGTCCTCTCCATCAAAGTGAGGAGGTTTACCAAGTGGAATGGAGAGTAAATGAGCATTTGTACTTTGCGGAATACGAGAATAATCAAAAGAAAAGTTTGAATTGACTGTTTTCTTTTTCTCATAGTTGTCGTCGTCCTTTTGGGAAGAAGAGGACTCATCGCTGTCGTCGTAGTAGACGATCTCCTTGATGCGCCTTGTTTTCTTCTTCTTCCCGTCTTTTCTTTTGTGGCTCGAGCCCGAATCAGTAGGCTTGTCATCTTTTGGATCATTGACGAAGGACTCCTTCTCCTTATCATTGACCACCATCCCCTTGCCCTTAGGATCCATCTCTTCGGGCGATTAGTCCCTTACGTGAAGAGAACGGCTCCGATACCAATTGAGAGCACCTAGAGGGGGGTGAATAGGTGATCCTGTAAAAACTGAAACTTAATGCCACAAAACTTGATTAGGAGTTAGCACAATAAAGCCAAGTGGCTAGAGAGGAGTTCTTGCAAGACACGATAACCACAAGAAGATCAACACAGATAGGCACAGTGGTTTATCCCGTGGTTCGGCCAAGTCTAACACTTGCCTACTCCACGTTGTGGCGTCCCAACGGACGAGGGTTGCAATCAACCCCTCTCAAGCGGTCCAAAGACCAACTTGAATACCACGGTGTTTTGCTTTGTTTACTATGTCCCGCTTGCGAGGAATCTCCAAAACTTGGAGCCTCTCGCCCTTACACTTTGATGATCACAAAGAAGCACGGAAGTAAGGCTGGGATGAGCAAGGCACACAAGACACAAAATCAGAGCACAAACAAGCACACAAGTCACAACTCGAGCTCACAACACAACCCAAAGAGTTCTCTACTCAAATGGAGCTCTAGTTGCTATCACAAAGAATTGAATGCGCGGAATTGGAGTCTTGGTGCTTAGGAATGCTTAGAGAATGCTTGGTGTTGTCCTCCATGCGCCTAGGGGCCTCATTTATAGCCCCAAGGCAGCTAGGAGCCGTTGAGAGCATTCCAGGAAGGCAATTCTTGCCTTCTGTCGCCTGGCGCACCGGACAGTCCGGTGCGGATTTCTTTCCTTCTTTGGCGAAGCCGACCATTGGAGATTCATAGCCGTTGGCGCACCGGACATTGTCCGGTGCACACCGGACAGTCCGGTGCCCCCTTTTGACCGTTGGCTCTGCCACGCGTCGCGTGTGGATTACGCGGCCGACCGTTGCCCCGGCTGACTGTTGGCTCACCGGACAGTCCGGTGCACCACCGGACAGTCCGGTGATTTATAGCCGTACGCCGCCGACGAAGTCCCGAGAGCAGCCACTTGACAAACGCTAGCCTGGCGCACCGGACACTGTCCGGTGCACCCAGACTGCGCAGAGTCTTGGCTGCTCAGCCAAGTCTTTTCCAAATTGATCTTTTCCTGTTTCTAGCACTTAGACACAATACATTAGTCTCCAAAACAATGTACTAAGTCTTAGAAACATACCTTTACTCTTGATTTGCACTTCTTAAGTCTTTGGCACAAATATTACTCAAAACATTTGTGTGGAGCACTTAATCACCAAAATCTTATAGAAATGTCCCAAGGGTACATTTCCCTTTCACAAACGGGCATACATTGCTACTAGTGATGGTGGGTATGTTAGTGCTTCTGATGTTGAAGATGAAGATACTGTTGGAGCTAACATTGCAGAGACATGATGGTGATGAAGAGGTTCTTGATACAACAGCGACCGAGACCTATAAGGCCTTGATTGTGCAACGAGCTTTGAGTGCCACGGCTAGTGACGACGACAACAGACAGCGCCACAACCTCTTCAACATGTTCCTCATCGTCAAGGACTGCTGTGTACATACCATCATTGACGGTGGTAGCTACAACAACTTGGTGAACGTTGAGGTAGTCAAGAAGCTTGCCTTGACCACACAAGAGCATCCCCATCCTTATCACATTCAATGGTTTAACAACAGCGATAATGTAACGCCCCGAATTTTAGAGTTAAATTTTTCTTTCTTCATCACTCGCCAAATTCGGGTGTTACCTCTCTTTTCCCATTTCTTTTCACTACACCTTACCCATTCTCAAAATTCTAAAGAGAGTTAACTCTATGTCGTATATTAATAAATCCTAGAAGTGGATTTTCCCTTTGGTTGTTGCATCATGCCGAGCCACGCATCTTTTCCTTTGTGTGTATTCGCTTGGCCTTCGTGAGGTATTCATTTATTAAGAGTTTGGAGCTATATGGAAAATAGGAAAAACCTCAAACCCCCCCCCCCCTTTTTTCCTGCTGGCTTTTCGGCCCAAGTTGAAGCCCTGGCTTTTATTTTGGGCCCTCGCGGCGCGGCCCACCTGCCCCCCTCCTTCTCTCCCCCCCTCTTGTTGTGGGTCGGCGAGACGCCCCACGGCCCAGCCACCGTCCCCCCCCCCCCCCCCCCCCGCGGCCTGCTTCCCCCTTTCCCCCATTCTCCTTCGCGTCTTGGGCCAGAGCCACGGCGGCCCAACTCGGCGCGGCCAAGCCGCCAGCGCGTGGGCGCGGCGCGCTCGCCCGGCCGGTGCGGGTGGCGGTTTTCGCAGCCGCCGTCGTTGCATGTGGGGCCCGCCTGTAAGCCCCGAAGTCGTCCCCTGTTCATCTCCCTCTCCCCCACGATGTTTCTTTCTCCTATCCCCATCGCTCTCGTCGCCCAGAATCGCTGCCGTCGCGTCCATCCGCTCGGCCCCTGTCCCATGGTGAGCCTCGCCTCCCTCTCCTCCCTCGTCCTTCCCCTCCCTGGTTTCCCTAGCGCGCAGTCGGATGGCTCGCGGCTCGGCACGGCCGGAGCTCGGCCATGGCACACGGCCCGTGGCCCTAGCGTCCCGTGGCCCTAGTGTCCCGTGCAGCCCTCCCCCTCACTCTTCCCGACGCGGCCCAGCGCGGACCGCTCGGCGTGCTGCCCCGGCGTGGCACACCCGCTCGCGGTCGGCCCCGGCGTGGACGCCCTTCGCGCGGCGCCCGGCCCTGGCGCGCGCAGCCCCACCAGGGCTCGCCTGCCCCCCTCCCCGCACCGCGGCGCGCCCGCCCCGGCCCCCTCCCTCCCTTGCTGGTGCGGCCCACGGCCTTGGCTCGCCCCGGCGCGACGTGCTCTGCCACGGCTCGGCCCCAGCGCGCGCGGCCTACTCGCGTCCGCGGCGTGACGCGACCCCAGACGTGGCGCGCTCGCTTCTCGCATCCACGACGTGGCCTCGGCGTGGTGCGCCCGCAGCCCCTGCTGCCTGGCGCGGTTCGGCATGCTGCTTGCGGTGCGCGTCCGTGCGTGTAGCTCGGCGCGGCGCGGCCTGCTCGTGGCGCGCGGCGTGGCCCCAGCCCGACGCGTTCCGGCCCCTGTGTGGCTCACGGCCAGTGCCCCCGGCGCGGCTATGGCCCACGGCTAATGTGGCAACTCGCTCGCTCACCCATGCGACGCATAACGTCACGCGCGTTCACTTTTATTTGTGTGCAAATTGTCGCGCGGCGATACTTCTCATTATTTAAAAGTGCTAGTACTAATTGAACTGTGTCAGGAAGCGACATGTTAACTAAACGTGGAATTAATTATGATTAGATGATAACTATATTTGCACCTACATTGAGTATCGGTTAGTATAACTACATGAAATTAAGTGGTTAAGTTCATTCTTTCACTTAGCATGAGTATAATGGGTTGTCGATCATAATAATGGTTATGTTATTCTTACTACCCATACGGTCGTAAGCGCTAGCCATATGTCGGGTGTATGATTATTGGATTCATCTCTTTGTATGGTGTACTGTTTACTTTCTGATTTGAGATATGGATGTATGTTTGCGCTTGCATAGATAACGGTCTGGTTGAGGAGTCCGAAGAACTCTTAGGAGAAGCCCCTGAGCAGCAGCTGGTTGGTGGAGGCAAGTGTCCCTTGACCCATCTATGTCTTATAGAATTATATAATTCACTTTCTGCATTTACACAGTTTATACTTAAGGATTGACTAGCTTTTGTTATCCATGTCCTTGCTTACCTATTTAGGTTGGATTATTATGGTTTAGCTGTATGCTAGTGCTTAACATTAATCAATGAACATGATGAGATTTATCTATGATACGTTGTTTTCCTTCTTATTTATGATATACTTGTGTCAATTAAGGGGACTCGAGCGGTTTCTCGAGTGCCTCTCCGAAAGGACCTATTCGTTGGATGACCGCCCGGGAAAATAGTGCAACCATGAGGGTGGAATGGGACGCCCTTAGCTGAATAATTAGAGGAACTGTGATGTAGTTCGCTTAGTCGTCGTGCCGTTAATGGGGCTCAGTGTATGCGGCTCGCTCTGCCAAGGTTGGTTCGCCCCTTGGGGAGGGGTGTGGTGCATTTAAGAAACCTAACGGGCGGCTAGCCCCGGGGAATCTTTGTAAAGGCTACGTAGTGATACATTTGGGTTAATAACGTGGGTTAATTGTAAAACTTGGAAAGGGTACATTTGGGTTAATAACGTGGGTTAATTCTAAAACTTGGCTTTCTCTACTAGTAATAATAATCTGACCAACTAAAAGCAACTGCTTGACTTATCCCCGCATAAAGCTAGTCCACTACAGCCAAACAGGATACTTGCTGAGTATGTTGATGTGTACTCACCCTTGCTCTACACACCAAACCCCCCCCTTCCCCAGATTGTCCGCATTGCAACCACTACTCAGGAGAAGATGGAGCCGTGGAAGAAGACTTCCAGGAGTTCCAAGATTACAACAAGTTCTAGGCGTGGGTTAGCGGCAACCCCCAGTCGGCTGCCTGTGAAGGCCGCGTGTATCTACGTTTCTTTTCCGCACTTTGATTATTGTAAAGACTATGTGGATGTCTCAGACATATGATGTAATCGACTATTATTTTTCTTTTATGTTATTATTTGAGCACTGTGTGATGATGTCCAGTTATGTAACTATTGTGTACGTGAATTGCTGATCCTGGCACATACATGGTTCGCATTCGGTTTGCCTTCTAAAACCGGGTGTGACATAGGTGGTATCAAAGTCGTGCTGACTGTAGGACTGCTAACCTAGAGTAGAATGGTCGTTCTAAGGATTATAGACCCCTATTATCACCTTGACTTTGATATCCTTTCAAAAGTTGGTCATATCGACCAAACCTATGTTCTACTATATATTATACCTTGCTAAAAATCTTTTTGTTTATTCTAATTCCTCATTTTATTTATGGTTTATTACTTGCTGGTCATATTAGTTATGTTCTCACTCTTATGCTTACGGTGTCTTTTGTAGATGGCTCGTCTTAGACACACTGCACGGAAGTCCGTCATCCCCTTCTTGCCCTCTCGTCTCGCTGAGCGTCCGCTTCGTCGTCCAGTGACTGGTTAGTCTAGCCACTTGGAGAGGCTACACCACCACCTGCACGAGGAGCAAGAACGTCGACGACAGGAGCTGGAGCAGCAGGGCTCTTCTTTATCGCTTCAGCAGGAGATAAAGTCTGTGAGGAGCTGCTCCCCTGTGCTCCCACTGGAGGCGCCCCCTGCACCACCACTAAGCGCCCCAGCTGCTGGAGTATCTGCTGGAGGAGACCCTGATGATGGAGGTGGCGACGGCAGCTCGAGCTTCAGCACCGACCTTTCAGCCGACCAGGAGCCGGAAGGATGAATTGCTCGACCCATCACTCGCGACGCCGCTCACGGGTGTCACTTCCACGACGCGCTCAACACCCTGCTATGCCAGGCACTCGACCGGTGTACTTGGTCCATCGAGTATCGCTGTGTGGTCTTCCAGCAGAGTCGCGGGGTCTACCCGAACCGCTAGGAGGTGACCTGCTTGATGCGCCGTCCGGAGAACAGTCTCTGGGGTGCGGAGGTCTGCTCAGAGCACTACTCTATCTCTGAGCGGGACTCAGCTGAGGCGGCCATGCAAGATGCCGCACGACGTGCGCTTTTGCACTACTGCTCAGTGCTCGACGGGGTAGCCGACGGTCTCAACCTGAAGTATTACCCCCGTCGTTCATCTGGCAGCACAGGAGGCGTGATTGTCTCACATGTTGGTGAGGACAATACTAGGTTGAGCAGCACAGTCAACCTAGCCACCGTGCTAAACATGGAGCTAGACCATGCATTAGACGAGCTGAGTAGGGCTCGTGTTGAGATCGCCTAGCTGCGGGCTGAGCGCGCGGAGCGTCGTCACCTGGAGGATGGCTCCCCCGCTCCTATCGGGACTCAGCACCCGCACCGCTCACCTCGGCGTGGACACCAGGCTTATGGCGACCCCGACTGCAGGACCAAGATAAATTTAGAACCATAGATCGTTAGTGTTAGGTCCTGCAATAAATGCTTAATATAGAAGTTTTAGTCTTAGTCTTAGTCTCGGTCTTACTATTAGTTAGTCTTAGTTAGACATGGTAGTTTGCTTATCTTGTGCTTTTATGTTTGTCATGATGAACTATGTTGGATTTGGATCTTTGTAATGACTGTCACCAGAGTGTGGGCATCCCCTGCACCTTGGTTTACCTGTTAAGTGTTAATGAAGTTAGTTATCTAGTTGAGAAAGCCTTTTATTCCACTTTTCTCTTTATCTGAGAAGTGGTGTTTGCCTATGTTGGAAGTCAGTGAAGATGTTCATCTGTTTGGTATTGTGGAAGGATTCTGTACTCTTTTCTTATGCTGCAAGTTACAAGATCAGTTTTGATGTGTGATTGCATTCTACAGATGTCAGAAAACAGGCGCAGAGGAGGAAGGCATGCTCAGCAGGAGCAGGCAGCACCGCAGGATGAGGCACCCCAGCAACAGCAGCTGCCACCCCCACCCCCGATGACCATCGAGCATATGTTCTTGATGCAGACTCAGGCAGTTCAAGCCACCGGTCAGACTCTAGCCGCCATTCAGCAACAGCAGCAGCAGCAGCCACCACCTCAGCCTCAGATGCCTCAGATGCTCAGGGACAAGTGTGCTGAATTCATGAGAGGTCATCCCCCAGTGTTCACTCATTCTTCTGACCCCATGGATGCTGAAGACTGGCTGCGCACAGTGGAGTAGGAGTTGCACACCGCTCAGTGTGATGACAGAGAGAAAGTTATGTATGGTCCCCGTCTGTTGAGGGGAGCAGCTCAGTCTTGGTGGGAGTCCTATCTCGCCACCCATGCCAACCCCGACGCCATCACCTAGGAAGAATTCAGAGATAGCTTCCGTCAATACCATGTTCTTGCAGGTCTGATGACATTGAAGAAGGAGGAGTTCCTGGCACTCAAGCAAGGGTCAATGTCTATTAGTGAGTACCGAGACAGGTTTCTGCAGTTGTCCCGCTACGCTCCTAAAGATGTCAACACCGACTCCAAGAGGCAGTATCGTTTCTTGAGAGGCTTGGTCGACCCACTGCAGTATCAGCTGATGAATCATACCTTTCCCACATTTCAGCACCTGATTGACAGAGCGATCATGACAAAGAGGAAGCACAAAGAGATGGAGGATCGCAAGCGTAAGATCAATGGACCTCAGCCTGGAAGCAGCAATCTCCCTCGTTTCTCAGGCAACCCACCTCAGCAGTTCAAGCAGAACCAGCGCCCACCTCAGCAGCAGTAGTTTTAGAGGCAGTACCCTCAGCACCAGCAGCAGAATCGCCAGAACAATCAGTCAGAAGGAGGTCAATTCCAGAAGCAGAATCAGCAAGCACCTCGTCTTCCCGCCCCAGCAATCAACCAGAGCAGTCAAGCAGCACCAGCACAAGGCGGAAGCAGAGCATGTTTCCACTGTGGAGAGTAAGGCCATTGGGTGATGCAATGTCCAAAGAAGGCAGCCCAGCAACAGTCAGGCCCTAATGCCCTAGCAAAGCAGAATGTGACTTAGCCTGGAGCAGCCACGCTACAACCATGGGAGACTGAATCACTTGGAGGTTGAAGCATTTTAGGAAACCCCGGCATGATAGTAGGTATGTTTCCAGTTGACTCCCATATTACAGAAGTGTTATTCAATACTGGAGCAACGCATTCATTCATTACTACATCATGGGTAGAAGCACATAATCTTCCAATAACTACCATGTCAACCCCCTATTCAAATTGACTCAGCCGGTGGTAGAATTCGAGCCGATAGTATTTGCTTGAATGTAAGTGTGGAAATAAGGGGGATAGTGTTTCCCGCTAATCTCATAGTAATGGGTATTCAGGGAATAGATGTCATCCTAGGGATGAATTGGCTAGATAAGTATCAGGCAGTTATCAGTTGTGATAAGAGGACAATCATGTTGATGTCCCCACTAGGAGAAAAAGTGGTGACCGAGTTAATCTCACCTGAGCCGAGGAAAGGAAGTTGTCATCAGATGACTATTGATAGCAAAGAGCTAGATTCACTCGAGATTATCAAAGTGGTGTCCGAATTCCCAGATGTGTTTCCGCAGGACCTACCAGGTATGCCACCAGAGCGAAAAGTTGAGTTTGCTATAGAGCTTCTTCCTGGCACCGCCCCCATTTCTAAAAGAGCCTATAGAGTATCTGGACCAGAGTTAGTTGAACTCAAGAAGTAGATTGATGAAATATCAGAGAAAGGTTACATCCGGCCAAGCACCTCGCCATGGGCCACCCGTGTCCTATTTGTGGAGAAGAAAGATGGCACTAGAAGGATGTGCATCGATTATCGAGCTCTGAATGAAGTCACAATCAAGAACAAGTACCCCTTGCCCAGAATAGAAGATCTGTTTGACCAGCTGAGAGGAGCCAGTGTGTTTTCAAAGATAGATCTGAGGTCAGGTTATCATTAGCTCAGGATTCGACCTTCAGACATTCCGAAGACAGCATTCATTACCAAGTATGGGTTGTATGAGTTCACTGTGATGTCTTTTGGCCTAACGAATGCACCAGCCTTCTTCATGAATCTGATGAACAGTGTATTCATGGATTATCTTGACAAGTTTGTGGTGGTATTTATTGATGACATTCTTATATATTCTCAAAGTGAAGAAGAGCATGTGAATCATTTGAAGATGGTATTGCAGAGATTGCAAGAGCACCAGTTGTATGCAAAGTTGAGCAAGTGCGAGTTCTAGATTGATGAAGTCCTGTTCTTGGGTCACATAATCAACAAATAAGGATTGGCTGTGGATCCGATGAAAGTGGCAGACATTCTGAACTAGAAAGCGCCAACAGATGCCCAAGGAATCAAGAGCTTCATTAGAATGGCCGGATATTATCGGCGATTCATTGAAGGGTTTTCAAAGATTGTGAAACCGATGATAGCTTTATTAGGCAACAAAGTTGAGTTCAAGTGGACCTAGAAATGCCAAGAAGCCTTTGAAGCGCTGAAAGAGAAGTTAACTACAACACCTATCTTAGTCTTGCCTGATGTGCACAAGCCCTTCTCGGTGTATTGCGATGCTTATTACACTGGTTTGGGGTGCGTGTTGATGCAGGAGGGAAGAGTTGTGGCTTACTCGTCCCAACAGCTGAAGGTTCATGAGAAGAATTACCCAATCCATGACTTAGAGTTAGCAGCAGTGGTTCACGCACTGAAGACATGGAGGCACTATCTGTATGGGCAGAAATGTGATGTTTACACAGACCACAAGAGTCTGAAGTACATATTCACTCAGTCAGAGTTGAATATGAGGCAATGGAGATGGTTAGAGTTGATCAAAGACTATGAATTGGAGATTCATTACCATCCAGGCAAAGCGAACGTGGTAGCAGATGCTTTGAGCAGGAAGAGTCAAGTCAATACGATGGTCGCTCATCCGATGCCTTATGAGTTGGCCAAAGAGTTTGATAGGCTGAGTCTCGGGTTTCTAAATAATATGCGAGGAGTAACAGTCGAGTTAGAGCCCACTTTAGAGCGGGAAATCAAAGAAGCACAGAAGAATGATGAGAAGATCAGTGAAATCCGGAGGCTGATTCTAGAAGGCAGAGGAAAAAACTTTCGGGAAGATGCAGAAGGTGTGATATGGTTCAAAGACCGCTTGTGTGTTCCCAATGTCCAGTCTATTCGGGAATTGATCCTCAAGAAAGCTCATGAGACAGCTTATTCTATACACCCTGGAAGTGAGAAGATGTATCAGGATCTAAAGAAGAAATTCTGGTGGTACGGAATGAAGAGGGAAATCGCAGAGCATGTAGCTATGTGTGATAGCTGTCGACGGATCAAGGCAGAGCATCAGAGGCCAGCTGGATTGTTGCAACCGTTGCGAATTCCTTAGTGGAAATGGGATGAAATCGGGATGAATTTCATAGTCGGATTGCCTCGCACTCGAGCCGGCTATGATTCCATTTGGGTAGTAGTGGACCGCTTAACCAAATCAGCCCACTTCATACCTGTCAAGACCAACTATAGCAGTGCAGTATTGGTAGAGTTGTACATGTCCCAGATCGTTTGTCTTCATGGTGTGCCAAAGAAGATAGTGTCAGACAGAGGAACGCAGTTTACCTCTCATTTCTGGTAGCAGTTGCATGAAGCCTTGGGTACACATCTGAATTTCAGTTCAGCTTATCATCCGCAGACAGATGGTCAGACTGAAAGAACCAATCAAATTCTTGAAGACATGTTGAGAGATTGTGCATTGCAAGATCAGTCTGGATGGGACAAGAGGCTACCTTATGCAGAGTTCTCCTATAACAACAGTTACCAGGCCAGCTTGAAGATGTCACCATTCCAGGCGCTTTATGGAAGGAGTTGTAGAACTCCATTGCAATGGGATCAGCCTGGAGAAAGGCAAGTGTTTGGGCCAGACATTTTAATTGAAGCTGAAGAGAACATCAAAATGGTTCGGGAGAACCTGAAGATAGCGTAATCAAGGCAGCAAAGCTATGCAGACACAAGAAGAAGAGAGCTGTGTTTCGAAGTTGGAGATTTTGTTTATCTTAAAGTGTCACCTATCAGAGGAGTCAGAAGATTCGGAGTCAAAGGCAAGCTAGCACCCTGTTACGTTGGTCCATATCAAATTCTCGCAAGGCGTGGAGAAGTGGCCTATCAGCTCAGTCTGCTAGAAAATTTGTCTGCTGTGCATAATGTCTTTCATGTGTCTCAGTTGAAGAAATGTCTGTGTCTGCCAGAAGAGCAGTTGCCAGTGGAGGGACTTGAAGTCCAAGAAGACTTGACCTATATTGAGAAGCCAACGCAAATTATTGAGACTGCAGACAGAGTCACTCGAAGAAAAACTATCAGAATGTGCAAAGTCATATGGGGTCATCACTCTGAAGAAGAGGCAACTTGGGAGCGTGAAGATGATCTAATGGCTAAATATCCCGAACTCTTTGCTAGCCAACCTTGAATCTCGAGGGCGAGATTCTTTTAAGGGGGGTAGGTTTGTAACGCACTGAATTTTAGAGTTCAATTTTTCTTTCTTCATCACTCGCCAAATTCGGGCGTTACCTCTCTTTTCCCATTTCTTTTCGCTACACCTTACCCATTCTCAAAATTCTAAAGAGAGTTAACTCTATGTAGTATATTAATAAATCCTAGAAGTGGATTTTCCCTTTGGTTGTTGCATCATGCCGAGCCACACATCTTTTCCTTTATGTGTATTCGCTTGGCCTTCGTGAGGTATTCATTTATTAAGGGTTTGGAGCTATATGGAAAATAGGAAAAACCTCAAACCCCCCTTTTTCCTGCTGGCTTTTCGGCCCAAGGTGAAGCCCTGGCTTTTTTTGGGGCCCTCATGGCACGGCCCACCTGCCCCCCCTCCTTCTCTCCCCCCCCCCCCTCGTCGTGGGCTGGCTAGGCGCCCCACGGCCTAGCCGCTGTCCCTCCCCCCCCCCCCCCCCCCCCCCCCCCCCCCCCCCCCCCCCCCCCGCGGCCTGCGCGTGGGCACGGCGCGCTCGCCCGACCGGTGTGGATGGCGGTTTTCGCAGCCGCCGCCGCTGCATGTGGGGCCCGCCTGTAAGCCCCGAAGTCGTCCCCTGTTCATCTCCCTCTCCCCCACGATGTTTCTTTCTCCTCTCCCCATCGCTCTCATCGCCCAGAACCGTTGCCGTCGCGTCCATCCGCTCGGCCCCCGTCCCGCGGTGAGCCTCGCCTCCCTCTCCTCCCTCGTCCCTCCCCTCCCTGGTTTCCCTCGTGCGCGGTCGGGTGGCTCGCGGCTCGGCGCGGCCGGAGCTCGGCCATGGCGCACGGCCTGCGGCCCTGGCGTCCTGCGCAGCCCTCCCCCTCGCTCTCCCGGCGCGGCCCGGCACGGACCGCTCGGCGTGCTGCCCCGGCGTGGCACGCCCGCTCGTGGTCGGCCCCGGTGCGGACGCCCTTCGCGCGGCGCGTGGCCCTGGCGCGCACGACCCCGCCCTGGCTCACCTGCCCCCCCTCCCCGCGGCGCGGCGTGCTCACCCCGGCGTGGCGCGCGCCCGCCCCGGCCCCCTCCCTCCCCTGCTGGCGCGGCCGTGGCGTGGCCCACGGCCTTGGCTCGCCCCGGTGCCCGGCACGGCGTGCTCTACCCCGGCTCAGCCCCAACGCGCGCGGCCTGCTCGCGTTCGCAGCGCGGCGTGGCCCCCAGCGTGGCGCGCTCGCTGCTCGCGTCCGCAGCGCGGCCCCGGTGTGGCGCGCTCGTAGCCCCTGCTGCCTGGCGTGGTCCGGCATGCTACTCGCGGCGCACGTCCGCGGCGCGGCGTGGCCTGCTCGTGGCGCGCGGCGCGGCCCCAGCCCGACACGTTCCGGCCCCTGCATGGCTCGCGGCCAGTGCTCCCGGCGCGGCATGGCTCGCGGCCAGCGCCCCGGTGCGGCTATGGCGCACGGCTAACGTGGCAACTCGCTCGCTCGCCCGTGCGACGCATAACGTCACACGCGTTCACTTTCATTTGTGTGCAAATTGTCGCGCTGCGATACTCCTCATTATTCAAAAGTGCTAGTACTAATTGAACTGTGTCAGGTAGCGACATGTTAACTAAATGTGGAATTAATTATGACTAGATGATAACTATATTTGCACCTACATTGAATATCGGTTAGTATAACTACATGAAATTAAGTGGTTAAGTTCATTCTTTCACTTAGCATGAGTATAATGGGTTGTCGATCGTAATAATGGTTATGTTATTCTTACTACCCATACGGTCGTAAGCGCTAGCCATATGTCGGGTGTATGATTATTGATTCATCTCTTTGTATGGTGTATTGTTTACTTTCTGATTTGAGATATGGATGTATGTTTGCGCTCGCATAGATAACGGTCTGGTTGAGGAGTCCGAAGAACTCGCAGGAGAAGCCCCTGAGCAGTAGCTGGTTGGTGGAGGCAAGTGTCCCTTGACCCATCTATGTCCTATACAATTATATAATTCACTTTCCGCATTTACACAGTTTATACTTAAGGATTGACTAGCTTTTGTTATCCATGTCCTTGCTTACCTATTTGGGTTGGATTATTATGGTTTAGCTTTATGCTAGTGCTTAACATTAATCAATGAACATGTTGAGATTTATCTATGATACGTTGTTTTCCTTCTTATTTATGATATACTTGTGTCAATTAAGGGGACTCGAGTGGTTTCTCGAGTTCCTCTCCGTAAGGACCTGTTTGTTGGATGACCGCCCAGGAAAACAATGCAACCATGAGGGTGGAATGGGTCGCCCTTAGCTGAATAATTAGAGGAACCGAGGTGTAGTTCGCTTAGCCGTTGTGCCGTTAATGGGGCTCGGTGTATGCGGCTCGCTCTGCCAAGGTTGGTTCGCCCCTTGGGGAGGAGTGTAGTGCATTTATGAAACCTAACGGGCAGCTACAGCCCCGGGGAATCTTTGTAAAGGCTACGTAGTGATACCGTACTGGGTCACCTTGGTAGTGATCAATGGAGAGTCATGATCTCCGGGCAGAAAGGGAATCACGGCTTGTGGGTAAAGTGCGCAACCTCTGCAGAGTGTTTGAAAACTAATATATCAGCTGTACTCACGGTTATGAGCGGCCAAGTGACCTCCATTGATTAGTGATACTTGACCAGAGATGTTCGAATTACATGTGGCAATGAGAATGATGGTTTTGGCATTGACTATGGTAATGGTATTGGTACTCTTTCTGTTTGGAAAGGGTACATTTGGGTTAATAACGTGGGTTATTTCTAAAACTTGGCTTTCTCTACTAGTAATAATAATCTGACCAACTAAAAGCAACTGCTTGACTTATCCCCACATAAAGTTAGTCCACTACAGCCAAACATGATACTTGTTGAGTATGTTGATGTGTACTCACCCTTGCTCTACACACCAAACCCCCCCTTCCCTAGGTTGTCCGCATTGCAACCACTGCTCAGGAGAAGATGGAGCCGTGGAAGAAGACTTCCAGGAGTTCCAAGATTACAACGAGTTCTAGGCATGGGTTAGCGGCAACCCCCAGTCGGCTGCCTGTGAAGGCCGCGTGTATCTACGTTTCTTTTCCGCACTTTGATTATTGTAAAGACTATGTGGATGTCTCAGACATATGATGTAATCGACTATTATTCCCCTTTTTATGTTATTATTTGAGCACTATGTGATGATGTCCAGTTATGTAACTGCTGTGTACGTGAATTGCTGATCCTGGCACGTACATGGTTCGCATTCGGTTTGCCTTCTAAAACCGGGTGTGACAGGTAAGTTCAAGGTATCAAAAACAGCAAGGGTGCATTTTTCTATTGGCTCTTACCATGACTTTGCTGATTTCGATGAGGTGAGTATGGATGCTTGCTCTCTTTTACTGGGACGTCCTTGGGAGTTTGATACTGATGCTATTCGCCATGGTAGATTTCATAAATATACTTTCATGCATAAGGGAAAGAAAATTGTGTTGCTTCCTATGACTCCCACTGAAATTGTCCACTTTGAACATGAGAAAAAGACTAATGCTAAGAAAAAAGGTGTTTTGAACTCTGAAAATCAGCAACCTATTAAGTTAAAAACTCCTACTTTGCTAGCCACTAAATCTGATCTTGATGAGTTACATGCCTCTGTTGGACTTTGCTATGCTTTAGTGTGCAAAAATGCTTTCTATTCCATTGATGATACGTCTATTGCTTTGCCACCGGCTATTGCTAACCTTTTGCAAGAGTATATGGATGTGTTTCCCTCTGAGATACCCCCTGGATTACCACCTGAGTTGCCTCCAGATTTTCTGGTTAGTTCCACCTTTAACATTTCAGATTTGAAGCCATATATGGGTGACGATGATGAGATCGAGTCGAGGACGACTCCAATTCAAGAGGAGGAGGATTATGAGGACATCACTTCTATACATACAATGAATGGACCGATAACACGATCTCGTGCACGACAGCTAAATCTCCAGGTATGATCTACCCTAGTCAATTGTGTTTTAGAGCTTACGCTTGGGGCCATGGATGTTTTAATGATTAGGTACCTTGGAGAGGACCAGCAAGGACTTGGGAAAGGCCAAGGTGTTGAGGAGGAGCAGCAAGGGCGGCCACAACAGGAAGGAGATCAAGTTCGACTCGGCTGCGACTCCATCTCGGGTTCCAAGACCAGTCTGCACTAAAATGGACGCCCAAGATGCATCCGGACTCTGATTGCGATGGACTTGATATGGTTGGAAAGATAAGGAGATTATCTAACCAACCCAACTAGTTCCACCTTAAAATTCATCCGGAGTCAACAGGAATCGTCGAAACAATTCAGCATTCAGATTCTGTTTTGGTGCTGCGACACTGTCTGTTGGGCCATTGGGCTGTGTATCGCGTCGAAGCCCATTAGGGGCGAGTCCAGGGGTCACGCATGCCCTAATACTCTATTTATTCAGCAGCCGCCACCACATTAGGTTTTGGGTTTTGCTTAGATCAATTCTGTCATCGAACAATGTCGTCGTCATCGGTTTGTGAGACCCCATCCCGTAATCAATACAATTTTGGTTGCGTTTCTTTCCTGTTCTTGCTTGTGTTCTTGATTGCACTTGCAGGGATAAGCCTTCGTGGCGAGGTCACTCGTGTGTCACGGGTGATAACCATTGGAGCCGTGGTGTAGTGATTGCGAGGAACCGTTCGCTCGGAGCCTTGGATCAACAACGTCGAGATCTCCACTCAATCAAGTTATCGTATCTCACGGAAGATCGGGCCGCGTCTACTATCATTGACTCCCTCAAGCCAGCATATCCTTGAGAGTCTTTTATTTTGACGAGTAAGACTTGCGAAAGTACACTTCGTACTCAGGGTTTTCGAACCCATGTTGATGTAGGTGAGGAAGCAGCAAACTTTTGTTGCTTTTGCTCTAAGGTGGTGCCAAAGGAAGAAGCTCAAGAGTGAAGCCTCGGGAGGATGTTGTCCTCCTTTTTAAAAACATTATACTGTTAAGCGGGAGGGGTTTTTGCCTCCCGAGTTTGTAATAATAATACTTCTGCACTCATATACCTCTGGTCTATAATATTAACACTCTTTCTATATGTTAATGTAAATTAAGTTACTGTAACTGCTTCCGCTTGTTCGTTCCTCCGATGTGTTGTAATATCTGTGGGACGGGTGAAACGCTCTTGGGAAAGGTAAAGGATACAGATACTGAACTTGTCAAGTGACTAGATGCATCTACAGGGTTGTCCGAGGTCCGCTGGACAAGGACAACTGTAGGTGGGCCTAATGACTTGGGAGGTTCCGTCACAAGTACCATCACCATATTACATGCTTTCAGCACACGCACGCTAGTGTTAAACACTTAGCGATTTATGGTAGTAGCAGATTTCTGATTTATTGTTGTGTTATAGCACATTAATTTACAACTAAACTGAAACCAAAAACATAAGTGTGTGGTCTCACTTTAGCCAACAAGAACATATTATAATCAATGATTAAATCCTTATCATTAATTAGTGAGCACTATGTCATAAAGGCACAGGGGACCATGTAAAGGGTCACTAATAAATCAGAAAAGCAAGGCAAAAAAGCGGTCAAACACACTCTTCAATTAACATTAGCAAAATATTCATCCGGTAGACAACATTGAGACTATTACTTGATTAAGAAAAGCATAAAGGTGTGTATCTAATATTCAAGATTGTTTACCTAGTTCAAAGGTGGTTTCTTTGTACTAATACAATATCTAGTGATCATTCCATCCATTTTCAAATTGGGATTTCATTCCTTCTTTTCTAATGTTTTTTTAGTTTTCTTTTTTGCTATTGTGCACTTGTGGGTCAGTACATGCATTTGACTTTGATTTTTCAGAGTTATTTATTATTTATGAAATCATGTCATTAATTTACAGAAATCACTCTTACCGAGTATGAGAAATAGAGGGCAGAAAATGTGATGAGGAATAATCAGATGTTCCAACGACTTGGGATTAATCAGTTACACACAATGATGACTGCCACAAGAGCAAGGAGCAAATATGATGGTCCTCAGGAATCGGGGTCTTTGTTTGACGGTGAGGACAGTGAAGGCTCTGAGCAAGAGGAAGTAAACAAGTTTCTAATTCATCTATTTGTTTCCTCATGTTATATATCATTACACATGCATTTGCAAATAAATTGATATGCATTATTATTGTATTATACCTACAGGATTCCCATGTTGCAAAAGTTGTACATGGCCACAACTCCACTCATGTTGCTAACAAACCTATGCAAGGAACACGAGGATCTAAGAGGGTTGTGGCCCTTGATGTTCCTAGACAAGAAATTAGATTCACTAGGCAAAGGAGTGCTGCCATAAACCAACAATCCTCCTTAAGCCTAACTACTACTACACATGCTAGTTCATGAGCCACCACAAACCAAGCATCCACCTAGAACATGACTACCGCAACACATTTCACTTCAAGTGTTGCCACTGAGCAAGATTACACCGAAGACCTGAATACTGCTGCACAACCTACTTCTCCCATACAAGCTGAGGTCAATGACCACAATAGAGATGAAGGCAAGTGATTATTTGATATTCAATCAGTGTATCAACTAATCTTCAATTTCTCAAATAAATTAATCTATCAACCTCATGATCTGTAGTAGCTATCTAGAATGTCTGTGTAGGTAACAGATCCAACTAATGTTTGGTTTTGATTATTGGGTTGTTAAACATAGAACAAGGATAGAGCAATGAAGTTGTATATTTGTCCAGATATTACTGTATGTTCTGCTCTGTCTAGGGAAAATGCTCACATGCACCAGAACCCATAAGATCTTTACCATTCACTAGATTTTTTCTTGCTAGTTCGAAAATTTAATATCTTTTTGGCTTTTATGATGCTAATCACCAGAATTGGTACCAAGGCAACGAAGTAGGGGCAAACAACTTGAATCCTTGAGTAGAGGGTTAGGCACTAAGATTCCAATCCAAATCTCTGATGGAAAGCGAAGGCAAGACCCACCTATTCAGGCTGCAAAGTTTGCATTGGAGGGTGGGATCATACTGAGGCAACACATTCCAATATTTCCGCACTGCAAGGAGTACAAGAAGCAAGAGAACGAGGATAAAATTACAGACTACATTGGGAAGCTTGTTGTAAGTCATTTTCCCTCACTTGTTCAGTTACAGTTCATTCTCCTTTTTAATTATCATAGAATCACCACTTCTTTGCTAGGGTCAATTCACCATGGATGTTGAGAGTAATGCAGTAAAAGATGCATGTGTTGATATGCTAAAGGGTGGACAACGCCAAATGAGGTATAGGCTAAAAAAGTACTTCACTGGAGATCCTGCAAATCAAGTGAGGACTACATCACCTGTTTCATGTATGACTGATGATCAATGGAGAGAGTTGGTACAAATGTGGTCTAGCCCAAACCACAAGGTATTTGCGATCAAGCTCCACTTTTCCCTCTATATAAATAATATTTTTATTTATGAAGTGTTTGGAATGCAACTTTTCTTTTTCTTGGGAAAATTGTTCTTTGTTAGTACTATTTGAGAACCTAGTGGTTGATTCCACCTCCAATAGCTTAGTAACCATTTAGCTGTGGCATGTATTGATCATTATCAGAGCCTCTTGCATTTTACCTCATTTAGTACATGAGAACACTAATTTGCTACCAAATGAGCAGTTTTCCTTGCTGTTGGTAAAGGTGTTGCTTAATGTTGTTCCATCAAATGAATGTGTTGCTTGTTGTCATGCTGTAAGAAATGAAGCAGCAAGAATTCTGATGCTAGCAGCAAGCAACATGATTTCTGAAATTTGTTATTAGCAAGAACAGCAAGCAGCAACTAGTTCATTTTCAACAGCAAGCGGTTCACTTTCAAGCACACCAAAAATTGTTTTCTAGTCAGCAAGAACATCAAGCAACAACCAGTTCAGTTTCAACAGCAAATTGATCAACAACTATTTCACTTTGAACCTGTTTTCTGTCTTACTCGCTGAAGGAACAACAACCAAGCAACCATTTCAGTGTCTTATATGAGTGGATAGACTTATTATTTACCTTCACTCAATATTAATGTAACCCAATACAAAATTATTGAAGTGTCATATATGCTTTTCAATGTCCATATTATCCTCTAAAAGTATTATGTTCTTGTTCTAGAATTATGATGAAAAGAAAACTCCTACAATTAAGAAAATATGTGTTAGCACCCCACTCCATGGATGTAGTTAAACGCGTGGAACACAACTGGTTTCACGATAACAGGGAGTACAAGCCGATACACACAATCTCGAATGGGGAAGATCAGTAGCAATCTAAGTAGAAGGAAGTAGAAGATTAAAGGAACTCTAACCCTAGACCAGCTAGCGATGAGGAAGCTATGGAGGAGGATGATGTAACTAGGAAGAAGGAAGATGATGATGTCTATTTTCTCTCCTCAGTTTGTGGGTAGTCTTCTCCTCTTGTAGTACCGACCAGTCCAGATGCAAACCAGGCCCATCATGGCCCACAGCCCATCTATATATCTGACATTCCCCCCACCTTAAAATGTAGCTTGTCCCCAAGCTGCTGTTCTTATGACAACCAGGATCCCAAACAAAGACTGAGAAATTGCCTTGGTCATGGTTGATAGTAGTACTCCTCTTAGTCATCTAGTCAATGAGTATGCGAGCTTCATCAAGTTGCCCAAGCAAGCAAGACTCCCTCATCAGTGTATTGTATGTCACATTATCTGGGAAAATTCTCTTCTTCGTCTCTACCATGATCTCATATGCTTTTCCCATATTTCCATCTGTGTAGTGGCGATTGATCAGAGCATTGTACATGGCAACGCTAGTCCAGATGCCATTCGTCTCAGCAACTATAAACAACCTATCTGGCTCCTGAACTAGGCCTTCCCTGGAGAGAGCATATATCACTGACATGTACGCCACTGCAATTCTCTTGTCATTTGGATTAAATGGTAGAAATTGAATCTCTTGGACACCAGCACAAGCCTCCTTTGCAGCAGCCAGCATACTAACTATTGTGGCCTCTATGGCATCCTGATTTTTCGTACGAGAAGCTCTGGCATCCATCAGAATTACTGCATCTTGGTCAGCTCCTCTTTGGAAAACATCTACAAGGCTCTTGTTCATAGTCAACTTGGTCTAGGGTAATGTCCCAGTCTTGTCGTTGCAAGGGACGTCCATGCCAGCCATTTCTTCAATAGTTGTCATTCTCTTAGTAATTGCTCCCTGTTGAGCCAAGCGATAAGCCCCGATTGTCATAGTCGTCACGGAAAGGACAGTGGGCATGGCAATTGGAATTCCTCCAATCAGAAGCACCAACAGATTGTCTATTCCTGGTCGGTAAACCATGTCTTGGATAGGGTACATGACAATAAATTCCACAAGCATTCCCGCAACAATTGAACAGATGCAAAAAAATCCCGGTGAGTGCAGATTGATCAATTTTCAGTGGATCCCCTTCAAGCAGATGAGCATCAGCTGGAATGATATCCCCAAGCTTCACATTAATGATGTCTCCTGGCACAAGGATAGCCAATTCATCCTCGGCCCACTAGCCATTTTTTAGAACCTTTAAAGTATAAGTGAACACGTCTGGGTGTGATACCCGGTTTGCAAAGAAGAGAAGTTGGGGGTTGTTCTTTTTGTTTTTTTCCCTCATCCAGTTGTTGTTTTGGGGATTTGGAATTTTGTGAACAACATTCGCAACTAGGGCAGTATAATTTATTTGGTTTGGCGTTTGCGTTGCGGTCGGGAGCTGTCGCGTGGGTTAGTTGGGCCGCAATTGGTGTTTCGGCCCAATAGCCCTCCCAAACCCTAGCCGCCACCCTCCTAACTACCCCCCCATGTGCAGCCGCCCCCCCCCCCACTCCTCCTTTCCCCTTGGCCGCCGCCCCCCCCTGCCCACCTCCTCCTCCCTCCATTGTTGCAGCCACCAAAACCCTAGCCGCCCCCCCCCCCCAATCCCCTCCTCCCTAGGTGCTACTCCGTGCCGCTCGGATCATCGTCTTTTGGTGCGAATCTCCAATCGTTTTGGTGGAAGGAAGAAGGGAGGAAGGAAAAGGGGAGAACCCAAGGTGGTGGACTTCCGGATCGTTCTTAGGGATTTTGCCTGAACTTCGGTAAAGGCAAGTAAAACAGTGATGGTTATTTCGTCTTTTGATTGAAGAGTCTCATACTTGATTATGTTTGTGCTATTTGTGTTCGTATCCATATTCCTAATTGGGTACCATCGTTTGAAATTATTCATGCTTTATTGATTATACATGTGGAGGGTGTGGTTTGATCATGTTACCCATGTGGTTATTGATGTGAAATGGGTGGAAGTATATGTCTAGCACATTTTATTTGGGAAGAACTCATGTTGTTGACATGCATAATGCATTCATCATCCATTGCATTGAAGTTTTCGTCGCGATCTTATGGTCCGACCGTACCGGTACAATGAGCATCATATGTTTCCCGAGAAGGGGTATGATGCAGCTTCATATCCTTAGAGGTATGAAGGCAGAAGTCATGTTGCATCTGTAGCTATGTGCATTCATGGGTGAAGTGTGGAACCTATTTTGGTGATGTGGATAAGGTGGATCTTTACTTTGTAATTCATCTTGGCATTGAGTAATTGATTACTTGCTTACTTGCTGCAAATTAATATTTAAGGAAGAAGTTGAGAACCATGTGGTTGCTTATGCACGGTTGGCTTGCATTGTCCAACTGTTGTTTGTTTTTTTACTTGCTGAGATGTGTCATCTCACTCTTGCATTGTCTGATGCAGGCACCTGATCTTTGCTTTGGGAAAGAAGGGATGTAGCAGCACGGCCACCACACTTTTAAATAAAGGAATAACTGATTATTAATGATGTTAAACAGGAAGGGTCAAGTCTAGGGAATTATTACATTCTAATCTTCATGGTAGTTGAACTGTTTAGTTTGGTGGGCTGAGATGTCTATCTTTTGTCTGGTCATGAATGTTCTTTTCTACCGTTGCATTTTGATTATACTATGGCAATTATCTTTCTTTTATATCCTGTATAAACTATATGCTTCCCTTGTTATGCTACTTTCAAGGGAGGTGCTGCCGGATTTTGCAATACTTTCTTTCTCTATGTGCTGCATAAGTTTTGTAGAAAGGTTTTTTTTTGGTATCATCCATTGTGTGGGATCAGTGGGGTGTTACAGTTGGTATCGGAGCATAGGCTGTAGGTCCTAGCAAGTGGAGTAGTAATAAATTGACACACTGCACATGTAGGATGGGTTTTCGGTCTTGCTATTGATATGATTATGTTATTCTCTGTGCTAGTTTTGACATTATCTAGAGAGATGCTATGCTTATCTCATATACTTATTATTCTCATCCCTGTGGATACAGCTATGCCGCCTCGTAGAGCTCGGGGTAGTCCGCAAGCTCCTAGTGGGGACTCGATGAGTCCGGCGGCAATGTTAGCCGCGATGCAGGCCATGCAGCAGGAGTTGGCCCTTCTGAGGCAAGCCATTCCTGTCGCCCCTGCAGGTGCTGCTCAGGGAGCTGGAGGTGGAGAAGTGCCCGGGGGCGCTGTCCCTGCGGGTGCTGTTCCAGGTGGCGGGGCCGGGGTGCCTCTTCCTGTCAGTGGTCTTTCTCTGATGCAGTGGATGGGCATGAAGTTGGATTCTTTTGATGGCAGTGGTACTCCGGTCGAGGCGGCAGATTGGCTGACTTATGTGGAGGATAAGATGAATGTCTTCGAGATTGCTTATGAAGATCGGGTTCGCTTTGGCACTCAGCTGCTGAAGGGTGAGGCACAGATTTGGTGGAGAGGCGTGCAGGCAGCGCACTCCTCACCAGGAGTCCTATCATGGGATGTTTTCATCAGGCAGTTCGAAAGGAGATTCTACCCGGTCACCTTTCTGGAGAAAATGAAGATTGACTTGCAGTCCTACAAGCAGGAGAAGAAGTCTGTCACAGAGTATGAGGTGGGCTTCAACAAAATGGTCCGCTTTGTCCCTCATGTGGCTTATAATGAGATGGAGAAGGCGAGCCAATTCCGTCAGGGTCTGAAGCCTTCTATCAGGCATGCTCTGGGGGCCTTTCCGTTGGTGGACTTCCGTACCACAGTGGAGCAGGCGCTGGGTGTGGAGATGCAACACCAGTACACCATGGAGTCGCAGAAGTCTTCGGGTGTTGATCAACCTCGTAGCCAGGACACGAGGAGGGGCAACACTGGAGGTCCCGCTCACAAGAGGGGCAAGTCTCAGCATCAGCGCCACCATCCTTACCGTGGCAAATCTTCTGACTCAGGTACTTCAGGAGGAAGTACTCAGAGGTTTCGGGCCGTTCCTAAGCCCGGGTTGGGGCTGGTGTGTTTCCGCTGTGGAGATGCGCATCGCCATGCAGAGTGTCAGTGGAGTGGCAGGTGTTCTATCTGCAGTCAGGACCACAAGGATGTGGTGTGTAGGAGGAATCCCAATGGGAAGCTCAGATGGGAGCCGATAGCTTCCTCCTCTTCTCAGGGCACTATCAATATGATGTCAAGTGCTGAGCAGCAGTTTTCAGTTCCTCTTCCTCCACAGCAGCTTTATGTGCCCGGGACTTCTCAGTTCGTGCCGATGCAAGGTTTTCCGCAGTATCAGGTTGTGCCTACTCCTGCGCCGTCTACCCCTGTGTTGTCTCAGTTTGGAGCTCCGCGCCAGCCTCCTCCGGTGGCTCAGTGGGGTTCTTCTGTTAATTTCACTCCGGGAGCTTCCTCTTCTGCGGGTATTTCTGGAGCTTATGTGCTACCCGCTACGGATGGCAGGGAGTAAGGAGACGTGGTGACAGGTACGATTTCAGTTGATTCATTTGCAGCCCATGCTCTTTTTGACTCTGGCGCTAGCTATTCGTTTGTTTCGGAGGATTTTGTGTCGCGGGCTGGTCTTTCAGTGCAGAGGTTGGGTCACCCAATTTTGGTCAGTTCTGCTAATGGCTCCATTAGTAGCTGTTCAGTTTGTCAGGGGTGTTCCGTCATTCTTGCTGATGAGGTTTTTTTCGGCTAATCTGGTGGTGATTTCCTTGGGGGCATTCGATGTTATCTTGGGTATGGATTGGTTATCCCAGTATCGCGCGGTTATATCCTACTTCTGGAAGATAGTGTTATTGCAGGCGCCGTCGGGTAAGGAGGTGGTATTCTTGGGAAGTTCTCCGAAGTTCACATTATCCTTGTTGGCGCAATTGCTTCCTGATCGCTGGTCAAGGAAGTCGGGGATCTTTTTCTCTATGGTGGTGGAGGGCGAGGCTGCCTTGTGGGTGCAGGACATCCGGGTGGTGTGTGACTTTGCTGACGTGTTTCCAGCAGAGCTTCCAGGCATTCCTCCGGAGCGCGATGCAGCTTTTGAGATTAAGCTGATCCCGGGTACGCAGCCTATTCATAAGGCCCCGTATCGAATGGCTCCAAAGGAGCAGATTGAATTAAAGCGACAATTGGAGGATCTGCTGGCTAAGGGCTTCATTAGGCCTAGCAGGTCTCCATGGGCTTCCTCAGTATTGTTTGTTGAGAAGAAGGATAAAAGTAAGCGGCTGTGTGTGGATTATCGCGCTTTGAATCAAGTGACAATCAAGAATAAATATCCGCTTCCCCGAATTGAGGTCCTCTTTGAGCAGTTGAGGGGTGCCCAGGTGTTCTCCAAAATTGATTTGAACTCTGGTTATCATCAATTGAGGATTCGTGAGGAGGATATTGAGAAGACTGCCTTCTGCACCAGGTATGGGCATTATGAGTTCATAGTCATGTCCTTTGGCTTAACTAATGCCCCTGCTGCGTTTATGGAAGCAATGAATAGGATGCTGCATGAATTCTTGGACGATTTTGTGGTCGTATTCCTAGATGATATTTTGATTTATTCAAAGACCGAGGCCGAGCATGATCAGCATCTCCGTCTCGTTCTGGGTGCCCTAAGGAAGAATCAATTCTATGGCAAGTTGAAGAAGTGTGCCTTTTGGCTATCTGAAGTGGCTTTCCTGGGGCACGTGATTAATCAGCAGGGTATTGCGGTTGACCCCAAGAATGTTGCGGCTGTAGTGGAGTGGAAGAGACCTTCTAGTGTCTCTGAAATCCGAAGTTTCTTGGGGCTTGCTGGGTATTATCGGCGTTTCGTACCAAAATTTTCCAGCATTGCTAAGCCTTTGACTAGGCTCTTGGGGAAGGGTGTTCCCTTCGTCTGGTCCGGCGATTGTGAGATCAGTTATCAGTCATTGAAGAGCAAGTTGGTGGACGCCCCTATCCTAGCTTTACCTGAGAGCGGTAAGCGTTTCACAGTTTATACGGATGCTTCGCGTATTGGTCTTGGCTATGTGCTGATGCAGGAAGGCAGGGTGATTGCTTATGGCTCAAGGCAGTTGAGGAAGCATGAGGGGAATTATCCAACTCATGATCTGGAATTGGCTGCGATGGTTTTTGCTCTAAAGTCGTGGAGGCATTACCTTTATGGCGAGGCTTGTGACATTTTCACTGATCACAAAAGTCTCAAGTATATTTTTACTCAGAAGGAGCTGAATTTGAGGCAGCGTCGGTGGCTAGAATTGATTAAAGATTATGATTTGTCCATTCATTATCACCCGGGGAAGGCTAATGTGGTGGCGGATGCCCTTAGCAGGTCCGGGGTTCCAAAGGTGGCCTTGCCGTTGATCGCTGATCTGGACCGTTTGGGGATCGCTTTGTGTTATGTCGGCACCGCTAGTGAGGAGACTCAGATGCTTATTCAATCCTCTCTTATGGAGAGAGTGCGTGCGGCTCAGCAGCAGGATCGTCTTTTGCAGGAAGCCCGAAGGAGGGTTGGTGATGGTAAACCGCGGGAGTTCACCATTGATGAGAATGATTTGGTTCGTTTCAGGGGCCGTCTTTGTGTGCCTCAGAAATCAGAGGTGAAGCTGGATATCCTGCGAGAAGCTCATAAAACGCCTTACACCGTCCATCCTGGCGAAACCAAAATGTACCGAGATTAGAAGCAAAACTTCTGGTGGAAGCGGATGAAGGTTGACATTTCTAAGTATGTGGCCGCCTGTGAAGTATGTCAGCGCGTGAAGGCCGAGCATAAGCGGCCTGCAGGTTTGCTGAAGTCATTGGAAATTCCAGAGTGGAAATGGGAGCATATCACCATGGATTTTGTGGTGGGTCTACCTCGTTCTCCTCGTGGCAGGGATGCTATTTGGGTGGTAGTGGATCGCTTGACTAAGTCTGCACATTTTATTCCCATGAAGACCACGAATTCAGCTTCAGATTTGGTTCCCTTGTATATGAAGGAAGTAGTCAGGCTTCACGGGGTACCTAAGTCTATTGTTTCTGATCGAGACTCCAAATTTGTATCCAAATTCTGGGAGAGTCTCCACAGTGCATTGGGCACCAAGCTTTCGCTTAGTGTCGCTTTTCACCCTCAGACGGATGGTCAGTCAGAGCGAACAATCCAAACCTTGGAGGATATGTTGCGTGCTTGTGTTCTGTCATGGAAGGGTAGCTGGGAGGACCATCTTGCTCTGGCAGAGTTTGCGTATAACAACAGCTACCAAGCTAGCATCAAGATGGCGCCATTTGAGGCTTTGTATGGCAGGCGGTGTATCTCTCCTCTGTGCTGGGAGACTTTGGGAGAGAGATCCCTGGTTGGTCCTGATTGGGTTCAGCAAACTTCTGAAAAGGTTCGGGAAATTCGTCAGAATATTTTGGCAGCTCAGAGTCGTCAGAAGAGTTATGCTGATGTGAGGAGGCGGGATCTGGAATTTGCTGTGGGTGACCAAGTCCTTCTCATGGTATCACCCACTAAGGGAGTTGTTCGGTTCGGTGTCTCTGGGAAGCTCAGCCCAAGATACATTGGACTGTTCACTATCTTGGCCCGAGTGGGCAGCCTGGCTTATCGCTTGCTGCTGCCGGATTCCATGGCAGGGGTACACCCGGTTTTTCATGTCTCTATGTTGAGGAAGTTCTTGCGGGATCCGGACCATCAGATTGAGATGGAACCAATTGCGGTGCAGCAGGATCTGACTCTGGTGTGCCGTCCGGTGCGTATATTGGAATTCTCGGAGCGTGTGTTGAGGAAGAGGTCAATTAAGTATGTCAAGGTCTTATGGTCTAATCAGTCAGAGCGCGAGGCTACGTGGGAACTTGAGGAGTTGATGCGGCAGAAGTACCCGGAACTTTTCGTTGTGGGTAAGTGTTGTTGATTCGCTAATCTTTTCTTGTGTCATTCCGACAGAAGCGTCAGAATTCGAGGTCGAATTCTTTTTAAGAGAGGTAGAATGTGATACCCGGTTTGCAAAGAAGAGAAGTTGGGGGTTGTTCTTTTTGTTTTTTTTTCCCTCATCCAGTTGTTGTTTTGGGGATTTGGAATTTTGTGAACAACATTCGCAACTAGGGCAGTATAATTTATTTGGTTTGACGTTTGCGTTGCGGTCGGGAGCTGTCGCGTGGGTTAGTTGGGCCGCAATTGGTGTTTCGGCCCATTAGCCCTCCCAAACCCTAGCCGCCACCCTCCTAACTACCCCCCCATGTGCAGCCGCCCCCCCCCACTCCTCCTTTCCCCTTGGCCGCCGCCCCCCCTGCCCACCTCCTCCTCCCTCCATTGTTGCAGCCACCAAAACCCTAGCCGCCCCCCCCCCCCAATCCCCTCCTCCCTAGGTGCTACTCCGTGCCGCTCGGATCATCGTCTTTTGGTGCGAATCTCCAATCGTTTTGGTGGAAGGAAGAAGGGAGGAAGGAAAAGGGGAGAACCCAAGGTGGTGGACTTCCGGATCGTTCTTAGGGATTTTGCCCGAACTTCGGTAAAGGCAAGTAAAACAGTGATGGTTATTTCGTCTTTTGATTGAAGAGTCTCATACTTGATTATGTTTGTGCTATTTGTGTTCGTATCCATATTCCTAATTGGGTACCATCGTTTGAAATTATTCATGCTTTATTGATTATACATGTGGAGGGTGTGGTTTGATCATGTTACCCATGTGGTTATTGATGTGAAATGGGTGGAAGTATATGTCTAGCACATTTTATTTGGGAAGAACTCATGTTGTTGACATGCATAATGCATTCATCATCCATTGCATTGAAGTTTTCGTCGCGATCTTATGGTCCGACCGTACCGGTACAATGAGCATCATATGTTTCCCGAGAAGGGGTATGATGCAGCTTCATATCCTTAGAGGTATGAAGGCAGAAGTCATGTTGCATCTGTAGCAATGTGCATTCATGGGTGAAGTGTGGAACCTATTTTGGTGATGTGGATAAGGTGGATCTTTACTTTGTAATTCATCTTGGCATTGAGTAATTGATTACTTGCTTACTTGCTGCAAATTAATATTTAAGGAAGAAGTTGAGAACCATGTGGTTGCTTATGCACGGTTGGCTTGCATTGTCCAACTGTTGTTTGTTTTTTACTTGCTGAGATGTGTCATCTCACTCTTGCATTGTCTGATGCAGGCACCTGATCTTTGCTTTGGGAAAGAAGGGATGTAGCAGCACGGCCACCACACTTTTAAATAAAGGAATAACTGATTATTAATGATGTTAAACAGGAAGGGTCAAGTCTAGGGAATTATTACATTCTAATCTTCATGGTAGTTGAACTGTTTAGTTTGGTGGGCTGAGATGTCTATCTTTTGTCTGGTCATGAATGTTCTTTTCTACCGTTGCATTTTGATTATACTATGGCAATTATCTTTCTTTTATATCCTGTATAAACTATATGCTTCCCTTGTTATGCTACTTTCAAGGGAGGTGCTGCCGGATTTTGCAATACTTTCTTTCTCTATGTGCTGCATAAGTTTTGTAGAAAGGTTTTTTTTTGGTATCATCCATTGTGTGGGATCAGTGGGGTGTTACACTGGGGAAGGACCATTATTCTGCATCTCCTCAAGCACAACATAAGCATCTGATGCACGTCCATCCATGAGCAACGCCTGCATAAGCAAATTGTATGCAACAACCGTCATGACAACTCCTCGCTGTGCAGATGGTGCCTCCTCTCCCTTGGTCAGCATTTTGTCGAACACCTTCGTGGCATCCTCCATGTGGTACCACCTAAACTCCTTCTCGAAGATGGCCCAGTCGAAGTGCTTGTTGAAGAAGTCAACGTAGGCCAGATTCTAGATGACGTTGGTGGCAAAGGCCTGGGGATCCGTGACCTTGACGTCGATGCCCGTGGCCGCACCCTGCACGTACACCTCCACGACACGCGCATTCTTCTTGAGCTGGTACACGCCCTTGATCTCTGTCCAGCTGCTAGACTCGGCGCAGACGGCGCCTCCCTCGATGACGCATCCGTCGTCCACGCAGAAGCGAACGTGCACCGCATGGTTGGCCCCTTCGGTGATGCTGTCCCCGAGGTCGATCCACCCAGCAATGTAGTACGTGACCCTAGACCAGAGCACGCCCTTCAGCGCCCAGCATAGGATGTTGGCCTCGCTAGGAGCTGCAGCATTGTAAGCACTCGCGCGGCTAAGCCAGTGCTCCGGCGGAGTGATGCCATGTCCGCCACCCCCGTCCTCGTCTGGATCTGTATGGTGAAGTTGCAGGTGGGCGTGAAGGTGTCGGTCTCTGTGGGCAACACGAGGCCATGGAAGTCGCATGCCTTTTCCTTTTGGTTCAGCGCCTGGTAGTACGCGTTGAACGTGTATGACGTGTTGTCGACAACGACCATGCGGATGCACGTGGAGTTGTAGCCTAGCGAAGTGCAGTCGGCGAACGTGCACGTGTAGTCGACATTGGCGTCGAGCCTGCCGAGGTCCCTGGCGTTGGGTTTCAGCGCACACTATGTCCTGGAGCAGGGAAGAGGTCGAGAACACATTGTGTAATGTTGACACAATGTCCACTGACATCAGAGTGTTGCCACCTCTGTTGTGGTCTAGCGTCGAACACTTGGCGTGCGCCACCACCAAGGGTTCGTGAAGTGCAGCAGGACGAGTGAGAGCAGTCGTGTAGGTGTGGATCGTGCCACACTCGATGTTGTCGATGTAGGAGAAGGAAGCATCGGTCGTGGACGCGAAGGGAAGAGCGGTGGAGGGAAGTAGAAGACGTGCTCCTCCATAGTCCAGAGGGTGAGCATGCTGTCCAAACAGCCCACCCCAATCGTCGGCAACCACCTCAGCATTGAACTTCTCAACAACGTCGGAGTTGTCGAACAACTTGTCGAAGGTTGCCATTGTGGACTCCAAGGCGCTAACGCATGATGTCGAGGCCGCTACCATCGCATCGAGCCGCTCGTAGGTCACAGCGACAGGAGCGTCGAGCTCTGCCCTCAACGTCGCGGAAGGCGCAGAGGCCATCGCTACCTCCAGGTCGTGGATCAACCTCAAATGTTGCGCCACTGTCGACTCCTGACCGCGCCACCACGCTTCCTAGGCAGCGAGGCGGTCACTGATCTCGCGAAGGATCTTCGACTGTTCCTCCATTGCGGACTGCAGGTTGGGCTCCATGGACCCCAAGATCATTGAGCTCTGATACTAATTGTTAGCACCCCACTCCATGGATGCAGTTAAACGCGTGGAACACAACTGGTTTCATGATAACAGGGAGTACAAGCCGATACACACGATCTCGAATGGGGAAGATTAGTAGCAATCTAAGTAGAAGGAAGTAGAAGATTAAGGGAACTCTAACCCTAGACCAACTAGCGATGAGGAAGCTTTGGAGGAGGACGATGTAACTAGGAAGAAGGAAGATGATGATGTCTATTTTCTCCCCCTCGGTTCGTGGGTAGTCTTCTCTTGTAGTACCAACCAGTCCAGATGCAAATCAGACCCATCATGGCCCATCTATATATCTGACAATATGTTTCAAGCTGCACTCGATTTATGACTAAAGTTGATTGTATATTCATAAACATAATCTATTAATTTATCATCGCTACTTTGTCTACCTTACAATTGTATTTTACATACAGAACAATTGTGTGAAGAACAAACTTAATCGTGAGAAGGTGCAATTTCCACAGTGCACAGGATCTCAACATACGTTGCAAAAGCTTATGTAGTGGTAAGAAACTAATTATGTTATGTTTGCAGGAACTTCTTGCTTCTCACAATCTTGGTTATTGTATGAATGGCTACTGCTACCAATACAATCGCTTCAATGCAGTGTGTATTTATAGCATTGTTCTAGTTCCTGGTTCATGTTTTTTAGCGTATACACATGAATGAAGCACATTATCTGATTCATGGCATTGTCCACTGTTGTGTGCCAATTGTCTTCCAACATGTTCACTTGTTATTTTTTTGGAAGCAATTGCATCCTACTGCTGCATTGCAGTAACATAAGGCCCACAATAGCTCCACTGCAATAATAGTAGGCGAACATCACTTGATGTATTAGTTGTTGATAGCTGATGTATAATTTTGCTTAACAGTTGATGTATTAGTAGCTAAGAATTTTGCTTAACAGCTGATGTATTAGTAGCTAAGAATTTAGACCTGATAGTTGTATTAGTAGCTAATAATACCATGATGCCGAAATCCCAGCCTGGTACCAGGTTGTGAGCATTAACCAGATATGTGATAGGTGCGAAGAGTTAGAGCTGGACATTCAAGGGGTGATAATGAAATTGTACTTGCATAGGCCCTACACGGTTATATTTTATGGTTATAATACTCGTTCCCATCAACCACAAACTACTGTTGGGGGTCCCTCACCACCAGACTCTCCACATAGGTGCCCCTCACCTCCGCCACCTTGTAAAAAGGAACTCTTCACTTGCTCCATCATCTAGTAAAAGAAGCCCTTCACCTACACCACCACCAACTAAAACGTTAATGCTCACATTGCTAAGACAAACAAAAAGCAAGAGCACACATAGTGATGCATTAACAAAGTCAACAAAGAAGGTGGCATGTGACATGATAAATGAGGAGTTGAATACCTGAGATGGAATCACCAATAGATGCATTCAAAAAACCCTTCTTTGTTAAAATGAGCGAGGAAGTACAAAAATAATGTATATCCAACTATCAGTGCATGTTGAGTAAATAACATAAAAGGGTCCAAACAAAATGTGTCATCACAATCATTCACATGGATATACCAGCATGGTAAGCCTCTAGTCCGGCTAGAAGAGGCGAAAGCATTTCCAACATAAATGTGCATATTTCATGACTGGTATATGTAGTCAACTACTAATAGGACCTACTTTGGTGTGCTTATAGAAGATTGTCACTTCTACAATGGCCTTGACATGGTGTCTAGATTTCAAAGATATATTTGAGATATACCAGTGGAATGCACTAGACATCTCTCTCCTTAATTGCTAGGTTTTGTAAGTATTTGCCATATCTCTTGTACATGATTGAATAATATATATTCAAGCTACTTGGTGTCACCTTAAACCTACTTTTTTGTGAAGGATGGATATCCAAAGATGGCATAAACAATGAATTGTCAATATCGGTTTCATTGACCAATGGTAATTAACCAACAAACAATGAAGGACTTTCGCTTGGAGATCCAAAAAAGATGGCTCAAATCTATCTATCACACCTGGTTTTGGAAGGTAAACCGAATGCGAACCATATACATGCCAGGATCAGAAATTCACGTACACAGCAATTACATAAATGACTCATCATAGCACAATGCTTCAAATACAATAAAGAGTAAGTAATAATATTAAAGACTAGAGTCATTTACATAATATAAATCAAAGTGCACATAATAGAAACGTAGCCAACATAAAATTAACCCACCACATGCAGCTGATTGGGGGAGGCCGCTAGCCTAATCCTCGAACTCGTCGAAGTCCTAGAACTCTTGGAGATCCACCTCGACGTCTTTCTCCTTCTTCTTTACCTGAGCATAGATTGCACCAAAGGCAACCTGGTGTTTTGTGAAAGCAAGGGTGAGTACACATCAACGTACTCAGCAAATGTCCCGTTTGGCTGAAGTGGACTAGCTTTATGTGGGGTTAAGTCAAAGCAGTTGCTTTTAGTTGGTCAGGTATTTATTATTAATGGAAGCCAAGTTTTATCATATAACCAACCCGTGAATCATTTCCTCATCGAGGAACATCATTATCATCATCGAATCAAAACCATTAATAGAACCATTGAATCTCAGATCATCTGTATCTCTAATCTAAAAGGATCCCAAGGTCGCTCATAACCGTGAGCGCGGCTGATATATCAGTTTCTAACACTCTGCAGAGGTTGCACACTTTACCCACAAGCCGTGATTCCCATTTGCCCGGGGTTCTAGCCTCCCCATTGATCACTACCAAGGTGACCTAGCAGGGTCTCACTACGTAGCCTTTACAAAGATTTCCCAGAGGACATAGTCGCCCGTTAGGTTTCTCCAGTTTGATAAACACAGTACATCTCCCCAGAGGAAGGGTGACTAACAAAACCAAATCAAGAACCTCTGCAACCAGCCTCGGTAGAGCAAGTACTGTGCCCGGACCCCATTGACGGCCCTACGGAGAACCCAACTACTCCTCTGGTTCCTCTAATTAATCAGCTAAGGGCGTCCCATTCCACCCTGATGGTTGCACTGTTATCCCGGGTTGTCACTCTCCAAACAGGTCCTTACGGAGAGATACTCAGGAAACAACTTGAGCCCCCTGGAGTATCACAAGGACATCATCAGGATAACATCAGCGTATCATAATATTCATATCATGTTCATTGATTAAAGTAAAGCGATACCATAGTGCTAACCATGATAACCCAAAAGGTAAACAAGGATAAATAAATATAGACTAGTCAATCCTTAGGTTTCAATAATGTAATGCGGAACAGTGAATTATAAAGTAAATAGGACATAATAGGTCCGAGGACACTTGCTTTCACCAAACAGATGCTCAGGGTCTTCAACCTTGTAGAACTTGAAAAACCAGACCACTTGGTCGCCGAAGCTTGACCGTCGATTCCTCGAAGCTCAGAAACGAAAACCGCGATCTAATCGCAACGTGAAGCGAAGACGAACAAGCACAAACAAACAAACATATATACATAAGAACATTACACCATACAATATAAAACATTATAAAAGCGAGCAATATAAAATAGAGAGTGCTTCTACAATTACGCGAGGATAAGAAACACGACGGTCGAAGCTACAGTCGAGAAGTTATAACGTTTACGCTACGCAAGTGATAGTCAAGACGTTTAATTCGACATCATCAAATATAAATTATAACTGCTATTTAGTTTTGATTAAATCTGCTACACTAACAACTGTCAAATAAATAAGTAATATAATTAGCACGAGAGATTCTAAGCGAGGCGAGTTTACGATGCACGAAACAGCACAACAGCGTGCAAACGACGCGCGAACAGGCGCGACATAGCACGCGAACAACGCACGAGACAGTGCGCGTGACCGGCGTGAATGACGCATGAATCAGCACGCGACCACGAGCACATCACGCACGAACAGCGTGCAGACAGTGCGACGACGTGTGATAATTGCTAACAAATAACGCAATTACACTAAACAAGTATTGGTTAGAATATTAATTCGGCATAATTATATCGATTGACATTTATCAAATGTAAATTATAACTACTACTTAATTTTGACTAAATTTACTATTTTAATAGTGAACGATTAAACTAATAATTAATTAACTGACCTGAGTGATTATAAGTGAACGATTTAATATCTCACACGGACAATGCGCGATATGAGAAAACAGCGTGCGCGTCAGACACACGTGAACGACGCGAACAACACGACGTCACGCGTAAACAATACGCACGACACGCAAGAACGTGCGCGCAACACACGTGAACAGCATGTGCGACACGCGCGAACGACGTGTGATAACGCATGCGACACTGTGCAAAACAGCGCACGAGCGGTACGCGAAACAACGCGCACGACATCACGCGACACGCGAGAATCAACGCGACGACGCGCGCGAACAGCTCGACGACGCGCAAACGATGCCGCACACGAACAACACAACCACGAGCACAACAAACAATTAATTAAACAAAAGTATTTAAACTGGTATTAAACAAGTTAATTAATATTTATATCTATAAAAGCATGTGTTAAAACTAAAGATTTATTCTAATTAAATTGTTATTTTAAATAACCAACAACTAAACAAGAATTGACTAATTAGCACGAGCGACCATAACGGAAATAATTGAATAACATGTGAACAGCGCGCGAATAGCACACGAAACAAAACGCGCGAACGACGCGAGGACGGCACACGTGACATCTCGAGGACTACTAAATAGATGCATGATTTACACTAAGCGAATACTAAACCTAAGAATTGAGTAAACATCAATCACCTTAACATGTATTTATAAAAACGCGTATTCAAACTATAAACTAGTATTAACTAGATTACCATTTTAATGGTTATCGGAGAAGCAATTGATTTAATAAAACATGTGTTGCGACAAAAATAATGTTTCACATGTAGACGATAACCTTACAAAACTAACGTGACTAGAACGAATAAAATGGTTTTACGATAAAAGCTATTATGTTTTAGTATATTGTTGATTAACGGTGACGTGGCGCAGTCCTATTGGTCAGAGCATGGCCGCTCAGAGGGCTACAAAATCACAGCCGTAGGAAGTCCTGAGATCTTGTGTGATGGTAATTTTCTATTGGTTGATCGCATGAAGGAAATCGTGTAGATTGCATGCTATGTCGTGCATGTGCATGAGGGGATTAGGGGGCAGTCACTACAGTAAAATAACAAACATCCGATGGTCACTTTATCTCCGACGGCTGCCTACGAGGCCGTCGGACGTAAGCTTATGTCCGACGGCCACCTCTGGCTCTCGGAAATAGAGCCTTATGTCTGACGGCTGTCAGCGTAGCCATCGGACATAACCTTACGTCCGACGGTCGAGTCCTTAGCCGTCGGAGATAAGGTGTTTTAACGCGGACAGAGCCCTGCGCGCAGTTTCATTTTTCACGCGCGCTCCCTTTCTCTCTGCCCGTCGCCGCCGCCGCCATCTGCAACCAAGCCGCGCCGTCGCGGCCCCGTCGCCATCCCGCCGCCCACTGCCCCGTCGCCGCCCACTGCCCACAGCCCCTTCACCGCCCCGCCCCGCCCGCCCGCCGTCGACGACCACCGCCGGCCGCGGCCCCGCTCGCGCCAGGAGATGGGTCTGGTCAAGACGACGCATCACATTCTTGGGTGAATAACCTTTTCAACACGCATAGTCCAGCAGGAGGAGGTGGCTACTCGAACCATCCAGACGATGGATATGATTGATGTGTCGTGATGTTAATTTGTGAAACACTTTGCAACACTTGTTTGCAACCGTGATTACAACACTTGTTTGTGAGACACAATGTCAGTTTGCAACAACTGTCGGACCTATATGTTGATGTTAAATTTGTGAATGTTAATATTTATGTGAGAATATTTGTGATTGTGAATGTGAATACTTATGTGAATGTGTATATTTGTGATTGTGAATGTGTATATGTGCATGAAATCTGTTTTTGTTTTGTAAATGTCAGATTTTTTAAAAAACAGAATTTTGTGTAATTTCTGTAATTTATTATGTCCGACGGCCTAGCGCCCGGCCGTCGGACATAACTCTGTGGGCCCCACCGGCTGACCGGTAAAACGGTTGGTCTTTATTACTTCCTACGGGCAGTGGCGGCCGTCGGAGATAGCTTATGTCTGATGGCAGCCATCGGACATAATGCTATTTCCGACGCCTTACCTCCGATGGCTTAAAACCATCGGAGATAGGTTAATGCCGTCGAACATAACCTATCTCCGACGGTGTGAAGCTTATGTCCGACGGCTTTGGCCGTCGAAAGTTGTTCCGTTTACTGTAGTGAGTTGTCCTAGGTTGTTGCATGCATATCATAGAGGAAATTGCATCGGTGGGGCCCATGAGCAGTTCTTCCAGGTTGTGGACGATGGCACGCACTACGGCATAGGCAAGTTGTTGCTCGCCACACAGGCATCTATGTAGGCTCGCAGGTCGGGCTTAGCCGCGATGACGACGCGGCGAGGACACACTACTCCTATATGAGCGAGCAGCCAGAGAAGGGGGTAGCGCGGCTCGCCGGCCAGGAAGGGATGTCTCGCCCGAGCGCGACCGGCAGCGTTCATCGGTCGGAGTTCGTCGAAGCGGACATAGCTTGGCTACAGCACAGACTACGCACATGAGAAGCGAGGGCGCGCACGGAGGACCAAACGCGACGGCACACACGACGAGTCTATGGGGAGGGTATGGCGGAGCTTACCAGCCGATACGGCAGTGGCGGGCTCCGGCGAAACGGCTCCGACGAGGGCGGGTGGCGACGACGGGCGAGGCAAGCGAGGCGCGGCCAGGGCGAAGGCCGAATGCATAGGGTCGGGCATGGCCGCAGCAGCGGGGCGAGGAGCGGCTTCGCCGACGATGGCGTACTGGCCGCGCGCACGGGGATCCGGCGGCAGGAGGAAAGCGGCGACGCTGGACGAGCTGGGCACGCAGCAGCAGGGCCGGTGCTCGGTCGCCGTGGCTGCGCGGCTGGAAAAAGGAGGGAGCAAGGGTGCTAGCGAGCTGGTTGCCATGGCGAGAGCGAGCTCGGCCAGGGGCTGCGGGAACTGCCGGTCGCGAGACAGGGTTATGGCGTGTATTACTGTGTAGAGGGATGTGAGCGCACTGGGTCAAGGCATCGTGGGTAGGTGGACCAGCGGCATGCGCGAATGGATCGGGAGCATGCGGTTGATGATAGGACGAAGTCTTCAGCAGCTACTAGGCAGCATGCGCAGGTGGGAACGTGGGAGCGGGGCTGGCGCGTGGGCCTGGTGGGGCACCACCTGGTGGCTGGCTCGCAGCTGCAAGCTGCTCACGCGTGGGCGCGCAGCGCTGGGTGGCCTACGGAGCATGGTGTGTCGTGGCTGGGCTACACAACGCTGGGTGGGGGCGCGCGCTGTTGGGCTGCGCAAAGGGTAAGCGGGATGGGCCAGGCTGAGGGGGAAAAGGTCTTTTTTTATTTATTTCCATTCTTTTTATTTATTTGTTCTCTTTTTCCAATTAAATCTATACTACTATATTAAGGCTGTAAGGGTAGCCTGCCTTCTCTAGTTCTGCCTTCCACAGATCTGGATCATTCGTTCGCCTCTGTGAATCTGCATCGTCCGTTCGTGAGTCGTGACTTTGTGTCCACCCACGCTGCCCCCGACCTTTCTCTCCACGCGAGCAACCCTCCCTCTCGGGTCTCCCTCCGTCGCGCCGCCTCCCGCACCCCCACTGGTCCCTCACGGCAGTCCTCCCTCCGCCGCCCCACCTCCACCACCATTCCTCCATCCGCGGTCTCTCTGACGTCTCCTGCAATCTCCACCCTCCCTCGTCCCACCCCAGATCCTCCTGGAAGCTGCACGGCGAGGATCACAGGGCTAACCCCGTGCTAAGGAGAGTGACATCTGACACCCTTGCAAATCCGCCGAACGACACCCTTGCGCACATCATTGAGCTGGTGCTGAAGAGCAGCGAGGACAGAGGCCGGCGCGAGATGAAGTCTCTGGTCCTGAAGCTGTTCAAGGAGAGCAGCAACGGCAGCGCTAATAGTTCTTCAGCAGACTCGTCCTGTATCACGACCTTGTACGAATGTTTCCAGAACTGCCAGGATTCCCTGCTAGTGCTACCTCGCGAAGCTACCGGTGCAGACGAGCTTGCGGTCGAAGAAGAATTGTCGTCAGGCAGCAAAGTGCAGGCGTTCAGAAAGATCGGAAAGATCGATCTAGAGGCGGACAACCTTCTCTGGCTAGCGGAGATCTTGTCGGACCGGCACGCGGTCGACGAGCTAGCGTCCATCTGGGCGAGGCAGACGGAGCTGGCCGCGGAGCTACACACTAGGATACCGGTGATGCATCGGCACCTGGTGAGCTGCGTGACCGCGAGGCTGCTGGTGGTGGTCGGGAGAGGCGCGACGCTGCCGTCCAGGGAGACGCGGTAGTGGCTGCTAGACGTGTGGCTATCGTCGCTAATGGACGACTACAGGTGGCTGCAGCACGGGTGCCGCTGTTTTGACCGCGCCGCGGTGGAGGACGGCATCGAGCAGACCGTCCTAACTCCTGACGCTACCACTGGAGGAGCAGCAGGCCGTGCTACTAGCGTGGCTGGGCAGGTTCCTCAAGGCCGGAGGCGACGGGTTCCCCAACAAGCAGCGGGCGTTCGAGGTGTGGTGGAGGAGGACCTTCATCAGGCAGTACGCCGAGCAGCCTGGGAGTGGGAGATCATCGTGGTCGTCGTCGTCGCGGCAGCACTGACCGTCATCCAGTGGTTGGCTGGAAACGACAACAGTCCATGCGATGCAGTTTCTTTCAAGTTTCAGTAGTAGTAGGAGACTTTGAGTTAGGAGACGCTGGAGTTTGTGCCTCTCTGTTGTTGTAATGCATTGGGATCGATTTGACAACCTGTTTTGGTTTCTTGGCCCAGAAATCAACCTTCCTATGTTTTTTTACTGCTGGGGCAGCCATTTCTTGGCAATTTTTACTGTTTTGAACGCTGGCAGAGTTGTATTGTTGTGCATTGTGATCGTGGATTGCACATGTGGATTGTTGTGCTGAAGTCTTTTGTTTGGTGAAGGTGGAGAAGATGCGCGCGACGGTGTTGTTTCAACAGGACGGTGAAGGGAGCAACTGAGAGCACCTAGAGGGGGGGTGAATAGGTGATCCTGTAAACTTCAAAACTTAAGCCACAAAAACTTGTTAAGGGTTAGCACAATAATTGCCAAGTGGCTAAAGAGGAGATCTTGCACAAAATGACAATCACAAGGAATTTAACACAGGGGAGACACGGTGATTTATCCCGTGGTTCGGCCAAGTACAAAACTTGCCTACTCCACGTTGTGGCGTCCCAACGGACGAGGGTTGCAATCAACCCCTCTCAAGCGGTCCAAAGACCCACTTGAATACCACGGTGTTTTTGCCTTGCTTATCTTTATCCCACTCGCGAGGAATCTCCACAAATTGGAGTCTCTCGCCCTTACACTTAGGATTCACAAAGAAACACGGAGTAAGGGAGGGAAGCAACACACACAAATCCACAGTGAAATGCGCACACACACGGCCAAGAATCGAGCTCAAAGACTATCTCACAGTTTCTCACAAGAACAGAGCTCGAATCACTTAGAATCACAAACGGATGCGCAAAGACTGAGTGTGGATGATCAAGAATGCTCTAAGGTTGCTTTGTTTACTCCTCCATGCGCCTAGGGGTCCCTTTTATAGCCCCAAGGCAGCTAGGAGCCGTTGAGAGCAAATCTGGAAGGCTGATCTTGCCTTCTGTCGTCGGGCGCACCGGACAGTCCGGTGCACACCGGACACTGTCCGGTGCCCGATTCCTTTCCTTAAATGGCGAAGCCGACCGTTGCAGATGCGGGAGCCGTTGGCGCACCGGACATGTCCGGTGCACACCGGACAGTCCAGTGCCCCCTTCCGACCGTTGCCTTGGCCACGTGTCGCGCGCAGAATCCGCGGCCGACCGTTGGCCCTAGCCGACCGTTGGCTCACCGGACAGTCCGGTGCACACCGGACAGTCCGGTGAATTATAGCCGTACGTCGTCGGCGAATTCCCGAGAGCGACCTCTACGGTCGAGGCAGCCTGGCGCACCGGACACTGTCCGGTGCACCACCGGACAGTCCGGTGCCCCAGACCGAGACAGCCCCTTGGCTGTACACAGCCAAGTCTTCTCTTCTCTTCTTCTTTCTGTTTCTACCACTTAGACAAATATATTAGTACACAAAACCAATGTACTAAGACTTAGAAACATACCTTTGCTCTTGATTTGCACTTTGTTCATCCATTGCATAAATTCACATTTTAAGCACTTGAGTTGGCACTCAATCACCAAAATATTTAGAAATGGCCCAAGGGCACATTTCCCTTTCAATCTCCCCCTTTTTGGTGATTTATGCCAACACAACATAAAGCAACTAGAACAAGTGCAAAAACTCTTCAAATAAAACTCAAATTGATTTTGATTCAATTTTGGCATATATGGATCATCCTTTGCCACCACTTGGTTTGTTTTTGCAAATCAAATTCAAATCTCTATCTCTAAGTCAAACACACATGTTGAAGTATAAAGAGAGTCATTCCAAAAGAGATTGATCAAAGATTTCAAAAACTCCCCCTATTTCCCATAATCAACACTTCTCCCCACAAGAAGCCAACTTTTGACAAGAGACACAATAAAAGAGTTTTGCTAAAAACAAAAGCTCTATTTTTGCTAAAAACAAAAGCTCTATTCTACTAAATCTCTCAAGTGGTAGCTGATCCATTTATCGCTTTGGCCTTTATTTTCTCCCCCTTTGGCATCAAGCACCAAAACGGGATCAATCTTGGCCCTTTAACCCCATTGCCTCACCAAAATCGTCAATTAAGAGTACAAAGGCAAGAAGATCATAGAGATGAACTTGGAATAAGTTACCCTCTCATCGGAGTGCAGTGGAAGTCTTGCATGGTCCAAGTTCACCTTTCCCTTTCAATTCACCTTCGAGACTAAATCAAGCAAACTCAAGCAAATGGTTAGTCTCAAAGGGTCAAGTTGTAACACATCTCCCCCTAAACATGTGCATCACTTTGCAACGGACTTGTGAGGTCCAGGGAGTGATTGTACAACTTGAGCACCACAATAAGCAACAAAATGCAGAATGAACCTGATCAAATGCATAAACACATGTATGCTACAATTCAATCCAAGTTCCGCGAATCTAAGACATTTAGCTCACTACGCAGCCTGCAAAAGGTCTTCTCATCTAGAGGCTTGGTAAAGATATCGGCTAGCTGGTTCTCGGTGCTAACATGAAACACTTCGATATCTCCCTTTTGCTGGTGGTCTCTCAAAAAGTGATGCCGGATGTCTATGTGCTTTGTGCGGCTGTGTTCAACAGGATTCTCCGCCATGCGGATAGCACTCTCATTGTCACATAGGAGTGGGACTTTGCTCAGATTGTAGCCAAAGTCCCGGAGGGTTTGCCTCATCCAAAGTAGTTGCGCGCAACACTGACCTGCGGCAACGTACTCGGCCTCAGCGGTGGATAGGGCAACAGAGGTTTGTTTCTTAGAATTCCACGACACCAGGGACCTTCCTAAGAATTGGCACGTCCCTGATGTACTCTTCCTATCGACCTTACATCCAGCATAGTCGGAATCTGAGTATCCAACCAAGTCAAAGGTAGACCCCTTTGGATACCAGAGCCCGAAGCAAGGCGTAGCAACTAAATATCTAAGAATTCGCTTCACCGCCACTAAGTGACATTCCTTAGGATCGGATTGAAATCTAGCACACATACATACGCTAAGCATAATATCCGGTCTACTAGCACATAAATAAAGCAAAGAACCTATCATTGACCGGTATGCTTTTTGATCAACGGACTTACCTCCTTTGTTGAGGTCTGTGTGTCCGTCGGTTCCCATCGGCGTCTTTGCGGGCTTGGCGTCCTTCATCCCAAACCTCTTTAGCAAGTCTTGCGTGTACTTCGTTTGGGAGATGAAAGTGCCGTCCTTGAGTTGCTTTACTTGGAACCCAAGGAAGTAGTTCAACTCACCCATCATCGACATCTCGAATTTTTGCGTCATCACCCTACTAAACTCTTCACAGGACTTTTGGTTAGTAGAACCAAATATTATGTCATCGACATAAATTTGGCACACAAACAAATCACCATTACAAGTCTTAGTAAAAAGAGTTGGATCGGCTTTCCCAACCTTGAAATCATTAGCAATTAGAAAGTCTCTAAGACATTCATACCATGCTCTTGGGGCTTGCTTAAGTCCATAGAGCGCCTTAGAGAGCTTACACACGTGGTCGGGGTACCGTTCATCCTCGAAGCCAGGGGGTTGCTCCACGTACACCTCCTCCTTGATTGGCCCGTTGAGGAAAGCGCTCTTCACATCCATTTGGTACAACCTGAAAGAATGGTGAGCGTCATATGCTAGCAAGATACGAATGGACTCTAGCCTAGCCACAGGAGCGAAAGTCTCCTCAAAGTCCAAACCTGCGACTTGGGCATAACCTTTTGCCACAAGTCGAGCCTTGTTCCTCGTCACCACCCCGTGCTCGTCCTGTTTGTTGCGGAATACCCACTTGGTTCCCACAACATTTTGCTTCGGACGAGGCACCAGTGTCCAAACTTCATTGCGCTTGAAGTTGTTGAGCTCCTCCTGCATGGCCAACACCCTGTCCGGATCTAGCAAGGCCTCCTCTACCCTGAAAGGCTCAATGGAAGAGACAAAGGAGTAATGCTCACAAAAATTAACTAATCGAGATCGAGTAGTTACTCCCTTGCTAATATCACCCAGAATTTGGTCAACGGGATGATCCCTTTGAATCATCGCTCGAACTTGGGTTGGAGGTGCCGGTTGCGCTTCTTCCTCCATTACTTGATCATCTTGTGCTCGTCCTTGTTCAAGCGCCTCCACTTGAGGTACCTGTACGTCATCTTCGGTTGGGGGATGCACCATAGTTGAGGAAGAAGGTTGTTCATCTTTTTCCTGTGGCCGCACTTCTCCAATCGCCATGGTTCGTATAGCGGCCGCCGGAACATCTTCTTCATCCACATCATCACAAACAACTTGCTCTCTTGGAGAGCCGTTAGTCTCATCAAATACGACGTCGCTAGAGACTTCAACTAAACCCGATGATTTGTTGAAGACTCTATACGCCTTTGTATTTGAGTCATAACCTAACAAAAACCCTTCTACAGCTTTGGGAGCAAACTTAGAATTTCTACCTTTCTTCACTAGAATATAGCACTTGCTCCCAAATACACGAAAGTAAGATACATTGGGTTTGTTACCGGTTAGTAGCTCATACGAAGTCTTCTTGAGGAGGCGATGAAGATAGACCCTGTTGATGGCGTGGCAAGCCGTGTTCACGGCTTCCGACCAGAAACACTCGGGGGTCTTGAATTCTCCAAGCATTGTCCTCGCCATATCGATTAGCGTCCTGTTCTTCCTCTCTACCACACCATTTTGCTGTGGTGTGTAGGGAGCGGAGAACTCGTGCTTGATCCCTTCCTCCTCAAGAAATTCCTCCACTTGAAGGTTCTTGAATTCTGACCCGTTGTCGCTCCTTATCTTCTTCACCTTGAGCTCAAACTCATTTTGAGCTCTCCTGAGGAAGCGCTTGAGGGTCCATTGGGTTTCAGACTTATCCTGTAAAAAGAACACCCAAGTGAAGCGAGAAAAGTCATCAACAATAACTAAACCATACTTACTCCCTCCTATGCTCAGATAGGCGACGGGTCCGAAGAGGTCCATATGCAGCAGCTCCAGGGGTCTTGAAGTGGTCATCACGTTCTTGCCGTGATGCGCTCCTCCCACTTGTTTACCTGCTTGACACGCTGCACAAGGTCTATCTTTTTCGAAATGCACGTTAGTCAAACCTATCACGTGTTCTCCCTTTAGAAGCTTGTGAAGGTTCTTCATCCCCACATGTGCTAAGCGGCGATGCCACAGCCAGCCCATGCTAGTCTTAGCTATTAAGCATGCATCTAGACCGGCCTCTTCTTTTGCAAAATCAACTAAATAAAGTTTGCCGTCTAATACACCCTTAAAAGCTAGTGAACCATCACTTCTTCTAAAGACAGACACATCTACATTTGTAAATAGACAGTTATACCCCATATGACATAATTGACTAACAGATAGCAAATTATATCCAAGACTCTCTACTAAAAATACATTAGAGATAGAATGCTCATTAGAAATTGCAATTTTACCTAACCCTTTTATCTTGCCTTGATTCCCATCACCGAATATAATTGAATCCTAGGAATCCTTATTCTTGACGTAGGAAGTGAACATCTTCTTCTCCCCCGTCATATGGTTTGTGCATCCGCTGTCGATAATCCAGCTTGATCCCCCGGATGCATAAACCTGCAAGGCAAATTTAGGCTTGGGACTTAGGTACCCAACTCTTGTTGGGTCCTACAAGATTAGTGCAAATTTCCTTAGGGACCCAAATGCAAGTTTTATCTCCCTTGCATCTTGCCCCTAACTTCCTAGCAATTACCTTCTTACCCTTTCTACAAATAGCAAAGGGAGCATTGCAAGCATAATAAATGGTAGAAGGTTTGTTCACAACTTTTCTAGGAACATGAGCAAAATTTCTCCTAGGCATATGCACAACATTTCTCCTACACATATCTCTATCATGCTTATAGGAGGAACTAGAAGCAAACATGGCATGAGACTCATAAACATGTGAATCAAAATCATTATAAGCATTTCTAGCATGTCTCCTATCATGGTACAAGAAAGCATGGTTCCGTTTAGCACTACTAGCCATAGGGGCCTTCCCTTTCTCCTTGACGAAGATGGGAGCCTTATGGCTTGTTAAGTTCTTGGCCTCTCTCTTGAAGCCAAGACCATCCTTAATTGAGGGGTGTCTACCAACCGTGTAGGCATCCCTTGCAAATTTTATTTTATCAACTTCACTCTTGCTAGTCTTAAGTTGAGCATTAAGACTAGCCACTTCATCATTTAGTTTTGAAATTGAAATTAAGTGTTCACTACAAGCATTAACATCAAAATCCTTACACCTAGTGCAAATTGTAATATTTTCAATACAAGAGTTACTTGCTACTTCTAGTTTAGCAGTTAAAACATTAATTTCACCTTTTAAAGAAGAAATGGTTTCATTACAAGTAGAAAGTTCACAAGAAAGTATTCCATTTCTTTTAACTTCTAGAGCAAGTGAATTTTGTGCACTAACAAATTTATCATGTTCTTCATATAAAAGGTCTTCTTGTTTCTCTAAGATTCTATCCTTTTCATTTAAGGCATCAATCAACTCATTAATCTTAGCTATCTTAGTTCTATCCAATCCCTTGAATAAACTAGAGTAATCAATTTCATCCTCACTAGATTCATCATCACTAGAAGAATCATAGGTATTAGCATTACAAGTGATTACCTTCTTTTCCCTTGCCATGAGGCAAGTGTGATGCTCGTTGGGAAAGAGAGCCGATTTGTTGAAGGCAGTGGCGGCGAGTCCTTCGTCGTCGGAGTCGGACGAAGAGCAATCCGAATCCCACTCCTTTCCAAGGTGTGCTTCGCCTTTGGCCTTCTTGTAAACCTTCTTGTTCTCTCTCTTCCCATTTTTCCCTTGCTCCTGGTCACTATCATTTTCGGGACAGTTAGCAATAAAATGACCAAGCTTACCGCATTTGAAGCATGATCGCTTTCCCTTGGTCTTGGCCTTGCTTGGCTGTCCCTTTCGACCTTTTAGCGCCGTCTTGAACCTCTTGATGATGAGAGCCATCTCTTCATCATTGAGCCCGGCCGCCTCAACTTGCGCCACCTTGCTAGGTAGCGACTCCTTGCTCCTCGTTGCCTTTAGAGCAATGGGTTGAGGCTCGTGGAGTGGACCGTTCAACGCGTCGTCGACGTATCTTGCCTCCTTGATCATCATCCGCCCGCTCACGAATTTTCCAAGTACTTCCTCGGGCGTCATCATCGTGTACCTGGGATTCTCACGAATATTGTTCACGAGATGAGGATCAAGAACGGTAAAGGACCTGAGCATTAGGCGGACGACGTCGTGATCCGTCCAACGCGTGCTTCCGTAGCTCCTTATTTTGTTGATAAGGGTCTTGAGCCGGTTGTAAGTTTGAGTTGGCTCCTCTTCCCTTATCATGGCGAATCGTCCAAGTTCGCCCTCCACCAACTCCATCTTGGTGAGCATGGTGATGTCGTTCCCCTCGTGAGAGATCTTGAGGGTGTCCCATATCTGCTTGGCATTGTCCAAGCCGCTCACCTTATTGTACTCTTCCCTGCACAAAGACGCTAAGAAAACAGTAGTAGCTTGTGCATTTCTATGAATTTGTTCATTTATAAGCATAGGGCTATCCGAGCTATCAAATTTCATTCCATTCTCCACAATCTCCCATATGCTTGGATGGAGAGAGAATAAGTGACTACGCATTTTGTGACTCCAAAATCCGTAGTCCTCCCCATCGAAGTGTGGAGGTTTGCCAAGAGGAATGGAAAGCAAATGCGAATTCGAACTATGTTGAATACGAGAATAATCAAATGAAAAGTTCGAATTGACCGTCTTTTTGTAGTCGTTGTCATCATCCTTTTGGGAAGAAGTAGACTCATCACTATCATCGTAGTAGATGATCTCCTTGATGCGCCTTGTCTTCTTCTTCTTTCCTTCCTTCCGTCTATGTCCTGAGCCGGAGTCGGTAGGCTTGTCGTCCTTCGGCTCGTTGACGAAGGATTCCTTTTCTTTGTCGTTGATCACGATTCCCTTCCCCTTAGGATCCATCTCTTCGGGCGGTAAGTCCCTTTGTGAAGAGAACGGCTCTGATACCAATTGAGAGCACCTAGAGGGGGGGGGTGAATAGGTGATCCTGTAAACTTCAAAACTTAAGCCACAAAAACTTGTTAAGGGTTAGCACAATAATTGCCAAGTGGCTAAAGAGGAGATCTTGCACAAAATGACAATCACAAGGAATTTAACACAGGGGAGACACGGTGATTTATCCCGTGGTTCGGCCAAGTACAAAACTTGCCTACTCCACGTTGTGGCGTCCCAACGGACGAGGGTTGCAATCAACCCCTCTCAAGCGGTCCAAAGACCCACTTGAATACCACGGTGTTTTTGCCTTGCTTATCTTTATCCCACTCGCGAGGAATCTCCACAAATTGGAGTCTCTCGCCCTTACACTTAGGATTCACAAAGAAACACGGAGTAAGGGAGGGAAGCAACACACACAAATCCACAGTGAAATGCGCACACACACGGCCAAGAATCGAGCTCAAAGACTATCTCACAGTTTCTCACAAGAACAGAGCTCGAATCACTTAGAATCACAAACGGATGCGCAAAGACTGAGTGTGGATGATCAAGAATGCTCTAAGGTTGCTTTGTTTACTCCTCCATGCGCCTAGGGGTCCCTTTTATAGCCCCAAGGCAGCTAGGAGCCGTTGAGAGCAAATCTGGAAGGCTGATCTTGCCTTCTGTCGTCGGGCGCACCGGACAGTCCGGTGCACACCGGACACTGTCCGGTGCCCGATTCCTTTCCTTAAATGGCGAAGCCGACCGTTGCAGATGCGGGAGCCGTTGGCGCACCGGACATGTCCAGTGCACACCGGACAGTCCGGTGCCCCCTTCCGACCGTTGCCTTGGCCACGTGTCGCGCGCAGAATCCGCGGCCGACCGTTGGCCCTAGCCGACCGTTGGCTCACCGGACAGTCCGGTGCACACCGGACAGTCCGGTGAATTATAGCCGTACGTCGTTGGCGAATTCCCGAGAGCGACCTCTACGGTCGAGGCAGCCTGGCGCACCGGACACTGTCCGGTGCACCACCGGACAGTCCGGTGCCCTAGACCGAGACAGCCCCTTGGCTGTACACAGCCAAGTCTTCTCTTCTCTTCTTCTTTCTGTTTCTACCACTTAGACAAATATATTAGTACACAAAACCAATGTACTAAGACTTAGAAACATACCTTTGCTCTTGATTTGCACTTTGTTCATCCATTGCATAAATTCACATTTTAAGCACTTGAGTTGGCACTCAATCACCAAAATATTTAGAAATGGCCCAAGGGCACATTTCCCTTTCATCAACAATATTGGGTTTTGTCGTCAACCTTGTTCGGCTTAATTCGCTGACGAAGTTCAAGATGCCGCCAGTTCATCGCGGACAGACTTCTGCAAGCAGAGAACAAAAATGTATAAATGCCACTAAACAACGTTTTTTGACATTGGAAGTCCTTCGAAATGCTTGACATTTGAAATTGACTAATCGTATGGATGACTAATATGCTGGATGTGGTCATGATTCAGGATGTTCTCAGTGGGAGAGAGATCAGGTCATGGCGGCCTGACAGTGTATGAAATTGAGTACACATTGGATAGCACTAGCCACTAGGGGAGAGATGAAACGGATCTTCTCTGGTGCATTTGTTGCTTCAGGGAAGCTTTATCTGCTCAACATAGCCTATTTAGATACCCGAATAGTAAGACAAGAATTGTTCTAGACAAAGCATTTCATTCTTTTGATTATGTGTAGTTTATATTTTCTATGGCAGAAAGCATAGCCGTGAGTATTTATTTGTTTGTAAACAGAGTGCTAATCAAAAGGTTGCATTGTCGTCTTGTCCAATATTATCGCACCTTTATCAGTGATGTCAGGCTATAAGTAATTTCGGTTTAGATAGTGAACTTCATCTTGCACATATTGGTAACATTATTTGTGTCGAAAGCAGTAAAATGTCGTGATCTTAATTCCTAGCCTAACACTACTGCATTTGTAATATATTGGACTTGAAATTTTATACAATGGAGTACATCTATATTTTTTTAGAATTTGTTGAGACTTTTGTTATTTGGTTTGCACTTGCCTTTTTACATATTAATATATTTTATCATATTTTGCCATTACCCATTATTGTAGCGGTGCACGTGTTGGACAACATACAGTGTCATAGTTCTTTGGCTTGACATTCCCATGGTAATAAAAGGAAGGGACTTATTTCAACCTTTTATCTATATTTGTGAGAATAATCTAATTTTTATGTGTCTAATAATGGGACCAGTGTTAATTAGGCTATCATGTATCAGATATGAATCTGTTAATTTGCATGTAAATATATTGTACACAAGGGGACTATCGAAAAATATTTATTTATAGAACCAACATATTATGTAGACTTGTTGCATGGCTTTGTTAGTCTGTCTACCTCCATTGTACATTTGTACAAACAACATAGTCATCAAAGGATTGAGCTGCTACTCTAGAATGCATGCTGCCAACACTTCACAATACTAACTGACACCTCTTTGTTTGTTGAATTTTAGATCTTGCTAAGCAATTCAATCTCAAATGCAATAACTATACAAACGGCTTGGCGCTTTTGCATGGGTTTTTCTTTTGGTTCTAGGTAACCACATACCATTTCTTTGTTGTTAATATTCTAGGCAAGCTAAGTGTTTGTTGGCACACATCTTTTTCAGCAGTTCTAGCAAACATTAAGTTTAGTCTTTTCCAACAGTTCTAGCAATATAAGTCTACCTCTTTTTTTGAAATTTTAAAAAGTCATCCATTATACATTTGTACAAACAACACCGTTTGTCTTAAACTGTAGGTATAGTTCATAGGGTTTGTGCATGCATGTCTAAGTTTGATCATCACCCCTAGGGCTTCATAAGGAATCGATCCTTTCTTTGACTCTCTAACAAATGACAAACAACTCTCTTGCATATCCCAAAAAATATAAATATAAGAAATTTAAGAGGTAAATAGAATTGATCTTCACAAAAAATACTCAATACTCACAAAGAAACACAAAGAAATACTCAATATTGCATCTAAAATTCTATAACTCACAACTTCAATTCTTTGTACAAGTGTTTATTATTCTATAATCTACTGATACAGATCTAAAAATTTTGCAATTACGAAGGGAATATCTAATTAAAAATTTGTCGAGCTTAAGTTTCTTCATCAAATCCACTGTAGGTGGCTTGAAAAGGTAACTTTGTTATGCTTGCCTACACTAATCACTGGAAGGTTCAGTTTAATTGGGATTTACTTGTAGTAGTTTGTTGCTAAAATTTTATGATAAATGGAGAACCTTCATAAATAAACTATGTCAATGGGAATTGCTTATATCATGATACTCATACTCAAATTTAGACAACTCAGAACATTTTGCATCAACCACTCTGATTACTTACTTTCCTCTCTTCTAATACAGAGCATTCTGAAAAGTTAGGTCCTTCATTCCCTCACTCTCTTTTTGATCATATTGTTAGCAGCCTTTCCACCATCATCATTAGGCATCGAGTGCTCAGGAAACTGAAATGCTCCTTGACACTGAGCCACCTTACCTTCATCTTTAGGGTAGAAGTGCTATGAAATCAGAAACAAACCTTCATTGACGGTCATCTTGTGATCTCAGCATCTTACCTACCCTAATCATTGATGACGAACATGGCACGTGTGCTGGATGTGTGTAGGAGGCATCATCATCGTCCCATTCACCCTTCTCTTGGCTGTGTACAGGAGTCGTCGTCATTGGTGTGATTCTACATGACTGGCTGCTCATTTTTAACCTTGTTTACAATCTTTAACTTGCAGCTCTCTGCCTGGTTGTTTTACTAAATGGATGATTTGGTAATTTTACCGACGCTACTTTATTCTGCTGTGATTGGAATTTTTTTTGAAACCTTCAAGCTTCGACGCCCGACCCTTTGCATTTGTGGTATAGTGAAGATTGAACTATCGGGGAGAATGCAGAAACAATTTACAGATGACAGGTACTACATATGGTGAGTTCTCAACCTTTGATGTCAGTGTTGGTTGGTTACCTGTTTTTTTGTTCATGGACTCATCGAACTGACGCTCGCTTGTTTCTATGTATAGACAGATGAGGCAACTGGCCATGGTGTATATGCTGCTTCGACCTGTGCAGTTTATGGATGAAGACGAAGCTGACCTACAGATGTAAGCTTTGTTTTCTATGGACCAGGTCTTGTATATCCAAATTGAATGGATTGTTCTGATAAATATAGCGTGAAAAGATAAGTTATAATATTTATTCTTGTGCGTCATCACAACGCATTTTGGTGGGGTAATATGAACTTTGATCTATTTTCCCAATTATATTCTAGGCTCTAACCAACTGATCCAAAATGTCACATTGATTGATACGTGGATGTTGATACTTCTCAATGGAGATATATGTTGTGTGATGGCACCTGTATAGAGAGACAATACACTCAGGGCTGGACCATTGATGACGAACCTCTGTGCAAACTTTGTCAAGGACTTTGTAAGTAACAACTACTTGTGTTTCGAAGTAAATCCTGTTTTTTATTATAAACAAATAATATTTGGGCACAATAATATTGTGTTACTTGGTTTAGTGGAAGGCTTGCAAAGTCACCAGAATATTTTTGAAAATTTATTCTGTGGTCTAGCTTGTTTCCAGGAATACAGATTAAGAACCAGTGGCAGGACCCTGTAACAGTTGAGTATTCTTTCTGTTATCCACATAAGTGAACAATTTTTGTAGATGCCATTGAATAGTTAGGACTATTTTCAGTTATATAAAATCAACGAAAATTTCAAGTTAATTCATATATATGTAATAAAGCTTCTTAGTAATTATCTGCATTCACTGTTTCAAATAGAACGTGCCAAGTGCTCCCAATGCAAGCTCGTTGTTGCAAGCTTGTCAAACACATTAAACTCTTACCCTTGAAAAAGCAAGAAGAATACATCAGAAAGGTTGCTCCAAACATTGCAAGTACAAAGATATTGTGCGTGTTGCACATTGGTATCATGATTTTCCATGTTCTTTTGCAAATATGGGGCTAATAGGGTTGTGTAGTTGAGTTTTCTTGTATAAACTGGATCGACATGTTAGGGATGAAATCAATGTCATTTTTTGGTATATAATGTCAGCTAAATAATACATATTTTGTTGCTATCTAAATCAACACAGAATTGTGAGTATGTTTTCTGATATTATGTTCTTGTACATTTGGTAGGATAAATTCTTTGTATATTTTCCAATGTTCAGTCTTACTATGTGTTTCAAACAGATACTAGCATGCTTCTATTGCTTGCATTTCAAAGTGAACTTGTTTGTAAAACCCGTAAATTATGCCATGTTAAGATGTACTCCGCACATACCGAGTAATCAAATTAGCAATGGATTGAATAGGAACTCAATGGCTCCTCGTTATCAACTTCCAAATCTTCAAGTGGTTTATCTTTTCTTTCGAATTTAAATTATCTTATGTATATTTACTGAACAAATCGATAACAGTCCCAACTGTAAACTTTCCCCTCCTATGATGTCATCCTTTCACAGGCTTCGTCTGTTGGGCTACTGCTGTCCACCGCCAGTGTAACCGGGACCTGTGATCAATATATCAGGTGCCCTCCACCATTTTGATTTCAAAAAAATGATAACCTGGTAATCCCTAATACTATTAAGCATGGAAGGGTGCGTCCATAGGGGCGAGGCCATGCCCCCACCGCTGTCCTCCCACGATGACCCATGCGCCCGCTGCTACCGCCATCAAGGCGCGATGTTGATGCCCCCAGCAAAAATAGGTTGTTCGCTTTGGATTAAAGCTAGCTGTTCGGACTGCTGCAACTGCAATCTATAGATACAAAACATTGTACAAGTAGTAGAAACTGGTACGGATTAAAGTCTCTCCCTCCCTGTCGCAGCGTGGAGCTCTGCCGGGCACCGGCCCCGACGCTTCTCTGCCAGCCGCTGCGCCATCCCTTCGACGGCTCCCACGTGCACCTTCTCGACCGTGCGCCATCGTCACCAAGGCCACCACCCCCGTGACCACGCGTCACCACTCCACTGTCGTCCCCTAGACCTTGCTCCCTCCACAAGACTACCCTGCCCTTCTCCTCAAGCGCCTCATAGACGGGCGGCCTCACGTCGCAGGGCCGATGCGCTCGACCATGGCCCGAGTTTCACTTCAACATCATCTCAGACAGCTCGCGGACATCATCCTCCATCTTAACAGTATAACACACATTTGCACATAAGTTATCATAGTATTATATGTTTCCGTTGCAACACACGGGCACTCACCTAGTTTATACATAAGAATGGTCCACAAATCAAATGGATGCACACTCAAGGCAACACGTCCAACCAAAATAACTCTGTTATAGCATGATGTAACAACCATTATTTCCTTAAGGTTTTGTTAATACATCTAACAGTTATTTAAAAAAACAAAATATTCCTCCACTATTTTGAAAAAATAAAGAAAGGCAACGGGAAAAGAGGGTAACACCTGAATTTGGTGAATATTAGAAAAGAAATTTTATACCCCTAAATTCAGGGTGTTACACTATCGCCGCTGCCTCATACGCCTTGATGCTGCCACCGGCAGACAACCCTTTGTGTTGAGGCACCTCTAGAACACCTTCTATGTAGCCTCCATGCCATTGTCGTGAAAACCTCCGTGGATGGCATGTGCTTGTCGTCGCGGCCATCTCGATAGCTCTGACCAACCAAGACATTGCTGGCAGATATGGTTCCCCCATTCCTCTAGCCAGTAATATTTCTTCTCGTTCAACTCATTGTTGTTATTGTAGTAACAACAGGACAGATTGCTTCTTCTTATTTAATCTTGCTTCTTCTCCTTCAATAGAGCAATTGCAACAATAATAGGACAAATTGTTGAGTTATTGCATAATGTAGGCACACAACTCTGCTGGTGTTACTAGGAGTTTGAAGTGGCTAGTGTTAGCTTAATCTCTTTCAAGATTGATGTTCTAGAATCATATTTACATTGATGTTGTCTCAAGTATACGTGGATTGCATGTAATACCCAAATTTCGGGGAGCATAAAAAAATATATAAGTCTTGGAAATTATAAAAATATATGTGATTATTTATTTTCCCTCTTTATGCATATTACAATATTAAGCTTGATTAAAACAACCAATGATTAAAATAAGTGTGCATCACATGTTGGGTTTTTATGTTGTTGCATGTGTATTTAAGTTGTAATACAAGTTTGGGATTAAAAAAAGAGAAAATTTGGGATAAAAACCAAAAATACAATAAGAAGGAAAAGAAAAAATGAAAAGGAAAGAAACCCAACTAGGCTTGCACCCACAATTTTGGCTCAGTTCGCAATACCAACCGTATGGCCCACCCTGCCTTCTTGCACCGACAAGCGGGCCCGGGCGGCGGTTGCCTCGCACGCGCGGAGTCGTCTCGCTGTCACGCGGGCCCCAGTGGCCAGTAGCTTCTTCCTCAGGTTACCCGATGCGTGAAAATACAGCAGCAACGCAACAACCTCGTGCGCTCGAATCAGCAGGAGGCGTAAATACCGAACGCGACTCTCTCTCGCCCATCTCATCGGCGCCCTGGTGCGGTGTCGAAGCAGCCGTCCCCGAGGACATCACCACCGAGCACACCGGGAGCTGCCACCGCCATTACACCTTCTCGTCGTCGCTCAGCTTCCGATATAAGGCCTAGGAGATTTACAAGAGTCCAGGGTACATGAGCGTGGGGTCTCCACGCACGTGGGGCAATCCGGGAACTGGTGATTGCTTGCCGGTGTTTTACCTCCGTCATCAAGCCGCTGCTCGCCGTGAACAACACAATCAGGCGCCCTAATACATGGTAAGATTCCCCGCATTCCCCCCTCCGTTTAGCACCTCGACGCATCCGCATAGGGACTCCAAATCACTTAAACAGGGCGCACGGGTGAGGCCTCCGCCATAGAGCTCATGAACGCCACCGCAGTTGCCTCCGTTGCTGATGGGTGAGGGAGGAGGAGATAGGGTCGCTCGATCAAAAACGAACGAATAAGATTAGAGCAGATGCTTACTGCCTTGGTGGGTTCATCTGAGCCACTGATCGTAGGATGGATGGCTGCGATTAGATCCCCACATACCCCTTTGCCTCGTTCTATCGCAGTCGTCAGATCTGATTCTAAACGATCTAGACCATCCGCGATTATAGCAGTCGAGTGTAGTTTGTGAAACATACCCTAGGGAAACCTTAAAATAACACGGAGTCCTCGACAGTGGGAGTAACACTACAACTGGGTCCAAAATTATACAAAGTTGCCCCTGCGCCTTATAGTAATAGCCATTGCAGTATAGAGTTTCATAATATTAAGATAAGAAAGCCAGAAACTGAGTTTTAGTGTACAAATAATTCAATCAAACTTAGATAAATCATAAATATAACATCACAACTCCGAATTGATTCGTTCCAGTTGTGTTAGCTTCATATTAATATTGCCTATATATTAAACAACATTAATTGGTTCTATTTTCAGAGATAATTAAACGATAGTTTAACTTGTGCTCATTAGGTTTACTTCTCTAATTAAAATAAATACAATGTATTTTATCCATATCTATACTAAAAGATAATTTCTGGTCAAGTTATAACTTAGTTACAGGTTAAAATATCTATTCCATAATCTCTCAAGAATTATATCAAATAACATAGAGTATAAATGTTATCACTATTTAATCATATAAGCTTCGGAAAATCGTATCTCTATAATCGTAATTCCGAATTTAGGGATTCTCAAACCTACGATTTCGTATCGACGAGTAGAACATTACTATGCAGTGTGTTCTCTTGTTTGGTGTGATGTTAATTTCTCCAATGCAATGTTTGTTTGTATTGATGCGAGTAGACGAGCAAGTGACCGAGGAGCCTCGAGCTCAGTAGGTTGAAGATACTGAGCAGGAGCTCCCTGAACGCAAGTTGTGCCCTTGACCACTCTTCTCTACCTAATAATGTTCTCTATAACCATTATGACATTCTCTATTCCATAATCTTCTTGTCGGGGACCATAATTAGGGGTACCCCCAAGACTCCTAATCTCAGCTGGTAACCCCCATCAGCACAAAGCTGCAAAGGCCTGATGGGTGCGATTAAGGTCAAGGCTCAGTCCACTCAAGGGACACAATCTCGCCTCGCCCGAGCCCAGCCTCGGGCAAGGGCAGCCGACCCCAGAGGATTCACGTCTCGCCCGAGGGCCCCCTCAAGCAACAGACACACCTTCGGCTCGCCCGAGGCCCAGTCTTCGCCGAGAAGCAACCTTGGCCAGATCGCCACACCGACCGACCGTATCGCAGGAGCATTTAATGCAAGGATCGCCTGACACCTTATCCTGACACTTCGCCGCTCTTCAGTTGACAGAGCCGAAGTGACCGCAGTCACTTCGCCGCTCCACTGACCGACCTGACAAGAAGACAGCGCCGCCTGTGTCGCTCCAACTGTTGTGCCACTCGACAGAGTGAGGCTGACAGCAGCCAAGCCCGGCCTCGGGCGCCATAGGAAGCTCTGCCTCGCCCGACCCCAGGGCTCGGCCCCCGTCTCGGCCTCGGAAGACGACGAACTCCGCCTCGCCCGACCCCAGGGCTCGGCCCCCGTCTCGGCCTCGGAAGGCGACAAACTCCGCCTCGCCCGACCTCAGGGCTTGGCCCCCGTCTCGGCCTCGGAAGATGACGAACTCTGCCTCGCCCGACCCCAGGGCTCGGCCCCCGTCTCGGCCTCGGAAGACGACGAACTCCGCCTCGCCCGACCCCAGGGCTCGGACTCAGCCTCGGCCCCGGGAGACGACGAACTCCGCCTCGCCCGACCCCAAGGCTCGGACTCAGCCTCGGCTCCGGAAGACAACGGTCTCCGCCTCGCCCGAGCCCAGGGCTCGGACTCAGCCTTGGCCTCGGACGACGGTCTCCGCCTTGCCCGACCCAGGGCTCGGACTCGACCTCGACCTCCGAGGAGCCTCCGCCTCGCCCGACCCAGGGCTCGGACCGACCACGTCACAGGGGGGGCCATCATTACCCTACCCCTAGCTAGCTCAGGCTACGAGGAACAAGATCGGCGTCCCGTCTGGCTCGCCCCGGTAAACAAATAATGATGGCGCCCCACGTGCTCCATGACGACGGCGGCTCTTAGCCCCTTACGAAAGCAAGGAGACGTCAGCAAGGACTCGACAGCCCCGACAGCTATCCTTCCGCAAGGCTCCAGCGCTCCTCCGACGGCCACGACATCATATGAACAGGGTGCCAAAACCTCTCTTGCTGCCACGATGGCATGTACTTAGGGCACTAGCTCCTCTCTGCTAGACACGTTAGCACACTGCTACATCTCCCATTGTACACCTGGGCCCTCTCCTTACGCCTATAAAAGGAAGGTCCAGGGCTCTCGTACGAGAAGGTTAGCCGCACGGGAGGATGGGCCGGCGCGTATAAGGCTCCCGCTCTCTCCCACGCGGACGCTTGTAACCCCCTACTGCAAGCGCACCTGACCTGGGCGCAGGACAACACGAAGGCCGCAGGTTTCCCCTTTTGCCTGTCTCCTTTTTCCCCCTTCGTGCTCCGTCTCGCGCCGACCCATCTGGGCTGGGACACGCGGTGACAATTTACTCGTCGGTCCAGGGACCCCCGGGGTCGAAACGCCGACAGTTGGCGCGCCAGGTAGGGGCCTGCTACGTGTTGACGAATAGCTTCCCGTCAAGCTCCAGATGGGTAGTCTCCAGCAACCTTTCCAACCCGGGACGGTTCTCCGTTTCGGGAGTCTTGAGTTCATGTCCCTCGACGGCGGCTACGACATGATACTCCTTCCTCCGCCGCGCGACAGCGACAATAGCGGCCGACAGCCCGCCCCCCAGCGGCGGAATCAACGACGTCTTCCCCACGTGGCAGAAGAACAACATTCGGGTTTGTCCCGTTGCCTCCCCCGCCGACCGAGGAGGAGGCGGGGCAACCATGGCCAAGCAGGAGGCAGCACCTCATCGGCTGTCGAGCGAGTCGACGGCGCCGGCGCCCCAACGGGGGACACGTCGGGCGTCGACCTCGCGTCTGAGACGAAGACGAGCGCTGTTTCCCCACAACACGCCAACTCCAAGCGAACGAGCGACACTAGCACGCTCGCGAGGGACTTGCTGGGCGTCACCCTCGTACCTGAGACGACGATGCAGTCCGCCCCTGACGCGACTTCGTCACCGCCCGTCGACCAAGAGGTACCGACCGATTCCCATCTCGTGCCTTTTGGATTCAGCCTCGACCCACCAAGCGACTTCGCTTCGGTGGAAGCCTTCATAGAGGCATGTACCAACCCTCCGGGGTACCATATGCGGTCGCCCTGGGATAGACCGCTGGCCGTCTCGACCTACGGACCCTCGGGTTCCGAGGAAGATGACGAGACCGACTTTTGTTGGGATTTCTCCGGGCTCGGTAACCCCAGTGCCATGCGGGACTTCATGACCGCATGCGACTACTGCCTTTCCGATTGTTCCGACGGTAGCCGCAGCTTCGGCAACGAGGACTACGACCCAAGTCGTGAATGTTTCCACGTCGATCTAGGGGGTCCCGGCGAAGGCAACCATCTTGGTATACCGGAAAACGGTGATCCCCCTAGGCCTGCGCCTCGCGTTGACATCCTTCGGGAGCTAGCTGTGGTCCCAGTCCCTGCGGGGGGTCAGGACGCACAGCTCGAGCAAATCCGCGAGGTGCAGGCCAGGCTCGACGAGGGAGCAGGAACACTTGAGCCGTTCCGGCGGAACATCGGGCAGGAATGGGCAGACCAAGCTCCAGCCGGAGAAGCGCGTCATCTACCCCAGGGCATCCAGCACCGCATTGCCGACGACGTCAGGGCAAGGCCACCACCGGCTTCCAGTGGGGTCGGCCAGAACCTGGCTGCGGCAGCAATACTTCTCCACACGATGCCAGAACCATCGAGCACCGAAGGGCGGCGTATCCAGGGAAAGCTCAAGAATCTCCTGGAGGATGTCGCGGTCCGACGGGCCAAAAGCTCTGCCTCCCGAAGGCAGGGGTACCCCTCGGAGCATCGCGCCGCGACTTCCCGATTTATGCGGGAAGCCTCGGTCCACACCGGGCGCACGCGCAACACAGCGCCTGCGGCCCCGGGTCGCCTCGGCAACGAGCACCACCACCGCAACCGTCGAGCCCACCTCGACGAGAGGGTGCGCCGAGGCTACCACCCCAGGCGTGGGGGACGCTACGACAGCGGGGAGGATCGGAGCCCCTCGCCCAAACCACCCGGTCCGCAGGCCTTCAGCCGGGCCATACGACGAGCGTCGTTCTCGACCCGGTTCCGAACCCCGACTACCATCACAAAGTACTCGGGGGAGACGAGGCCGGAACTGTGGCTCGCGGACTACCAACTGGCCTGCCAGCTGGGTGGAACGGACGATGACAACCTCATCATCCGCAACCTCCCCATGTTCCTCTCCGACACCGCTCGAGCCTGGCTGGAGCACCTGCCTCCGGGGCAGATCTCCAACTGGGACGACCTGGTCCAAGCCTTCACTGGCAACTTCCAGGGCACGTACGTGCGCCCTGGGAACTCCTGGGATCTCCGAAGCTGCCGCCAGCAGCCGGGAGAGTCTCTCCGGGACTATATCCGGTGATTCTCGAAGCAGCGCACCGAGCTGCCCAACGTCACCGACTCGGATGTCATCGGCGCGTTCCTTGTCGGCACCACCTGCCGCGACCTGGTGAGCAAGCTGGGTCGTAAGACCCCCACCAGGGCGAGCGAGCTGATGGACATCGCCACCAAGTTTGCCTCTGGCCAGGAGGCGGTTGAGGCCATCTTCCGGAAGGACAAGCAGCCCTAGGGCCGCCAGCCGGGAGATGTCCCCGAGGCGTCCACTCAGCGCAGCACCAAGAAGAAGGGCAAGAAGAAGTCGCAAGCGAAACGCGCCGCCGCCGACGCGGACCTTGTCGCCGCCGCTGAGTACAAGAACCCTCGGAGACCTCCCGGAGGTGCCAATCTCTTCGACAAGATGCTCAAGGAGCCGTGCCCCTATCATCAGGGACCCGTCAAGCACACCCTTGAGGAGTGCGTCATGCTTTGGTGCCACTTTCACAAGGTCGGGCCACCTGCAGAAGGTGGCAGGGCCCACAACAACGACAAGAAGGAGGATCACAAGGCAGAGGAGTTCCCCGAGGTCCACGACTGCTTCATGATCTACGGTGGACCAGTGGTGAACGCCTTGGCTCGGCACTGCAAGCAAGAGCGTCGGGAGGTCTGCTCGGTAAAGGTGGCGGCGCCAGTCTACCCAGACTGGTCCGACAAGCCCATCACCTTCGACCAGGGCGACCACCCCGACCGCGTGCCGAGCCCAGGGAAATATCCGCTCGTTGTCGACCCTGTCATCGGCAACGTCAGGCTCACCAAGGTCCTCATGGACGGAGGCAGCAGCCTCAACATCATCTACGCCGAGACCCTCGGGCTCCTGCGAATCGATTTGTCCTCGGTCCGGGCAGGCACGACGCCTTTTCACGGGATCATCCCCGGGAAACGCGTCCAGCCCCTCGGACAACTCGATCTGCCCGTCTGCTTCGGGACTCCCTCCAACTTCCGAAGGGAAACCCTCACGTTCGAGGTGGTCGGGTTCCGAGGAACCTACCACGCAGTGCTGGGGAGGCCATGCTACGCCAAGTTCATGGTCGTCCCCAACTACACCTACCTCAAGCTCAAGATGCCGGGCCCCAACGGGGTCATCACCGTCGGCCCCATGTACCGACACGCGTACGAATGCGACATGGAGTGCGTGGAGTACGCCGAGGCCCTCCCCGAATCCGAGGCCCTCATCGCCGACCTAGAGAGCCTCTCCAAGGAGGCGCCAGACATGAAGCGCCATGCTGGCAACTTCGAGCCAGCAGAGACGGTTAAGTCCGTCCCTCTCGACCCCAGCAACGACGCCTCCAAGCAGATCCAGATCGGCTCCGAGCTCGACCCCAAATAGGAAGCAGTGCTCGTCGACTTTCTCTACGCAAACGCCAAAGTTTTCGCGTGGAGTCCCTCGGACATGCCTGGCATACCGAGGGATGTCGCCGAGCACTCGCTGGGTATCCGAGCTGGAGCCCGACCCGTGAAGCAGCCTCTGCGCCGATTCGATGAAGAAAAGCGCAGAGCCATAGGCGAGGAGATCCACAAGCTGATGGCCGCAGGGTTCATCAAAGAGGTATTCCATCCCGAATGGCTTGCCAACCCTGTGCTTGTGAGAAAGAAAGGAGGGAAATGGCGGATGTGTGTAGACTACACTGGTCTAAACAAAGCATGCCCGAAGGTTCCCTACCCTCTGCCTCGCATCGATCAAATCGTGGATTCCACTGCTGGGTGTGAAACCCTGTCTTTCCTCGATGCCTACTCAGGGTATCACCAAATCAGGATGAAAGAGTCCGACCAGCTTGCGACTTCTTTCATCACACCTTTTGGCATGTACTGCTACGTTACTATGCCATTTGGTTTGAGGAATGCGGGTGCGACATACCAAAGGTGCATGAACCACGTGTTCGGCGAGCACATTGGTCGAACGGTCGAGGCTCACGTCGATGACATCGTAGTCACTACGAGGAAAGCCTCCGACCTCCTCTCCGACCTTGAAACGACATTCCAGTTTCTCAAGGCGAAAGGCGTAAAACTCAATCCCGAGAAGTGTGTCTTCGGAGTCCCCCGAGGCATGCTCTTGGGGTTCATCGTCTCCGAGCGGGGCATCAAGGCCAACCCAGAGGAAATCACGGCCATCACCAACATGGGGCCCATCAAGGACTTGAAAGGCGTACAGAGGGTCATGGGATGCCTTGCGGCTCTGAGCCGCTTCATCTCGCGCCTCGGCGAAAGAGGCCTACCTATGTACCGCCTCTTAAGAAAGGCCGAGTGCTTCACTTGGACCCCCGAGGCTGAGGAAGCCCTCGGGAACCTGAAGGCGCTCCTTACGAACGCACCCATCTTGGTGCCCCCCGCTGCCAGAGAAGCCCTCTTGATCTACGTCGCCGCTACCACCCAGGTGGTCAGCGCCGCGATCGTGGTTGAGAGACGAGAAGAAGGGCATGCATTGCCCGTCCAGAGGCCGGTCTACTTCATCAGTGAGGTACTGTCCGAGACCAAGATCCGCTACCCACAAATTCAGAAGCTGTTGTACGCAGTGATTCTGACACGGCGGAAGTTGCGACACTACTTCGAGTCTCATCCGGTGACTGTGGTGTCATCCTTCCCCCTGGGGGAGATCATCCAGTGCCGAGAGGCCTCAGGTAGGATTGCGAAGTGGGTGGTGGAAATCATGGGCAAGACAATCTCGATCGCCCCTCGGAAGGCCATCAAGTCCCAAGTCTTGGCGGACTTTGTGGCTGAATGGGTCGACACCCAGCTTCCAGCAGCTCCGATCCAACCGGAACTCTGGACCATGTTTTTCGACGTGTTGCTGATGAAAACAGGGGCAGGCGCGGGCCTGCTCTTCATCTCGCCCCTCGGGAAGCACCTCCGCTACGTTCTGCGCCTCCATTTCCCGGCGTCCAACAACGTGGCTGAGTACGAGGCTCTGGTCAACGGGTTGCGCATCGCCATCGAGCTAGGGGTCCGACGCCTCGACGCTCGTGGTGACTCGCAGCTTGTCATCGACCAAGTCATGAAGAACTCCCACTGCCGCGACCTGAAGATGGAAGCCTACTGCGATGAGGTTCGGCGCTTGGAGGACAAGTTCTATGGGCTCGAGCTCAACCACATCGCCCAACGATACAACGAGACTGTGGACGAGCTGGCTAAGATAGCCTCGGGGCGGACAACCGTCCCCCCCCCCCCCGACGTCTTCTCCTGAGACCTACATCAACCCTCAGTTAAGACCGACGACACGCCCGAGCCCGAGAAGGCCTCGGCCCAGCCCGAGGCACCCTCGGCTCAGCCCGAGGCACCCTCGGCCCCCGAGGGTGAGGCACTGCGCGTCGAGGAAGAGCGGAATGGGGTCCCGCCTAATCGAGACTGGCAGACCCCGTACCTGCAATATCTCCACCGAGGAGAGCTGCCCCTCGACCGAGCCGAAGCTCGGCGACTGGCGCGGCGCGCCAAGTCGTTCGTCTTGGTGGGGGACGGGAAGGAGCTCTACCATCGCAGCCCCTCCGGCATCCTCCAGCGATGCATATCCATCGCTGAAGGCCAGGAGCTCTTACAAGAGATACACTCGGGGGCTTGCGGTCATCACGTAGCGCCTCGAGCCCTTGTTGGAAACACTTTCCGACAAGGTTTCTACTGGCCCACCGCGGTGGCCGACGCCACTAGAATTGTCCGCACCTGCCAAGGGTGTCAATTCTACGCAAGGCAGACCCACCTGCCCGCTCAGGCTCTGCAAACAATACCCATCACCTGGTCGTTTGCTGTGTGGGGTCTGGACCTCGTCGGTCCCTTGCAGAAGGCACCCGGGGGCTACACGCACCTGCTGGTCGCCATCGACAAATTCTCCAAGTGGATCAAGGTCCGACCCCTAAACAGCATCAGGTCCGAACAGGCGGTGGCGTTCTTCACCAACATCATCCATCGCTTTGGGGTCCCGAACTCCATCATCACCGACAACGGCACCCAGTTCACCGGCAGAAAGTTCCTGGACTTCTGCGAGGATCACCACATCCGGGTGGACTGGGCCGCCGTGGCTCACCCCATGACGAATGGGCAGGTAGAACGTGCCAACGGCATGATTCTGCAAGGACTCAAGCCGAGGATTTACAACGACCTCAACAAGTTCGGCAAGCGATGGATGAAGGAGCTCCCCTCGGTGGTCTGGAGTCTGAGGACAACGCCGAGCCGAGCCACGGGCTTCACACCGTTCTTTCTACTCTATGGGGCTGAGGCCATCTTGCCCATAGACTTAGAATACGGTTCCCCGAGGACGAGGGCGTACGACGACCAAAGCAATCAAACCAACCGAGAAGATTCACTGGACCAGCTGGAAGAGGCTCGGAACACGGCCTTACTACACTCGGCGCGGTATCAGCAGTCCCTGCGACGCTACCACGCCCGAGGGGTTTGGTCCCGAGACCTCCAGGTGGGCGACTTGGTGCTTCGGCTGCGACAACACGCCCGAGGGCGGCACAAGCTCATGCCTCCCTGGGAAGGGCCGTTCGTTATCGCCAAGGTTCTGAAGCCCGGGACGTACAAGCTGGCCAACAGTCAAGGCGAGGTCTACAACAACGCTTGGAACATCCGACAGCTACGTCGCTTCTACCCTTAAGATGTTTTCAAGCCGTTCATATGCCTCGTTCACATACAAAGTCTAACCATCAAGGAAGGGTCAGCCTTGCCTCGGCAAAGCCCGACCCTCCCTTGGGGGCTAGAAGGGGGGCACCCCCTGTGCGTCAAAATTTTCCTCGGAAAAAGTCTTTCTGCCAGAACGTCTTTCGTGCTTTTTTACTACTTCGAAAGTGGGATCCTGAAAACAACGGAGTACACGTAAGCAGCCAAGGCCGACCGAGCCGAGGGACTCCTACGCCTCCGGGATACGGATACCTCACTCATCACCTCCTGCGATAAGTAACTCACGCTCGGATAAGCGATTCCGCTAACCGAACAAGTCTTAATGCTCGGAAACTCTTATGCCGAAACGATTTTTCGTGCCTTCTCGACTATATCGATAGCAGAATCCTACGGATGAGTAAGAGTACACATAAGCGGCAAGGCCGACCGAGCCGAGGGACTCCTACGCCTCCGGGATACGGATACCTCACTCATCACCTTCCGTGAAAAGTAACTCTCGCTCGAACAAACAATTCTGTTATCGACAAATAAGTCCAGATACTCAAAACAAGAGGAAAAGAAACGCAACTTTACAACGCGACGACAGTATGTTTGGGCCTCGGCGGCCGCAAAAAACATATGCACACTACAGGCGAACCGATCCTGCAGGCTCAGACGTCGATGGAGGGGGAGCAGCAGCACCCTCGGCGTCAACTCCACCTTCGGCGAAGTCCGACCGAGCGTCGGACGGCAACACGGTCGGAGGATCTCCGCTCCAAAGGACGACGTCAGCACCACGCCTGGGCCATCACCACCAGGGTCTCCTCCAGGAATCCGGCCCGAGCAGACGGCTCGGCCGGCCACCCCGAAGCCTCAGCCAGCTGTCCCCCGAGGACACCAGCCCGGCTCGTGGCCTCGGCAACTCGACTCCGGCGCTGGTCCCACCAGTGGACGGCCTGGCCAGGCTCCGGCCGACGAAATCTTCTTTTTGAGCCAACTATGCCTCTATCCACACTGACACCGCTGCCTCCGGCTCTGGCTCATCGAAGAGCGGCCGAGGGTTCCTTTAACTAAGCAAGAGAAGCCTCGGGCAGCAAGGCCGACCGAGCCGAGGGACTCCTACGCCTCCGGGATACGGATACCTCACTCGTCACCTTCGCACGAGGCGACTCACACTTGGTTAAGCGGTTCAGTTAGCCGACAGGCGAGTCCTAGTGCTCGAAATGAGGAAAAACACGACTCCATGCCAAAAATACATACATGTTCAGGCCCCGACAGCCACAATGAACAAACACCGGCACTCAAGGTGCCATTACAAATGGAACTCTGGTTCCGCCCCCGCGGGTATGAACAACCTCCACACCGGAGAGCCTGCGGGGCGACAAGCTCCGGGCGACTCGCCAGCGACCTCTGCAGCAGCAGCCATGGTCCCAGGACGGACGCAGCCACCGGAAGGCTCTCGTTCGCGTCCCCACTCAAGGGACGCGAACCAGACATTAAAGCCAAACAGCCGGAGGTCGGTCCGTAGGTGGCGCTGACGGCCTCGACGGCGGAGAAGCTTTCTCCAGCTGCCACCACGTCAGCACCGACGGCGGCGTCCGCCTGTCCACCAGCGCCACACCGGCGAGCGCCGGCCGCCCCAAAGTGCACCGGCAGGTCCTCACTCCCGTCCTCGCCATGAAAGCGAGGACAAAGGACGGAATGTTGCATCCTAGCTGGGTAGCAACAGTTCACCTTCCCCGGCATGGCTGGAGGACGCCTCCTCCGCAGAGCTGGAGAATGGTTTCCACCCCCAGAAGCTAGAAGAAGAGGTGGCCAGCCGACCCGTGCGGGAGGTAGAGCTCCGGCTCACCTTGCTCTCCGCCCCAGCAAGGATGATGAAGATCCTTGAAGCTGAGGGCGGGGCACAGGCCGCAGCCCGGCTCGCTTCTCCCCACCATCGAACTGGTGGTCACCGCCTTGGGTGACCACCGGCGAGGGGATGCAGCCGGGCTGCCTGATAAAAATCCTTGAAGCCGAACGATGGCTAAAAGGTACCAACTTCCGCGAAGTTGCGTTCCTCCAACGACGACAAGGCGGAAGGACCGCGGACGCTCCCCATCCGGGGGCTCGGAAGGTGGAAGGACGCGATGCATGAAGGGAGTGCGAAGACATGGTTGCCTTCCAAGAGGGCCACCCTCCTTTTAAAGGCAACTCTCCCCACTTGCGTCCTCAGCCGTCGCAGACCGAGTCTTCTCCAACACGCTCCAAGGTCCTCCCCCTACGACACGGGGGCTAGGCCCCACGTGTCATGCAAGCTGGCCCAAGGCGGAAGGAGCCAAACCGCCGCGCGCGGTGCGCGAAATCGCCCAGCGGTTACAAGCGCTTCTCCACTTTCGCCCAGACCAGCGGGTGAAAGAGCGGACCGCCATGCAGGCAGCATGCAGCCACACCAAGGGGACGCACCCTTTCGACTTCGACGCGTCCAGCGTAGAGGCCCAGGCCCACACGTCATGTAACCGGCGCGCCGGTTCTACGTGCAAGAAACTGCACCGCCGCTCGCGCCAGTACCGCGCCTTCTCGACTGCGGAACCAGTGTCGCGACTCGAGGCGACCCTGCGCATGACCCGACGGTGCCAATTGAGCACATCGGTCATGGGTCAGTCAGCCGCGGGAGAAGGCGCGACGGTCGATAAGGCCAGAAGTGGGCCGGCAGTAATGGCGGTGGCAGGCGGGCAGAAGCTGCAGTCAAGTCGTCAGCAAGCTCACGTCCCCTCCTGGGACAGCGAGAGAACCCTCTCCCACGGTGTGAAGACGATGCGCCCATGTTCCGTTCCTCGAACGGCTCGCGCACGCACAACGGCTGCCCCACGAACCACTCGTCCTGTCGCATTAACTCTGCGGCAGGACAGGCGGCACCTTTGGCAGGCGAAGCAGGCGACGCTTCACCTCCGCCATGATGACCGCGTCAAAAAAGGTGCGCCATGTCGTTCGATTTCATATCCTTTTCCACTTCCTCTTTCTCTCTCTTGCCATAGGGTCCGGGAAAGGGGATACTTCGAAAGGGATCCTTCTCCGCGAAGGAAGCGGGCCCCGAGCCCCCCCTACTGATCAGAGGTTCGAAGGCTGGCCCCTTGGAAGGGTTCAACAGCCGCCTCAGAGCACTTAGGCTCCGCGCCCACTACTGGTCAGAGGTTCGAAGGCTGGCCCCTCGGAAGGGTTCAACGGCCGCCTCAGGCCACTCGGGCTCTGCGCCCACTACTGATCAGGGGTTCGTAGGCTGGCCCCCGAAGGGTTCGACAGCCGCCTCAGACGCAGAGCGAGGGATGACCCTGGGTACGTTCGATACATAACCAAGGCTCGGGCTACGCTCCCGAGGTACCCTAGGACATTTCCGAGACCGACGGGAACGATTTTGTAACGGAATCCCACCAGAGGGAGGCATCGAGCCCTCGGACCCCGTCAAAAGGGGACTGGGTCCGGCAAATCACCCACAGGTACTTTTGGAGCGCGCCTCCGGGCCACTAGCCGACCCCTAACGAATGGGGCACGGGCGTCCACTTGGATTACCCGTTAGCAACTCACTGGAGACACCATGTTTGGCGCCCTCCGAGGGCAACATGGCGCTTTCCCCCCTCCTCCTTGCGGAAAGGCGACGCAGGGGCATATGTAAAAAGCGAAGTCTGTCCTTGACCGTCCTCTCCCTCTGTGCGGAGGCTCGGGGGCTGCTCTCGCAAACCCGGCTCCGGCCGAACCGTTGACAGCGTCAACATACCAGCCTGAGAACTTGGGACTCGACTGTGCACCCGGGCTATGGCCAGTTCGCATGAGGGAACGACCAGACTGGCCAAAGCATCACGAAACGCGCTAAGACCTCGAAGGAGTCAAACCACTCCTCCGAGGCCTCGGGGGCTACACCCACCGGAACGAAACGCAACCGAGAAAGGCCGGTCTCCTTGCAAAAAAGTGCGACAAAAGCCTCCAAGCGAGTATCAACACTCCCTTCAAGGCTCGGGGGCTACTGTTGGGGACCATAATTAGGGGTACCCCCAAGACTCCTAATCTCAGCTGGTAACCCCCATCAGCACAAAGCTGCAAAGGCCTGATGGGTGCGATTAAGGTCAAGGCTCAGTCCACTCAAGGGACACGATCTCGCCTCGCCCGAGCCCAGCCTCGGGCAAGGGCAGCCAACCCCGGAGGATTCACGTCTCGCCCGAGGGCCCCCTCAAGCAACGGACACACCTTCGGCTCGCCCGAGGCCCAGTCTTCGCCGAGAAGCAACCTTGGCCAGATCGCCACACCGACCGACCGTATCGCAGGAGCATTTAATGCAAGGATCGCCTGACACCTTATCCTGACGCGCGCTCTTCAGTTGACAGAGCCGAAGTGACCGCAGTCACTTCGCCGCTCCACTGACCGACCTAACAAGAAGACAGCGCCGCCTGCGTCGCTCCGACTGCTGTGCCGCTCGACAGAGTGAGGCTGACAGCAGCCAAGTCCGGCCTCGGGCGCCATAGGAAGCTCTGCCTCGCCCGACCCCAGGGCTCGGCCCCTGTCTCGGCCTCGGAAGACGACGAACTCCGCCTCGCCCGACCCCAGGGCTCGGCCCCCGTCTCGGCCTCGGAAGACGATGAACTCCGCCTCGCCCGACCTAGGGCTCGGACCGACCACGTCACAGGGGGCCGTCATTACCCTACCCCTAGCTAGCTCAGGCTACGGGGAACAAGACCGGCGTCCCATCTGGCTCGCCCCGGTAAACAAATAATGATGGCGCCCCGCGTGCTCCATGACGACGGCGGCTCTCAGCCCCTTACGAAAGCAAGGAGACATCAGCAAGGACTCGACAGCCCCGACAACTGTCCTTCCGCAAGGCTCCAGCGCTCCTCCGACGGCCACGACATCACATGAACACGGTGCCAAAACCTCTCCGGCTGCCACGACGGCATGTACTTAGGGCACTAGCTCCTCTCTGCTAGACACGTTAGCACACTGCTACATCTCCCATTGTACACCTGGGCCCTCTCCTTACGCCTATAAAAGGAAGGTCCAGGGCTCTCGTACGAGAAGGTTGGCCGCGCGGGAGGACGGGCCGGCGCGTATAAGGCTCCCGCTCTCTCCCACGCGGACGCTTGTAACCCCCTACTGCAAGCGCACCCGACCTGGGCGCGGGACAACACGAAGGCCGCGGGTTTCCCCTTTTGCCTGTCTCCTTTTTCCCCCCTTCGTGTTCCGTCTCGCGCCGACCCATCTGGGCTGGGATAAGCGGCGACAATTTACTCGTCGGTCCAGGGACCCCCCGGGGTCGAAACGCCGACACTTCTCTACCTATGCTTCCTTCTTCTTGAATCCGTAGTGAGTTTCTCAAACTAGTGGAACTTTGAAAAGGCCTCGTAGTGCTACCCTGTTTCGTCTCCTTGGTAGAGATGAATGGGATTTCTAGACCCCTTGGCAAATGGGTAACACAGCTTGTGGGTAAAGATGCGCAAACTGTGGGTAAAAATGTGCAACCTCTGCAGAGTGTAAAACTGGTATATCAGTCATGCTCACGGTCAAGAGCGACTCGGACACTCACATGAGTAACTTATGGAATTAAACTTAATTTGTCATATCCATTGCATTGTGGGTTTTTATTATATGAATGATCTCGTATTTTATTGGGTTGGTATACACTTGTACTTAGTAACTGCTAATAAAATTTACCAACTTATTAAAAGCAACGGTCGGCTTTAACCATTATTTGTTGATCAGTCTTACACTATACATGAGCCTAGCACTGGGCATAAAACCCGAGCCCGAAACCCAAAGCTCAAAATACCCGAGACCGTACCCATTTAGCCTGAAGCCTAGTACCCAAATAATTCGTGCGGGTAACAAAACTTAATATCCGATTTTAATTCGGGCCTAATCGGGTATCACGTTACGGTACCCGAAATACCCGTTTGGCCCGATTTGTTCTCCTGCTTGGCTGCTTTGCAGTGGCAGACGTCGGTTTAGTTCCTGCTCGCCTTCCTACTACAATGTTGCCTTGTTGTTGTGTGCTGCACCCGCACTGCTGCCTTGCTTTTGCTGCGAGTTGCCTATTGTGCATGTGAGACCGTGAGTGTGGACAGTGGATCAACGATGTGTGAGACCGTGGCTATGTAGACCGTGAGCTGTGATCAATGATCCTTGATGCTCGGCTGCTTTGATGTGAGTGATGCTACGTGAAAAAAATTAAACTAAATGCTTATTGTCCAGGTTTGCTTCCTGGTTTTCATTGTATATTTACATTAAATATTATATTGTTTGATGCCGGAATTTACAAAGCTAACTACAGTGAAGCAATGTAGCGGATAAGTTTGTAGTTTTAAATTGGGTAGAACGGGCTACCCGAACCCGAAAAATTTAGGTACCCGAAAATTTTGGTACCCAGTATATAAAGCCTGTGTTTGGGTAACGTTTCAAGATACCCGAAATTTAAAAAGCCTGAAAAGTCCGACCAGAAATTTTGGGCTAACCCGAATGCCCAGGTCTACATGAGGCCCCACCGTAAGTGAGCTCATGCATATTATTCCCCACACTTGTTGAGCGATGAACTGTTGTGTGCTCACTCTTACGATACCCCCCCCCCCATAACCTCCCCCCAGGTGAAGACCAGGTAGCCCCAGAAAAGTACTACTATGACGAGTTCGACGAGGTCTAGATATCGTCTCCCAATTAGCTTGATGGCGCCAAGGGAATAATATTAGTTCGATTTATTTGTTATCAGTTATTTTGTAAAACATTTTCGTTATATAATAAAGTTTGTGATATTCATCTCTATACACTAAATCATTGTATGTGTTGATCTTCTTTGGCGCACATATAAGACGTACCGGGGTTGCCCCTTAAATCTAGGTGTGGCATTACAAAGATCTTTTTATCTATTTCCATCATGTAGAACCTTCATTTTGACCATCGTTGTTGTTCATTTTGTGTTGATTGTTTATATATGATTTCAGTCTGAAGTTCTAGGGCATTGACCAAAAATGTCAATTTGTTCATGGTAGCATTGAATCTAGAAATTAGCTGACTTTTAAGTAGTAATATTGTCTTAAGCTCAGGTTGTACACATTAATAGTGATTCATACTAACCCTATGACAAAAAATAATGAGGTGTTCATAATACAAAAAGATACACATTAACCAGGGAAATTGAATAAAGAGTTACCTCCATCGGAACAAGTTTGGTCATTTGTGAGATTTTCATCCAAATAATCTTAGTACATTCTTGTGTGCACTGCTTCTCTATCACGATATATGTATGCACGTCTACGTATAGAACCATCTAGCTTTCTTCGAACGTGTGTAGAAGCTTATACAGAAAGCATGAACTCATCATCATTAAAAAGATGATTCATCCAAAATTCATGATGAAAGCAATCTACTATGACTCATACTACCTAATTAACAGATAATATGATACATCAACTTTGTGTTATAAACATCATGTTGCATTAAATCTGGTTGGCGACTTGCTTATTACACCTTGATTCCTCAATTCCCTCGCTCCCAAACGAACAAAAATACCTCCCAAACAAACAAGAATAAACAAAAATACCTCCCAAACAAACAAGAATACCGAAGGGAGTTGAAAGAGCTAAAATCCCTTTAGGGTTAGTTCGAAAACTCTATTTTCCGAAGAGATTCCTATTTTCCCAAGAAAAAATGAACTAATTTTCCTTGTAAAAATAGAAATCACTTGAAAAATAGGGTTCCTAAACTAGACCTTATTATTCAATTTTGAATAGCACAAGAATTTCAGCACCCTCCAATCCCCTCTGGTATCTTCGCTGTATCATCTTGGTGTTCTAATCTTTTGGTTTAATGTAATATTCGATTATAAAAAAAGACTCCACAGCAATGGGAGAAATAAATTCTTGAATTCCGACAGCAATGCGCAAGGTTAATTATACTAGAAATAGCTGAGAGTCCAGGACTCACTAAATGCTTCTTTGGAAGCAAGAATACCGGAGGGAATCGATGAGCTAAAATCCCCTTGTTAATTTCAGTCCCTCAGATCCCCTCCAGTATCCTCGCTCCCAAACAAGTCCTAAGGATAGTAACTGAGAGGTGAGGCGTGTAAATTAGAGTGTATTTGGTTGGATGTAAATGGAGGAATGAAATAGAGTGACCACAGTTTCAACAGTGTTTGGATGAGAATCACGCATGAGCGAGAAAAACCCCGGAGTAGTTTTTTGTGGCGACGTGATCCCAAAAAGTCGAGGGAACGATGTCGCCCCTGACTCATCCTACTTTGACCTCAAACTAAACACACCCTTAGTGGCACCATCTGCTCATGGAACTGGCACACACGACCCATCTACATAAGTTAGCTACTCAAGCCGAGAAACAAACTGAAACACGGTTCACATCCGGCTTGAAAACAGACACGCTGAATCCTACCATCTCTCCCTCTTCCTCTTCCCCTTCGCTGGTCCTCCTCGTCCTGTCAATATTTTGTGATTAGTACTTGGGGGGAGGTTATACATAGTCTTCTTTTTCATAGTTCAAAACAACATACCAAAACAGAGTTAGTGGCATTTAGCTCCTAAACCAACCTTAGTGATATTATAGACAGGAGTAGTGCTCAAGAATAAGTGCAAACTCTGCAGATTATCAAACTGACCTTTAAGGCATGAACTATGTGATTCCAGCTTTTCTTCAACGACAATCTCAGCTGCTGAAAAATCCTGCAATTATTGACATCTAATGAGACCTACCAAATAGGCCGTACAGGTCTTTGCCCAGTAACGATTCAACAAGTCACATGATTGCTTGACAGCATTCCAGCAAAGCTTCATATGACTGGAGATGATCAATACAATGTTAACAGAACATGAACAGGCATACCACTGTTCCCTTCAACTATGTTGTATAAAATATTTGTCATAATGGAAACAAAGTACAACAACAAACATAACATGTAAGAAACAGACTTTTACTGCACATGGTGGCTGGGTAAGCAGGAACTTCCAAGAAGTTTGGTCTAAGCATATATAAGGTGTATAGTTAAAAAAAGTTGCCTTTTTCACAATCTTCCCGTGCTGCTCAGCATGTCTGCTAAAGTTTTATAGGAAGTAAGATTACAAAACATAACAGAAAGAAGCCCTGATATTGTTTTATATAAAAATAACCACATGAAAAAATAATTCTTCAATGATTTATTAACATGAAGAATTATGGTTCATTCACCATTAGTCTTCTTCAAAGGCTTACCAAAAGTTAATACTTGTAGGAATAATACATTACCCTTAGACATCAGTTAACCACCCAACTCATCTTTACAGATTACCATTCAGGGAACTAAAGGTGTAGAAACAGGATATTATGCATTGTGTAAACCCACAACAATGAATGGCAATTGGCAATATGCACATAATAATAGATAATAAAAAGTAGTGTGATCAGAGTGAAGGGTGAACCACAGGCCAAAAAGAGTATCAGGGTATCAAAAGAATATTAATTAAATCAGAATAACTGTTGTTAACTGATTTATTCAAGGTGTAAAATTAAACCTACATTTTCATGAGAAGTCAGATCCACAGTGCATGTAGCCCCTTGATTAACCATCTGTTTACTGGATGCTTCCTGCTTGATCTTTTTCAGCTTGTGGCCTCTATTCATTAGTCCACCACTTGGCATTCCAAGAATTTTGCCACTTCGTAATCTCCTGTCAGTACTGTCAGCTCCAATCTTTGGAGTCATCCCTTCAGTTGATAGTTCTAATGCATCTGTAGTCCAAAGGTTCACTGAATCTTTCCCAAATTTTGGAATTCCTGGTGCACCTAGTTGAGAGGATGTACAGTTAATAGAAAGAGTAACCATTCCATGCTCACTTGAACAGCTGTGCTTTTTCTCTTGCTGAATACCAACGTCTTCCTCAGCCTGACCACAACCTACTGTGCTCCTGTAACTTTCATTCACAACTGACATAATTTTGGATGGTACAATTCTGTTGCCGTCTACTTTTGAGTTGGGGCTGATGGAACTTATACTTTGCTTAACTGAAACAGAACTCATGGAGCGATTAACTAACTCTTGTTTACATGCATCTATTTGCATACTTTCATGTTGATCACTTTCTTGTCTATTATTACACGCTTCTGCAGGTGGTGTCCAAGGTTTCTCAGACATGTCCATCCCGAGGCCATATAATCCCCAAGATACAGTTATGTTTCCTGCATTATCATCTGGTAAGTTTGAAAGGGTTTGGGTAGTAAGTCCATTTCTGCTGCCAGTACACACTACAGATGTGTAAGAATCATTCTCTGTGAAAGAATATCTGTTAGAATTGGAAAAACTGTCACTTAAGAACTTCTCCATGTAATATCCAACTGAATGACTTGGTGCACTAGCAGTTGTTTCTGATGGTGACAGTGCATGTTTATTATCGGGCACCATCTTTGGATTAACAAGCCTGTGCCATTGAATTGGAAAGCCAAACTCAAAGCATTCACACACCTACAAAAAGTCATGGATATATATACAGATGAGAATTTGCTGGTCATCTTCTAAGGCACTAGAAATTAAATTACCTAGGATCAGCTGGGTATCTAAAGGATTAATGAAAAAGAATATAATGAATTGGTGCACAGGATTGTCCATTATTTTACTAGCAATGCGCCTTCCAAAATTCCAGTCCCTGGAGACCAATCATAGCAATTACCTCTTCAGAAAATCCATTGTTACGTGTTTTGGGAATATTCAAGAGACAGCCTATCCGTATGAGGTAACCATCCTCGGACATAATTCTGAAGTGATCATGGCGCCTAACAATAGCAGATGATCTGAACACTCGGCCTGCCACTTTCCTGCTTCCCTTTGAGGACGATGCTTCTCTCCTGTTTGCATAGTAGGCTACAGCACCGTGAGATTAATTGTGGAGTACCGATGGAAATCTTTTGGCATTCCCTTGCTACCATTGAATTTCTCAAATTGCCAAAGAAAATATCATATTTACCGATCTACTAAATTTCTTAATTGAGGAAAAGAAAGCTATCAAAATTTTCCAAACAGGATGTACAACTAAAGCACATTTGGGAGGGTAATTGGGAAAACGAAATCGATAAATGGAACCGCGGAGGAGATGCCTCGTTTGCGGGCTCGTTTGCGGGGTGTAGGTGGTTCCAGCGACGCGGATCTTGCCCTCCTCGCCCTCCACCCTCTCCAAACACCAATCGACGAGCGCAATCTAAAAGAAGCAGCGAAGGAACACATCAGTCGATAAGACCGCACAGCGCGCAAAGACGAAAAATGAGAGACAGGACGGGTGAGAGGCGCGTACGCTTCTCCGCGTGACGCGGGGGACGGACTGAGCGGAGAGCGTCGCCAGGGTCCGGGGGCTTCCGCCGGTGAAGACGGGCGCGGTCTGGAACGGCGCCGGGGTCTGGGAGGTTCCGCCGATGGAGCTCGGCTGAGGCTGGGACGGCATTCCGGTGAGCGAGAGTAGACGGCGGCGCCGCGCGGCAAGAAAGGAGAGTAGACGGCGGCGCTGGCGCGCTGCCTACGAGAACGACGAGTTATTTTAGGGCTCCACATTTTGCCAAACTTTTATTTAATTCAAACGACTAATTTTTAGAAAAAAGTAGGGAAATTTAGATCCATACCATTAAAAGATCACCACTTTGGATCCATACCATTACTATCTCACTTACATGTGGGTCCACATGAGTCAATGACATGTGGGGTCCATGGTATATATCTAAAGTTTGGATCTTTTAATGGTATAGATCCAATTGTTCCAAAAAAGTATGGTACAATTAGCTACAAATTAAACAGGTATGTGGTCTGTTGAGTTGCTGATACGTTTGATTGCGGGACAGTTAGGACAGAGACGTCTCATGGCGTCCTCTCTCGCTCCTCCAATTTTAAGGGACAACGAGGAACAACACTGGGATAGTCTTGTCCCAACCCTTACCCAGAACTAAACAACCTAATTTGAGGGATGGTCACATCTCATCCTGTCCTGTCATTGAAACCAAACGCATCCTAAAGTCTATACCTGCTTTTGTACTGCATCTACATTGTTTTATCTCTATAAATTACAGCTATAACAGTCCGAATAGCTAACTTTAATTTGAAGCGAACAATTTGAATAGCTACCTTCTATAATAAAACACGATTTCCTCTTATTTCACATATTTTTATTTTCTTTTCCTATTTTCTACCGATATTTTTACTCTTAATACTCATATTAAATTTCAACTTTTTAAACTAATTCTCACATCTCTCTCTATCTCTCTCCTATTTCATTTAGCTTAAGTTAAGACAAATATTAAAATGCTTATGTTAAGTTTGATTTATAAATTTCAATCTAAAACACGAAAAAAAATTCTTACAATTTTAAAAATCGAAATAGCTAAATTTAAAAAATTAATTAAACTAAATTAAAATTTAAAGAAGACATGACCTAAAGAGATAAAGATATTGTTGGGTACCGACACAAGGTCAGGTGGGCTCGAACATTCAGAGACAGAGACAATGAACACGAGAGAGTGACAAGACGTTAGGTGAGAAATATAGCGTCTCGTTCTGCGTTTCTTATCCCGCTATAGAACGGGGGTATTTATAGGGCCGTTCGAAGGTAGGTGGCCCAAAGTATTGTCATACCCCCCAGCCACAAACTATATCCGAGAAATATTCCACGTAACGGAGTTATTAAAGCACCGTGCTTTCGGCAGACGGCACACACCAAATAATGCACTAGTGAGCTACACTGGCAGGTGGGCCTCTAGAAGCATCTCCTGGTGCACTAATGACGTGTTAATCAATGTGTAGCCTTCGTCGCCATCCTTGGAGCCTTCGCGCCCTTGTGCCTGTCGCTCAGCTTGGGCGCATGAGCAACAATGAGGACTCTGAAGCGATGTCGTAGCGAAGGCCTCGGTCGCTCTGAGGCCTCGGCCTAGCACTATCCCTTGTTATGGTTGCTCAATGGGTCGAAGGTCCCTTCACTCGCAGTCTTGTGTAACTGGTTAGCTAAAAACGAAAGGTAAGCCTTCGCTTTATGATCGAGGTCATGTTGGGCAATAGTAGCATCCTGAGGGAGTAGTTCATCCTGATGGGTCATTCCTGAAGTCTCTTGGTTTAGAAGGTGACGAACGCTGCCCTCGATCATTTGGTGAACAGTCTCGAGGGGGCTGGAAGTGACCATTGAGAAATTATATTATGTCACTGTTGGCCATTGGGGCTTGGCTATAAATTTTGAGTCTACTAGGGGGGACCGGGTTATCGTTTGTCACTTTCTAGTCCACAACAACTCGTTGGCCGTGTCTCTCAGCATCTGTTGTTTTCTCGTCGACGACGCTGCGCCACTAGCGGTGAACGCAACGCCGAGTTCTGTCGAGCTAGCTCGCTTGAAGATCGTCAGTCTCCACCGTCCTCGGTACGCTACCATGCTTCCTCCTCCAAGTGGCAGTAGTGCGGCGGCAGCGGCGCTGCCATCGTTGAGCAGCGGGGGCGCCGGTGCTACTCCATCGGGCCCTGCATCGTCTTCTAGTAGGGCTAGTCGTTCTTCTAGTAGCGGCGACGACCATGTTTGCTGAAGGCCCATCTGCTGAGGTCTTCATGAAGCATTATTGTTTGCATTGGCAGAAGAAGACTATAGGCGGTTTGGTTGATCAATTTGGGAGTTACACGTTTATCCTGAAGATAGGGAAAACTAAGGAGAAGGTTGTTGAGTTAGCCCCCTATGCAAATAATAAGTGGGGAGTGTGGACTGAAAAGTGGTTTTTATGTATGTTGTCCAGAGGGTGAAGGATGGCCTCGGTCGAGCGTCGTGTCTCCGTTTTAGTTTGAGGCCTTCCCTTGTTTTTGTTGTTGCTAGAGAAGGATTGTGGTGATCATGCCTTCAGTTTCGCTGCAGTTACCTGCAGTGGCAGGGACTTGGTTGAAGAGTTCCTTGTGTGCGGGGTCTGGCCGCTTGGCCGTGGGTAGTCTGTTGGACCGGTTGCTCGCAGAGACTTCGATGGGTTTGACAGGCAGATTTTGAGTCCTATGTTCGCTGTCGATTTGGGCGACCATTCTCAGGATCTTTTTATTGCGGAGAATGAGGAAGAGGTCAAGGACCTTGTTGGTCCTATGACAAAGCTTGAAGTTGAGAGGGGTGCTGTTCTGCATGGAGGCAAGTCCGCCTCAATCACGTCTTTAGCGAGATGGGTCTCGAGTACGAGGAGCATAAGGCTCGGCCAAAGAGGGGGAGGAAGACATCGACTGGGGCCCCTGCCCAATCACACACATCGACGGAGACTCCATCAACTTGCTCGGGGGAAATAGATGTGGGGGCCTCCTCCAAAGCTTCTGCCGTTGAACTTGCGGTGATGAGTGGGCCAACTGAGTCGGCAGACGACACGGAGGCCTGATCCATGGAGGACTTCTCCAAGCAAGTTACCGGGGGTCACTACAAGAGCTACAGTCATTTTCGGCGGCCTTTGCCGCCGAAAATAAGCTATTTTCGGCGGCTTTAGGCTTATTTTCGGCGGTACCTGGCCGCCAGAAAAAAAATAGTCGAAAATAAGGCCATAATTTCGGTGGCCACGGTCTAGCCACCGAAAATAGGTTATTTTCGGCGGCCACCAGTCAGCCGCCGAATATAACGGCTAGTTTCCGGCGGCCAGGGAGTCAGCCGCCGAAAATAACGGGTGCCGAAAATAAAATTTCTTATTTTCAGCGGCCAGGGAAGCTGCCGAAAATTAACAATTTCAGAGCAAAAAAAATTTGAAAAAATGCAAAAAATAACAGAAAATTCATACAATAACAGAAAATTCATACTTGAGTCCATACAAACATAAAGTCCACAAATAGTCCATACAAACATAAGTCCACAAATAGTCCATACAAACATAAAGTCCACAAATAGTCCATTACAACGCAAAATGCGGCACAAAGCTAACTCCATCACATATCGGGGTCGTTGGAGTTGTGTCCACTACCTCCAGAAGCGAAAAACTCGTTGATGAAGTCGTGTAACGGGTTTGGATTCTAAAGAAAAAAGAAGACATTAATAACGGCATTGGTTACATGTATGACCACTATTCAAACAAATTGTTTCTCAAACTAACCTCTCCTGGAGTAGCTCCCTCCCCTGCATAAGCTCCTCCTGGTGCTGGTATGACCGGTGGTGGCGTGTTGGGGCCCATGACCCCGGATCCCTACAAAATCAAGTTTAGTAAAGATTTGAAATTAGGTTGATACAAACGACAAGTCTTAACTAAATTGAAGCACCTGAGGTGGAGGTGGAGGTGGCAGAGCATGTAATTCCCACTAAGGCATCGGCAGCTGAAACTGAGGGAAAACAAATGGTTGCTGCTGTGCCTGCTGTGGAAACCAAGACTGTTGCAAATATAATATGTTAGTTATAGAACCAATATCGAGCGTGTTGAGAAGAAATAAGACACTCACGTTCATTGCTTGTTGGGCCTATACGTTGTAAGCAGCCATGTACTCTGATTGCTGTTAGAGGAATGCCATTTGTTGTTGCCGCAGCTCTTCACGAAACTTTTCTTGCTGCTCCCTCATAGCCTCCTCCATGCTAGATACAGAGCGGCGACTATGGCTGCTACTACCACAACCCGCCTGTGACGAAGAGCCACCACGAGAACGCAACTCCGTCGAATCGATAACACCGATAAACATAGAATATCTTGAAAAACAAGAAAATTAGCTATTTGGTCATAGTTCCAATATTATTGAAAAAAATTCACAAGTTCATACCGTCCATGCGCCTTGCCTCCAAGTGAATGCACAACTTCAGCGTCGATGGTAGGCGCTCCTCGCCAATCGTAGTCTTCTCCATACTTCTTAACCGTCTCCTGCCCGTATGTCTCCTGCAATACAATATGAAGGTTCAGCACACATGTAATTTATAGCTATATGGCAAGAAAACAATAATAATAACAACAACTAACCATACGCTCAACGGTCGCTTGACTACACAGCTCATCGGAGATTTCACTGTATTTCGCTCTATGCCCTCTCCTATAAACATCGATTGGGCTCGGGACAACTCCAGTTTGAGCCTCCTGCAAATATATGAGTTTAATCCGGTTTCATTTCTAAGTAAAACAGAATACTACATACTCACCATTCCTTAGCCAACCGAATGTGTCCATCAGCCCCATAGGTATGGTTGACTACGACCTCATCATCGTCCTCGTCCTGCTGATGACGCTGCCTATGTCGATTCGTGTTAGACTTCTCAATCCACTCGGGCAAAGCCCATATCTCACACAAAGCCTTGTAAGCCTGCGGCCGGTGTTCCATCCATGGAAGAGTTACCTGCATATAAAGCGTTAGCTCAAAATTACATTCACATCTGAATGAGCTGCTAAATTAGATTTTTACCTCCATGTACTGGTCTACAGTCAAGTAGACATCCGAATATTGTCGAAAGTTGTTGATAGAATGACCTCGGCGCTTCATGTACGCGTTCACAACCTGTAGACGAGCATTGGAAATGCATCCCTGCACACCTTCTTCGCATTTTTCTCTAATACTCGGTCTGCATGCTCTTGAGCCTCAGGTTCCACACGATAGCGTCTCTGTCCAACATCGAAAATAAAATTAGTTTGAAAATAACTAATAAATGTTAGTTTGAAACAACTAATAGATGTTAGTTTGAAACATTACCCAAAAGTCGTGCTTGACAGCGCCTTGAGCTGTTCCATATGTAGCATGTGGAGCTAGTGCGAAGTGCGACCAGCTAGTGCAAGGAACCACCACACCTTTCGGGTCGATGACAATTCCTGGATTATGTAGATGACAGAGGTTACCTAAGACTTGATTAACCTGTCTATGGTGACCTCGACCGTCAAATGACGTGTCTTCCCATTGGCTGCATGACGAAAAAAACAAGGAAGTCATGTCATATATATAGTGTACAATAAACAAATAAGTAAGAACAAAGTGGCCAAACGTGAGTACCTATCACCAACCGGGATGATCAGTACTCGAGCTTCAGATTGTGCAGGCGCTGATGGGGGTAGCACAAAGTGGCCCTTCCGAGTGCCCCTTCGTCGAACAACAGGAGCCTCGGTGGTATCGTCATCCGCCTCAGCATCTATGCCTGTAACACCCCGTCCAATCCCTAGACCGGCGGTACTTACTCCTGGCAGCTCTCTAGGATCATATATTGTCCCCACAGACCAACACGAGTCTTTTGTGCGCACTTTGTCCTCACTCATGCGCACCCGAGAAAACTTCCCGGTCGGTCACCCATCCCAAATTGCTCCAAGCCAAGCACGCTTAACTTGGAGGTTCTTTCGAGATAGGCTTCCGAAAAAGAAGATGCACCTTGTTGGTATGATTACACTATTAATTCTATTAAGCCTTGGGCCAGTACATCCCATCCCAGGGCCAGGATATCACAATCCATCCCCCTTAGAAGACCGACGTCCTCGTCGGTCAACCCCAATCCAGGAACCTCCCCTCTTGGCCACGTCTGTATGTCTAGTGTCGTCATATGCCATGCCATGTGACCACTCCGGGCCCACATGCGCCATGCGCCATATACCCGAACCCCCTAGCCCACACACGCCCGTGAAACCACGAGGGTCGGCTCTGATACCACTTGTAACACCCCGTCCAATCCCTGGACCGGCGATACTTACTCCTGGCAGCTCTCTAGGATCATATATTGTCCCCACAGACCAACACGAGTCTTTTGTGCGCACTTTGTCCTCACTCATGCGCACCCGAGAAAACTTTCCGGTCGGTCACCCATCCCAAATTGCTCCAAGCCAAGCACGCTTAACTTGGAGGTTCTTTCAAGATAGGCTTCCGAAAAAGAAGATGCACCTTGTTGGTATGATTACACTATTAATTCTATTAAGCCTTGGGCCAGGACATCCCATCCCAGGGCCAGGATATCACAATGCCCACCACCTCCTCCTCCTCATGGGCCTGCACCTCCTCCTCCTCATGGGCCTGCTCGTCCTCCTCCTCATGGTGTTGCACCTCCTCCTCGTCCTCCTCCTCTTCCTATGGACATAAAATAGAGACACGTAAACATTTACATAAACATTTATATAAGATCAATTACATAAGTGACTGACAAATAAGATCAATTACATAAACATTTACATCGGTACTCCGTTGTAGAGCGATAGGTGTATCACGTAGTTCTGGTTGGGCGTGTTTCAGCAACGCCTCCTGTCTGCTCTAGCTAGAAGAACTCCCTTGGAAAAGGGAACGTGCACCAGGGAGTATCCTGCTAGCCGCATTAAGAAACCCCCTAGCAGTGCGCTTTGTTTTCCTACCACTCATCATGTTCAATAGAAAAACATTAAATGTATTAGCTCCATAAAATTAAGTGAATTAATAAAAAATCAAATAATACATCACATAATATGAAATTATGCATTACACATCAAAATTCATCAGAATCACGATCAAGGAGTCTTCTTCGATCCAAAGCTCGCAATGTGGCTTTTTGTTCCTTGGATTTCGTTTTCGTTTCGGTGCAACACACTCATCAGCAGTGACATCGTTACGGTCTCCGACTAGTGAGTTCAGTGCAACACCCTCATCGGTCGTAAAAGTGGTTGGCAATTCTTCTTCTTGATAAACATCATCGGCATGTTCGTCTTCGAATTGATAACCAGCAGTGCAAGGAGTATGTAAACATTCCCTAGGGTTCACCTTATGAACTACCCACCATGCTTTAAACTTTGGATTTGGGTACGACATATAGTAGACCTGCTCGCACTGGTGTGCAAGGATAAAATTATCATGGCCTCGAAGTCGTTCCTTGTGCTTTACTTCAGTTATGCCATATTGACTTTGTCTAATCCCATTAGTGCTGTCAAACCAATCACATAGAAAGAATACTAATTTCAAAGTTTTGTTCCCTGCAAAATTGAACTCTAGGATGTTTTGAATGATGCCATAATAATTAGTTTCTCTGCCGAGTGCATCGAGTGCCCTAGTCAGAACTCCAGTGTTACGTGTGGCTGCACGAGGACGAGACTTTTCAAATTGGTCTAAACGAAAACGGAAGCCATTCACATCATATCTACCAAAGGTTCTGCAAGTCACCGTCCCATAAGATAGCTGTCTCAAGTCCTCGTGTATGTTAGGAGTCTTTGTGCACTGCAAATAACATGCAGTTAAATTAACTACCTCGCGTAAAAGGCTAAATGACATGAAAGTAAGGAATATAAAGAGTTTACATGCTCGTGAAACCAGTCAACAAAATTAGGTCTTCCTTGTCTCCCATGTCGTCGCATCGTATCTAGTTGTTTGCTTGTAGGCTGATGGGAATAAGTCCAATTTTCCTCGTCGAACTTACTGTATGACAAATAAGTAATTAAACATGGCTCTTTTTATAAAGAAATTCAGGTGTCAAATAAAGACTTACATGAAATATGGCTCCATCTCTTCCATATTAGAGTACATGTATAGCAATGTAGACATTCTTTCATCCTGGCTAAGGTGGTAGAACGTGCCCTTACTAGTACTTGTGCCTCTCCATTGGAAATGTTGAGATCACTGACTGGAGGTTCCTCATCGACATTGTATCGCATGGTAGTAGCATAGACATTATGTTCCTCTGCGAAATACACACTCGTGAAGTATGAAACCTCCTTTAGCAAAAAAGCTTCAGCGATGCATCCTTCTACTCTGGCCTTATTTCGAACCATGCATCACAGGTTTTTGAGTGCACGTTCAATGTGATACATCCACCTATATTGTACAGGTCCACCAACCTTTGCCTCATATGGAATGTGAATAAGTAGATGCTCCATCGGATTGAAGAATCCAGGTGGGAATATTTTTTCTAGCTTGCATAACAACACTGGTATTTCTTTCTCCAACTTCTCCATCATATTTTTACTTATTTCTTTGGCACAGATCTGCCTGTAGAAATAAGTTAGCTCAGCTATTGCTTGCCACATGGCGTCGGGCATATAACCACGAAACATGACAGGGATAATCCTCTCCATTAATATATGGAAGTCATGACTCTTTAACCCAGTTAGTTTTCCCGTTTTCAAATTCACAGCTCTTTTCAAGCCCGCAGCATATCCATCGGGAAATTTAATTTTTTTCATCCATCTCATTACCTAGATCTTGTCTTTAGAGGTAAGACAGAACAAGGCACGTGGTGGCTTACCGTTGGCATTGAGCACTTGGGTTGGTCGGTCACACAACATTGCTAGATCTCTTCGAGCTTTCAGATTGCCCTTTGTTTTTTCAAAATGCATGCAGGTGTGTAAGAGGGCTTCAGCAACATTACTTTCTTGGTGCATGACATCAATGTTGTGCACAAGAATCAATGACGACATATAAGGGAGCTCCCAGAGACCACATATATGTGTCCAGTTGTGGTCCACTCTGAATCCTTCGTACTTGTCCCCCTTTTCATTTAAGACAAGGTTGTTCAGCTGAGCATATATTTCTGCTGCGTTAAGACGTTTAGGCGGTCCTTTGGTGACCATAGTGTTCTTTATAAAGTTTTTCTTATCGCTCCTAAAGGGGTGTTTCCTGGGCAACCAGTGTCGATGACAATCGAAGTAAGTGATCTTTCCACCATGAGCAAGACGGAGCAATCTGTATCTGAACCCCAATATGGACATGTCAATCTACCATGTGTACTCCAACCGGTAAAAATAGCATACGCCATGAAGTCATGCACCGACCACAAATACGCAACTCGAAGTTTGAATATCTGTTTTGTAAAAACATCGTATGCTTCAACACCTTTCCAAAGCTCCTTCAACTCTTCAATCAAGGGTTTTAACATGACATTGAGGTTCTTTCCAGGATAGTCTGGCCTAGGAATGATTAAGCAAAGAAATATAAATTCATATTTCATACAAAGAGAAGGTGGAAGGTTGTATGGAATAACAAATACAGGCCAACATGAGTATGATGATGCCATTTGACCAAAAGGTGTGAAGCCATCGGTAGTGTCGGCGTTTCGACCCCGGGGGGTCCCTGGACCGACGAGTAAATTGTCACCGCGTGTCCCAGCCCAGATGGGTCGGCGCGAGACGGAGCATGAAGGGGGGAAAAAGGAGACAGGCGTAAAGGGGAAACCCGCAGCCTTCATGTTGTCCTGCGCCCAGGTCGGGTGCGCTTGCAGTAGGGGGTTACAAGCGTTCGCGTGGGAGGGAGCGAGAGGCTTGCACGCGCCGTCCCGTCCTCTCCGCGCGGCCAACCTTCTCGTACGAGTGCCCTGGGCCTTCCTTTTATAGGCGTAAAGAGAGGGCCCAGGTGTACAATAGAAGATGTAGCAGTGTGCTAACATGTCTAGCAGAGAGGAGCTAGTGCCCTAAGTACATGCCATCGTGGCAGCCGGAGAGGTTTTGGCACCCTGTTCATGTGATGTCGTGGCCGTCGGAGGAGCGCTGGAGCCTTGCGGAAGGACAGTTGTCGGGGCTGTCGAGTCCTTGCTGACGTCTCCTTGCTTCCGTAAGGGGCTGAGAGCCGCCGTCATCATGGAGCACGCGGGGCACCATCATTATTTGTTTATCAGGGTGAGCCAGATGGGACGCCGGTCTTGTTCCCCGTAGCCTGAGCTAGCTAGGGGTAGGGTAATGATGCCGCCCCCCTATGACGTGGTCGGTCCGAGCCCTGGGTCGGGCGAGGCGGTGGCTCCTCCGAGGTCGAGGTCGAGTCTGTCTTCCGAGGTCGAGGTCGAGTCCGAGCCCTGGGTTGGGCGAGGCGGAGACCATCGTTTGAGGACAAGGCTAAGTCTGAGCCCTGGGGGTCGGGCGAGGCAGAGTTCGTCGTCTTCCAGAGCCGAGGCTGAGTCCGAGCCCTAGGGTCAAGCGAGGCGGAGTTTGTCGTCTTCCGGAACCGAGGCCGAGTCCGAGCCCTGGGTCAGGCGAGGCGGAGTTCGTCGTCTTCCGGAGCCGAGGCCGAGTCCGAGCCCTGGGTCGGGCGAGGCGGAGTTCGTCGTCTTCCGGAGCCGATGCCGAGTCCGAGCCCTGGGGTCGGGCGAGGCGGAGTTCGTTGTCCGAGGCCGAGACAGGGGCCGAGCCCTAGGGTCGGGCGAGGCGGAGCTTCCTATGGTGCCCGAAGCCGTACTTGGCTGCTGTCAGCCTCACTCTGTCGAGTGGCACAGCAGTCGGAGCGGCGCAGGCGACGCTGTCCTCTTGTCAGGCCGGTCAGTGGAGCGGCGAAGTGACTGCGGTCACTTCACCTCTGTCGACTGGAGGGCGCGCGTTAGGATAAGGTGTCAGGCCATCCTTGCATTAAATGCTTCTGCGATACGGTCGGTCGGTGTGGCGATCTGGCCAAGGTTGCTTCTTGGCGAAGACTGGGCCTTGGGCGAGCCGAAGGTGTGTCCGTTGCTTGAGGGGGCCCTCGGGCGAGACGTGAATCCTCCGAGGTCGGCTGCCCTTGCCCGAGGCTGGGCTCGGGCGAGGCGAGATCGTGTCCCTTGAGTGGACCGAGCCTTGACTTAATCGCACCCATCAGGCCTTTGCAGCTTTGTGCTGATGGGGGTTACCAGCTGAGATTAGGAGTCTTGGGGGTACCCCTAATTATGGTCCCCGACAGTAGCCCCCGAGCCTCAAAGGGAGTGTTAATACTCGCTTGGAGGCTTTTGTCGCACTTTTTTGCAAGGGGACCGGCCTTTTTCGGTTGCGTTTCATTCCGGTGGGTGCGCGCGAGCGCACCCGCCGAGTGTAGCCCCCGAGGCCTCGGAGGAGTGGTTTGACTCCTTCGAGGTCTTAATGTGTTTCGTGATGCTTCGGCCGGTCTGGTTGTTCCCTCATGCGAACTAGCCGTAGCCCGGGTGCACAGTCGAGTCCCAAGTTCTCGGGTTGGTATGTTGACGTTGTCAACGGTTTGGCCGGAGCCGGGTTTGCGAGAGCAGCCCCCGAGCCTCCACACAGAGCGAAAGGACGGTCAAGGACAGACTCGACTTTTTTACATACGCCCCTGCGTCGCCTTTCCGCAAGGAGGAGGGGGGGGGAAGCGCCATGTTGCCCTCGGAGGGCGCCGAACATGGTGTCTCCAGTGAGTTGTTAATGGGTAATCCGAGTGGACGCCCGTGGCCCATTCGTTAGGGGTCGGCTAGTGGCCCAGAGGCGCGCTCCAAAAGTACCTGCGGGTGATTTGCCGGACCCGATCCCCTTTTGACGGGGTCCGAGGGCTCGATGCCTCCCTCTGGTGGGATTCCGTTACAAGATCGTTCCTATTGTGTCGAGGACCATAATTAGGGGTACCCCCAAGACTCCTAATCTCAGCTGGTAACCCCCATCAGCACAAAGCTGCAAAGGCCTGATGGGTGCGATTAAGTCAAGGCTCGGTCCACTCAAGGGACACGATCTTGCCTCGCCCGAGCCCAGCCTCGGGCAAGGGCAGCCGACACCGGAGGATTCACGTCTCGCCCGAGGGCCCCCTCAAGCAACGGACACACCTTCGGCTCGCCCGAGGCCCAGTCTTCGCCAAGAAGCAACCTTGGCCAGATCGCCACACCGACCGACCGTATCGTAGAAGCGTTTAATGCAAGGATGGCCTGACACCTTATCCTGACACGCGCCCTCCAGTCGACAGAGCCAAAGTGACCGCAGTCACTTCGCCGCTCCACTGACCGGCCTAACAAGAGGATAGCGCCGCCTGCGCCGCTCCGACTGCTGTGCCACTCGACAGAGTGAGGCTGACAGCAGCCAAGTCCGGCTTCGAGCGCCATAGGAAGCTCCGCCTCGCCCGACCCTAGGGCTCGGCCCCCGTCTCGGCCTCGGACGACGAACTCCGCCTCGCCCGACCCCAGGGCTCGGACTCGGCCTCAGCTCCGGAAGACGACGAACTCCGCCTCGCCCGACCCAGGGCTCGGACTCGGCCTCGGCTCCGGAAGACGACGAACTCCGCCTCGCCCGACCCAGGGCTCAGACTCGGCCTCGGTTTTGGAAGACGACAAACTCCGCCTCGCTCGACCCCAGGGCTCGGACTCAGCCTTGGCTCCGGAAGATGACGAACTCCACCTCGCCCGACCCCCGGGGCTCAGACTCAGCCTTGTCCTCAGACGATGGTCTCCGCCTCGCCCGACCCGGGGCTCGGACTCGACCTCGACCTTGGAAGATAGACTCGACCTCGACCTCGGAGGAGCCACCGCCTCGCCCGACCTAGGGCTCGGACCGACCATGTCACAAGGGGGGCCATCATTACCCTACCCCTAGCTAGCTCAGGCTATGGGGAACAAGACCGGCGTCCCATCTGGCCCGCCCCGGTAAACAAATAATGATGGCGCCTGTTGGTGACTTGTTCTCAAATGCTATGAGTTAAGAACAAGGCAACATAGAAAATGTTAATCGTTAAAGTCCTTCGTCCCCCGAAGCATTATCTCCCTTAGGATATAATGATGTACGGACGAAGGTTATGAAGGACGTACCTTCATAAACTCATTAAACAATGATGAAGGATGAAACGTAAAGAATATAAAAGACAACATGAACCATTATATATTATCATCAGGCATAAGCAGGAATATGGTTGTATTACAAGTGTACCTTCAATTGGAAGGAGATGACAGTACAAGCGTGACGCAAAAAAGCGAATGCCAAGTCAGCGTGAACAGTACGGGGGTACTGTTCACCTATTTATAGGCACGGGACACAACCCATAAAGAATTACATTCATGCCCTTTACACTTGGTAATAATTCTATAGTAATCTGTCGAGGTCTAAATAGCCTTTTCATCTTTAAGTCGGTTTCACTTCTTGTTGTCGCGCCAAAGCTTTCCTGCTCACACCTTCGGCGCTGTATCAACCTTCGTATTACTCTGGTCTACTGTGATGCCGACTTGGATCCGAAGATACCTGTTCACACATTATACTCCAGAAATACTGTTAAATCCTGTTTTTGAGGACCTTCGGAGGCCGAAGGTCCCCAACAGTAGCCCCTCGCAATATTAATTTGCTTAAAATAATAAATTTAAATTGCGACATGGACGAAGGCTTTTCGCTGAAGGTCCGAAAAAACACCTTCCCTTTGCTAGAATAGCAACATTCACTGACAAGCGGGGTCTTTCAATTTTCAACGCCCTTGGCGTATATATACGGCCATACCGCAGACTCATTTGATACGCTCTCTGACCCACTGCTCCCGCTCACTCAATTTTTAGCTCTTGTGCATTACGATTTGCTAAGCTTTTTGTTTTGAAGCTTCGGCTTTGAAAATAGTTTTTTAGTGCCTCCGAAGATGTCTGAAGATAAGAAGACTGCTGCTGAGACGAAGCTGAGCCTCGACGAAGAGAAAAACTTGGGGTTTCTCATAGCGATGTCCAAGACCAATACAGAAAAAATCACCAAGGAGATTCTGGAAGGTTTGTTTGAGGATACTGGTGACAGTGACAGCTATGATGTGGACAGTGGCGGTGAAGACTCCGAAGATCGCCCCTGGCGACCAAGTCATGCGGTTTTCGGCAAATCAGCTATCAAAGAAAACCATCTTGCCAATATGAGGGGAAGGTATTTCCGGGATCTGTCCATTGTGAGGGCGGACGAAGGGGAAAGGACTTGTCCACACCCTGAAGAGAATGAAGTTGTGGTGTACCGAAGCTTTTTGAAAGCTGGATTGCGATTCCCCTTGAGCAGCTTCGTCGTGGAGGTGCTAAAAATCTTCGAAGTTTATCTGCACCAACTAACCCCCGAGGCAATCATAAGGCTGAATATCTTCGCTTGGGCCGTGAGAAGCCAAGGTCTGAAGCCTGACGCAAAAAGCTTCTGCAATATTCACGAATTATCATATGAAACAAAACCTTGGGGTAAGGAACAGTACCATAATAATTTCGGTTGCTACAGTTTCGTTTCTCGGTCCGGGTCAAGCTGCCCCGTGCCAACCTTTCGGAAGAGATGGCCCGGCGACTGGACAACAGAATGGTTTTATGTGAAAAATGATCTGTCAGTTCGAGAAGATATCAAAGGTGTAATTATGCGCCCTATTTGGCAAAGCTTTGGCCTTCGGAGGCCGAAGGTTGAAATGAATGACGCTGCCGAAGAATGCCAGAGGGCCTTCGGCGTTATCTGTTCTTTTATTGGAACAAGAGATTTAGTTCAAGAGCATATTGCCTTCAGGGTATGGCCGCTTGCAGAGAAATGGGAAATGCCGCAAGAAACCACAAAAGAGGCCGACGAAGGTGGTCTTATCAGGTTGAAGTACACTTTTAAATTTGGAGATAAATTCGTTGAGCCAGATGATGACTGGTTAAAAAGTATTGAAAATTTAAGTGATGAACTGCTCGGGGCTTATTCGAAGGCTGAAGACACTGCAATGTCAGCAGCCTTCGGAGGCCGAAAAAAGAAGAGGCTGAATCGGGTATTTGATGCAATCGGGTTTGTCTACCCTGACTATAGCTATCCCATTCGAAGGCAAAAGAGAAAAAACACAACCTCTGCAAAAGAAGAAGCTGCCACTGCTCCTAGCGAGCCAGAACCGAAAAGAAAGAAGATAAAGGTCCTCACACATCGACCGCGCTATATTGAACCAGCTTCGGTGCCTGAGTTTATCGGAGAAACTTCTTCGGCCACCGAAACTGAAAAACCAGCCGAGCCAACTTTGCTGCCAGAAGTCGCAGAAACGGCCGAAGCGCCAACAAAGATAGAATTGGAACAATCAAAGATTTTGTTATCAGAAACGAAAGAGAAGGCCGAAGAGCCGTCTACAGAAAAAATGGAGGAGGCAAAAGAAGGAACTGAGGGATCAAAAACATCAGAAGTTTTGAGTCCTGCATCAAACATTGAGACATTAAAAAATCAAAAAGTGCCAGCAGTAACTCCGAAAAGAAAGAGGATGGCTAATGTGCTAGATGTGCTGGAAACAATCAACTCTTCAAGCACACCTCCGAAGAAGGCTGCTATCATTCCTGAAACAACAACTGAAATTTCTGGTACCAAAGCTCCAGAGCAAAAAACTGAAGCCGAAGCTGGGCCTTCAGAGCCCGCAAAGATAAAATCCTTGGAGAGTGAGGTAGAAAAAATAACAAAGCCAACTTTTGTTGAAGAAATCGGTGTCATTGCCCCCGAAGCATCCCCCAAAGTTCGTGATTATATTGTTCGTCATGCTTCGGGGAGAAAATTATCAGAAAAAGAAGAGCAAGAGGCCCAGCACTATGCCCGAAAACTGAAGTATCCAAAGGGGGCATTAATATTCAATGGCAGTGGAGAAGAAGACTTCTTGTATTGTCTCCCTGACAGCAAGGAGATTTCTGTCTGTCGGGAGATGAGCAAGAGCTTCGGATTCCCAACCTTAGAAGACGGGCTCTCGGTGCTGTCGAAGAATGATCTGGCCGACAGCCTGGCTTACAATAGCTTAAAGGTGCGACAAATGCAATCCTTGTATTTTTTGTTGAGTCAAAATTTTTTTTGTTTGATTAATCCTACTGACACACACATATTTCTCTGCGTAGGGCCTGATACTTAGCAATGCCCTCAGGGCTCAGAAAGATGCTGAAGACGAAGGGTGTTCTATAGCCCTGAGCAACCTTCGTTCCGAAGTTATTGAACTGAGGAACGAAGGTCTTGAAAAAGATAAAATATTACACTCATTGATAAATAAAATAAAGGAAGACTTGTTCTCAAATGCTATGAGTTAAGAACAAGGCAACATAGAAAATGTTAATCGTTAAAGTCCTTCGTCCCCCGAAGCATTATCTCCCTTAGGATATAATGATGTACGGACGAAGGTTATGAAGGACGTACCTTCATAAACTCATTAAACAATGATGAAGGATGAAACGTAAAGAATATAAAAGACAACATGAACCATTATATATTATCATCAGGCATAAGCAGGAATATGGTTGTATTACAAGTGTACCTTCAATTGGAAGGAGATGACAGTACAAGCGTGACGCAAAAAAGCGAATGCCAAGTCAGCGTGAACAGTACGGGGGTACTGTTCACCTATTTATAGGCACGGGACACAACCCATACATAATTACATTCATGCCCTTTACACTTGGTAATAATTCTATAGTAATCTGTCGAGGTCTAAATAGCCTTTTCATCTTTAAGTCGGTTTCACTTCTTGTTGTCGCGCCGAAGCTTTCCTGCTCACACCTTCGGCGCTGTATCAACCTTCGTATTACTCTGGTCTACTGTGATGCCGACTTGGATCCGAAGATACCTGTTCACACATTATACTCCAGAAATACTGTTAAATCCTGTTTTTGAGGACCTTCGGAGGCCGAAGGTCCCCAACAGCGCCCCGCGTGCTCCATGACGATGGCGGCTCTCAGCCCCTTACGGAAGCAAGGAGACGTCAGGAAGGACTCGATAGCCCTGACAACTGTCCTTCTGCAAGGCTCCAGCGCTCCTCCGACGGCCACGACATCACATGAACAGGGTGCCAAAACCTCTCCGGCTGCCACGACGGCATGTACTTAGGGCACTAGCTCCTCTCTGCTAGACACGTTAGCGCACTGCTACATCTCCTATTGTACACCTGGGCCCTCTCCTTACACCTATAAAAGGAAGGCCCAGGGCACTCGTACGAGAAGGTTGGCCGCGTGGAGAGGACGGGACGGCGCGTGCAAGCCTCTCGCTCCCTCCCACGCGGACGCTTGTAACCCCCTACTGCAAGCGCACCCGACCTAGGCGTAGGACAACACGAAGGCCGCGGGTTTCCCCTTTACGCCTGTCTCCTTTCCCCCCCCCCTTCGTGCTCCGTCTCGCGCCGACCCATCTGGGCTGGGACACGCGGCGACAATTTACTCGTCGGTCCAGGGACCCCCAGGGTCGAAACGCCGATAGTTGGCACGCTAGGTAGGGGCCTGCTGCTTGTTGACGAACAGCTTCCCGTCAAGCTTCAGATGGGTAGTCTCCAGCAACCTTTCCAGCCCGGGACGATGCTCGGTTTCGGGAGTCTTGAGTTCATGTCCCTCGACGGCAGCTACGACATGATACTCCTTCCCCCGCCGCGCGACAGCGACAATGGCGGCCGACAACCCGCCTGCCGGCGGCGGAATCGACGACGTCTTCCCCACGTGGCAGAAGAACAACATTCGGGTTTGTCCCGTTGCCTCCCCTGCCGACGGAGGAGGAGGCGGGGCAACCAAGGCCAAGCAGGAGGCGGCACCTCGTCGGCTGTCGAGCGAGTCGACGGCGCCGGCGCCCCAACGGGGGAAACGTCGGGCATCGACCTCGCGTCTGAGACAAAGACGAGCGCCGTTTCCCCGCAACGCGCCAACTCCAAGACGGACGACGCCAGCACGCTCGCAAAGGACTTGCTGGGCGTCACCCTCGTACCCGAGACGACGGTGCAGTCTGCCCCTGGCGCGACTTCGTCACTGCCCGTCGACCAGGAGGTACCGACCGATTCCCATCTCGTGCCTTTTGGATTCAGCCTCGACCCACCAAGCGACTTCGCTTCGGTGGAAGCCTTCATAGAGGCGTGTCCAAACCCTCCGGGGTACGGTGTGCGGTCACCCTGGGACCGGCTGATAGCCGTCTCGACCTACGGGCCCTTGGGTTCCGAGGAAGATGACGAGCCTGACTTTTGTTGGGATTTCTCTAGACTTGGTAACCCCAGTGCCATGCGGGACTTCATGACCGCATGCGACTACTGCCTTTCCGACTGTTCCGACGGTAGCCGCAGCTTCGGCGACGAGGACTGCGGCCCAAGTCGTGAATGTTTCCACGTCGATCTAGGGGGTCCCGGCGAAGGCAACCATCTTGGTATACCGGAAAACGGTGATCCCCGTAGGCCTGCACCTCGCGTTGACATCCTTCGGGAGCTAGCTGTGGTCCCAGTCCCTGCGGGGGGTCAGGACGCACAGCTCGAGCAAATCCGCGAGACACAGACCAGGCTCGACGAGGGAGCAGGAACACTTGAGCCGTTCTACCGGGACATCGGGCAGGAATGGGCAGGCCAAACTCCGGCCGGAGAAGTGCGTCATCTACCCCAGGGCATCCAGCACCGCATCGCCGACGATGTCAGGGCAAGGCCGCCACTGGCTTCCAGTGGGGTCGGCCAGAACCTGGCTACAACGGCAATACTTCTCCGCGCGATGCTGGAGCCATCAACCACCGAGGGGCGGCGTATCCAGGGAGAGTTCAAGAATCTCCTGGAGGATGCCGCGGTGCGACGGGCCGAAAGCTCTGCCTCCCGAAGGCAGGGATACCCCTCGGAGCATCATGTCGCGACTTCCCGATTCATGCGGGAAGCCTCGGTCCACACCGGGCGCATGCGCAACATAGCGCTTGCGGCCCCGGGTCGCCTCGGCAACGAGCACCACCACCGCAACCGTCGAACCCACCTCGACGAGAGGGTGCGCCGAGTCTACCACCCCAGGCATGGGGGACGCTACGACAGCGGGGAGGATCAGAGTCCCTTGCCCGAACCACCCGGTCCGCAGGCTTTCAGCCAGGCCATACGACGGGCGCCGTTCCCGACCCAGTTCCAAACCCCGACTACTATCACAAAGTACTCGGGGGAGACGAGGCCGGAACTGTGGCTTGCGGACTACCGGCTAGCCTGCCAACTAGGTGGAACGGACGATGACAACCTCGTCATCCACAACCTCCCCCTGTTCCTCTCCGACACCGCTCGAGCCTGGTTGGAGCACCTGCCTCCAAGACAGATCTCCAACTGGGACTACCTGGTCCAAGCCTTCGCCGGCAACTTCCAGGGCACGTACGTGCGCCCTGAGAACTCCTGTGATCTCCGAAGCTGCCACCAGCAGCCGGGAGAGTCTCTCCGGGACTACATCTGGCGATTCTCGAAGCAGCGCACCGAGCTACCCAACGTCACCGACTCGGATGTCATCGGCGCGTTCCTCACCAGCACCACCTGCCGCGACCTGGTGAGCAAGCTGGGTCGCAAGACCCCCACCAGGGCGAGCGAGCTGATGGACATTGCCACCAAGTTCGCCTCTGCCAAGAGGCGGTTGAGGCCATCTTCCGGAAGGACAAGCAGCCCCAGGGCCGCCAGCCGGAAGATGTCCCTGAGGCGTCCACTCAGCGTGGCACCAAGAAGAAGGGCAAGAAGAAGTCGCAGGCGAAACGCGACGCCGCCGACGCGGACCTTGTCGTCGCCGCTGAGTACAAGAACCCTCGGAAACCTCCCGGAGGAGCCAATCTCTTCGACAAGATGCTCAAGGAGCCGTGCCCCTATCATCAGGGGCCCGTCAAGCACACCCTTGAGGAGTGCGCCATGCTTCGGCGCCACTTTCACAAGGCCGGGCCACCTGCGGAAGGTAGCAGGGCCCACAACGACGATAAGAAGGAGAATCACAAGGCAGGGGAGTTCCTCGAGGTCCACGACTGCTTCATGATCTATGGTGGGCAGGTGGCGAACGCCTCGGCTCGGCACCGCAAGCAAGAGCGTCGGGAGGTCTGCTCGGTAAAGGTGGCGGCGCCAGTCTATCTAGACTGGTCCGACAAGCCCATCACCTTCGACCAGGGCGACCACCCCGACCGCGTGCCGAGCCCGGGGAAATATCCGCTCGTTGTTGACCCCGTCATCGGCAACGTCAGGCTCACCAAGGTCCTCATGGACGGAGGCAGCAGCCTCAACATCATCTATGCTGAGACCCTCGGGCTCCTGCGGATCGATCTGTCCTCGGTCCGGGCGCGGTGCCTTTTCACGGGATCATCCCCGGGAAACGCGTCCAGCCCCTCGGACAACTCGATCTACCCGTCTGCATCAGGACTCCCTCCAACTTCCGAAGGGAAACCCTCACGTTCGAGGTGGTCGGGTTCCGAGGAACCTACCACGCAGTGCTGGGGAGGCCATGCTATGCCAAGTTCATGGCCGTCCCCAACTACACCTACCTCAAGCTCAAGATGTCGGGCCCCAACGGGGTCATCACCGTCGGCCCCACGTACTGGCACGCGTACGAATGCGACGTGGAGTGCGTGGAGTACGCCGAGGCCCTCGCCGAATCCGAGGCCCTCATCGCCGACCTGGAGAGCCTCTCCAAGAAGGCGCCAGATGTGAAGCGCCATGCCGGCAATTTCGAGCCAGCAGAGACAGTCAAATTCGTCCCTCTCGACCCCAGCAACGACGCCTCCAAGCAGATCCGGATCGGCTCCGAGCTCGACCCCAAATAGGAAGCGGTGCTCGTCAACTTTCTCCGTGCAAACGCCGAAGTCTTTGCGTGGAGTCCCTTGGACATGCCTGGCATACCGAGGGAGGTCGCCGAGCACTCACTGGATATCCGAGCTGGAGCCCGACCCGTGAAGCAGCCTCTGCGCCGATTCGACAAAGAAAAGCGCAGAGCTATAGGCGAGGAGATCCACAAGCTAATGGCAGCAGGGTTCATCAAAGAGGTATTCCATCCCGAATGGCTTGCCAACCCTGTGCTTATGAGAAAGAAAGGAGGGAAATGGCGGATGTGTGTAGACTACACTGGTCTAAACAAAGCATGTCCGAAGGTTCCCTACCCTCTGCCTCGCATCGATCAAATCGTGGATTCCACTGCTGGGTGCGAAACCCTGTCTTTCCTCGATGCCTACTCAGGGTATCACCAAATCAGGATGAAAGAGTCCGACCAGCTCGCGACTTCTTTCATCATACCTTTCGGCATGTACTGCTACGTTACTATGCCGTTTGGTTTGAGGAATGCGGGTGCGACATACCAAAGGTGCATGAACCACGTGTTCGACCAACACATCGGTCGAACTGTCGAGGCTTACGTCGATGACATCGTAGTCAAGACGAGGAAAGCCTCCGACCTCCTTTCCGACCTTGAAACGACATTCCGGTGTCTTAAGGCGAAAGGCGTAAAACTCAATCCCGAGAAGTGCGTCTTCGGAGTACCCCGAGGCATGCTCTTGGGGTTCATCGTCTCCGAGCGGGGCATCGAGGCCAACCTGGAGAAAATCGCGGCCATCACCAACATGGGGCCCATCAAGGACTTGAAAGGCGTACAGAGGGTCATGGGATGCCTTGCGGCTCTGGGCCGCTTCATCTCGCGCCTCGGCGAAAGAGGCCTACCCCTGTACCGCCTCTTAAGAAAGACCGAGTGCTTCACTTGGACCCCTGAGGCCGAGGAAGCCCTCGGGAACCTGAAGACGCTCCTCACAAACGCGCTCATCTTGGTGCCCCCCGCTGCCGGAGAAGCCATCTTGATCTACGTCGCCGCCACCACTCAGGTGGTCAGCGCCGCGATCGTGGTTGAGAGACGAGAAGAGGGGCATGCATTGCCCGTCCAGAGGCCGGTCTACTTCATCAGTGAGGTACTGTCCAAGACCAAGATCCGCTACCCACAAATTCAGAAGCTGCTGTACACGGTGATCCTGACGCGGTGGAAGTTGCGACACTACTTCGAGTCTCATCTGGTGACTGTGGTGTCATCCTTCCCCCTGGGGGAGATCATCCAGTGCTGAGAGGCCTCGGGTAGAATTGCAAGGTGGGCGGTGGAAATCATGGGCGAGACAATCTCGTTCGCCCCTCGGAAGGCCATCAAGTCCCAAGTCTTGGCGGACTTTGTGGCTGAATGGGTCGACACCCAGCTTCCAGCGGCTCCGATCCAACTGGAACTCTGGACCATGTTTTCGATGGGTCGCTGATGAAAACAGGAGCGGGCGCGGGCCTGCTCTTCATCTCACCCCTCGGGAAACACCTCCGCTACGTGCTGCGCCTCCATTTCCCGGCGTCCAATAACGTGGCCGAGTACGAGGCTCTGGTTAACGGGTTGCGCATCGCCATCGAGCTAGGGGTCCGACGCCTCGACGCTCGCGGTGACTCGCAGCTTGTCATCGACCAAGTCATGAAGAACTCCCATTGCCGCGACCCGAAGATGGAAGCCTACTGCGACGAGGTTCGGCGCCTGGAAGACAAGTTCTACGGGCTCGAGCTCAACCACATCGCCCGACGATACAACGAGACTGCGGACGAGCTGGCTAAGATAGCCTCGGGGAGAACAACGGTTCCCCCGGACGTCTTCTCCCGAGACCTACATCAACCCTCAATCAAGACCGACGACACGCCCGAGCCCGAGAAGGCCTCGGCCCAGCCCGAGGCACCCTCAGCCCAGCCCGAGGCACCCTCGGCTCAGCCCAAGGCACCCTCGACCCCCGAGGGTGAGGCACTGCGCGTCGAGGAAGAGCGGAGCGGGGTCACGCCTAATCGAAACTGGCAGACCCCGTACCTGCAATATCTCCACCGAGGAGAGCTGCCCCTCAACCGAGCCGAAGCTCGGCGATTGGCGCGGCGTGCCAAGTCGTTCGTCTTGCTGGGGGACGGGAAGGAGCTCTACCACCGCAGCCCCTCAGGCATCCTCCAGCGATGCATATCCATCGCCGAAGGCCAGGAGCTCTTACAAGAAATACACTCGGGGGCTTGCGGTCATCACGCAGCGCCTCGAGCCCTTGTTGGAAACGCCTTCCGACAAGGTTTCTACCGGCCGACCGTGGTGGCTGACGCCACTAGAATTGTCCGCACCTGCCAAGGGTGTCAATTCTACGCAAGGCAGACCCACCTGCCTGCTTAGGCTCTGCAGACAATACCCATCACCTGGACGTTTGCTGTGTGGGGCCTGGACCTCGTCGGTCCCTTGCAGAAGGCACCCGGGGGCTACACGCACCTGCTGGTCGCCATCGACAAATTCTCCAAGTGGATCGAGGTCCGACCCCTAAACAGCATCAGGTCCGAACAGGCGGTGGCGTTCTTTACCAACATCATCCATCGCTTTGGGGTCCCGAACTCCATCATCACCGACAACGGCACTCAGTTCACCGGCAGAAAGTTCCTGGACTTCTGCGAGGATCACCACATCCGGGTGGACTGGGCCGCCGTGGCTCATCCCATGACGAATGGGTAAGTAGAGCGTGCCAATGGCATGATTCTGCAAGGACTCAAGCCGAGGATCTACAACGACCTCAACAAGTTCGGCAAGCGATGGATGAAGGAGCTCCCCTCGGTGGTCTGGAGTCTGAGGACAATGCCGAGCCAAGCCACGGGCTTCACACCGTTCTTTCTAGTCTATGGGGCCGAGGCCATCTTGCCCACAGACTTAGAATACGGTTCCCTAAGGGCGAGGGCCTACGACGACCAAAGCAATCGAACAAACCAAGAAGACTCACTGGACCAGCTGGAAGAGGCTCGGGACATGGCCTTACTACACTCGGCGCGATATAAGCAGTCCCTGCGATGCTATCACGCCCGAGGGGTTCAGTCCCGAGACCTCCAGGTGGGCGACTTGGTGCTTCGGCTGCGACAAGACGCCCGAGGGCGGCACAAGCACACACCTCCCTGGGAAGGGCCGTTCGTCATCGCCAAGGTTTTGAAGCCCGGGATGTACAAGCTGGCCAACAGTCAAGGCGAGGTCTACAGCAACGCTTGGAACATCCGACAGCTACGTCGCTTCTACCCTTAAGATGCTTTCAAGTCGTTCGTACACCTCGTTCACACACAAAGTCTAACCATCAAGGAAGGGTCAGCCTTGCCTCGGCAAAGCCCGACCCTCCCTCGGGGGCTAGAAGGGGGGAACCCCCTCCGTGTCAAAATTTTCCTCGGAAAAGATCTTTTCTGTCAGAACGTCTTTCATGCTTTTCGACTACTTCGAAAGTGGGGTCCTGAAAACGACGGAGTACACGTAAGCAGCCAAGGCTGACCGAGCCGAGGGACTCCTACGCCTCCGGGATACGGATACCTCACTCATCACCTTCTGCGATAAGTAACTCACGCTCGGATAAGCGATTCCGCGGATCGAACAAGTCTTAACGCTCGAAAACTCTTCTGCCGAAACGATTTTTCGTGCCTTCTCGACTATATCGATAGCAGAATCCTACGGACGAGTAAGAGTACACGTAAGCGGCAAGGCCGACCGAGCCGAGGGACTCCTACGCCTCCGGGATACGGATACCTCACTCATCACCTTCCGCGAAAAGAAACTCTCGCTCGGACAAACAATTCTGTTACCGACAAATAAGTCCAGATACTCGAAACAAAAGGAAAAGAAACGCAGCTTTACAACACGACGACAGTATGTTTGGGCCTCGGCGGCCGCAGAAAACATACGCACACTACAAGATGAACTGATCCTGCAGGCTCAGATGTCGACGAAAGGGGAGCAGCAGCACCCTCGGTGTCAACTTCACCTTCGGCGAAGTCCGACCGAGCCTCGGGCGGCAACGCGGTCGGAGGATCTCCACTCCGAAGGACGACGTCAGCACCGCGCCCGGGCCATCGCCGCCAGGGTCTTCTCCAGGAATCTGGCCCGAGCAGACGGCTCGGCCGGCCGCCCCGAAGCCTCAGCCAACTGTCCTCCGAGGACACCAGCCCGGCTCGTGGTTTTGACAACTCGACTCCGGCGCTGGTCCCGCCAGTGGACGGCCCGGCCAGGCTCCGGTCGACGAAGTCTTCTTTCCGAGCCAACTCTGCCTCTGTCCATGCTAACACCGCCGCCTCCGGCTTCGGCTCATCGAAGAGCGGCCGAGGGTTCCCTTAACTAAGTAAGAGAAGCCTCGGGCAGCAAGGCCGACCGAGCCGAGGGACTCCTACGCCTCCGGGATACGGATACCTCACTCGTCACCTTCGCACGAGGCAACTCACACTTGGTTTAGCGGTTCAGTTAGTCAATAGGCGAGTCCTAGTGCTCGAAATGAGGAAAAAGCACGGCTCCATGCCAAAAATACATACATGTTCAGGCCCTGACAGCCACAATGAACAGACACCGGCACTCAAGGTGCCATTACAAACGGAACTCAGGTTCCACCTTCGCAGGTACGAACAACCCCCCACGATTGGAGGGCCTGCGGAGCAACAGAAGGCCGACGGATGGCTCGCCGCCGCCCGAAGAGCAGCAGCGACAACGACTTCTGCTCCGAGCGGCCGAACAGCAGCAGCGATGACCTCAGGGCGGATGCTGCTGCCTCAAGGCCCTCGCCCACGTCCCCACTCGAGGGCCGAGGACAAGCAGAAGGCCGTAGAGTTGGAGGTCAGTCCGCGGGCAGCACCGACTATCTCGTCGGTGGAGAAACCTCTTCCGGCTGCCTCGGCAGGAGGTGGCACCGGAAGCGGCACCAAAGCCGCTCGGGCCGGAGAGCCAGACACGCGGCAGCTGCCAGCGCCACGAACGACGAACGTCCTTCCCCCCGATCACTGAGGGAAGGAGCGGGCCGCTGCCCGCGCGGAGACAGGCCCCAACTCGACGCACTCCCCTCCCCAGCACTGATGATGAACATCCTTGAAGCTGAGGGCGGGACCAAGGCTGCAGCCCGGCTCGCTTCTCCCCACCATCGAACTGGTGGTCACCGTCTTGGGTGACCACCGGTGAGGGGATGCAGCCGGGCAGCCTGATGAAAATCCTTGAAGCCGAACGATGGCTGAAAGGTACCAACCTCCGTGAAGTTGTGTTCCTCCAACGACGACAAGGCGGAAGGACTGCGGGCGCCCCCCATCCGGGGGCTCGGAAGGTGGAAAGACGCGATGCATGAGGGGAGCGCGAAGACATGGTTGCCTTTCAAGGGGGTCACCCTCCTTTTAAAGGCAACTCTCCCCACTTGCGTCCTCAGCCGTCGCGGGCTGAGTCTTCTCCAACACGCTCCAAGGTCCTCCCCCTACGACACGGGGGCTGGGTCCCACGCATTGTGCAAGCTGGCCCAGGACAGAAGGAGCCAAAACCGCCGCGCGCAATGCGCGCAACTGCCCAGCGGTTACGAGCATTCCTCCACTTTCGCCCAGACCAGCGGGTGAAAGGGCAGACCGCCATGCAGGCGGCATGCAACCGCACCAAGGGGGCGCACCCTTTCGACTTCGATGCGTCCAGCATGGAGGCCCAGGCCCACACGTCATGTAACCGGCGCGCCGGTTGCTACGTGCAAGAAACTGCACCGCCACTTGCGCCAGTACCGTGCCTCCTCGGCTGCGGAACCAATGCCGCGACTCGAGGCGACCCTGCGCGTGACCCAACAGTGCCGACCGAGCACATCGGTCACGGGTCAGTCAGCCGCGGGAGAAGGCGCGACGGTCGATACGGCCAAAAATGGGCCGGCAGTAATGGCGGTGGCAGGCGGGCGGAAGCAGCGGTCAAGTCGCCAGCCAAGCTCACGTCCCCTCCTGGGACAGCGAGAGAACCCTCTCCCACGGCGTGAAGACGACGCGCCCGTGTTTCGTTCCTCAAACGGCTCGCGCACGCGCAACGGCTGCCCCGCGAACCACTCGTCCCGTCGCATTAACTCTGTGGCAGGACAGGCGCACCTTTAGCAGGCGAAGCAGGCGACGCTTCACTTCCGCCATAATGACCGCGTCAAAAAAGGTGCGCCACGTCGTTCGATTTCATATCCTTTCCCTTTTCCTCTTTCTCTCTCTTACAACAGGGACCAGAAAAGGGGATACCCCGAAAGGGATCCTTCTCCGCGAAGGAAACGGGCCCCGAGCCCCCCTACTGATCAGAGGTTCGAAGGCTGGCCCCTCGGAAGGGTTCAACAGCCGCCTTAGAGCACTCAGGCTCCGCGCCCACTACTGGTCAGAGGTTCGAAGGCCGGCCCCTCGGAAGGGTTCAACGGCCGCCTCAGGCCACTCGGGCTCCGCGCCCACTACTGATCAGGGGTTCGTAGGCTGGCCCCCGAAGGGTTCGACAGCCGCCTCAGACGCAGAGCGAGGGATGACCCTGGGTACGTTCGATACATAACCAAAGCTGAGGCTGTGCTCCCGAGGTACCCTAGGACATTTCCGAGACCAACGGGAACAATCTTGTAACGGAATCCCACCAGAGGGAGGCATCGAGCCCTCGGACCCCGTCAAAAGGGGACCGGGTCCGGCAAATCACCCACAGGTACTTTTGGAGCGCGCCTCCAGGCCACTAGCCGACCCCTAACGAATGGGGCACGAGCGTCCACTCGGATTACCCGTTAGCAACTCACTGGAGACACCATGTTCGGCGCCCTCCGAGGGCAACATGGCGCTTCCCCCCTCCTCCTTGCGGAAAGGCGACGCAGGGGCGTATGTTAAAAAGTCGAGTCTGTCCTTGACCGTCCTCTCGCTCTGTGCGGAGGCTCGGGGGCTGCTCTCGCAAACCCGGCTCCGGCCAAACCGTTGACAACGTCAACATACCAGCCCGACAACTTGGGACTCGACTGTGCACCCGGGCTATGGCCAGTTCGCATGAGGGAACAACCAGACCGGCCGAAGCATCACGAAACGCATTAAGACCTCGAAGGAGTCAAACCACTCCTCCAAGGCCTTGGGGGCTACACCCGGCGGGTGCGCTCGCGCGCACCCACCGGAACGAAACGCAACCGAGAAAGGCTGGTCCCCTTGCAAAAAAGTGCGACAAAAGCCTCCAAGCGAGTATTAACACTCCCTTTGAGGCTCGGGGGCTACTGTCGGGGACCATAATTAGGGGTACCCCCAAGACTCCTAATCTCAGCTGGTAACCCCTATCAGCACAAAGCTGCAAAGGCCTGATGGGTGCGATTAAGTCAAGGCTCGGTCCACTCAAGGGACACGATCTCGCCTCGCCCGAGCCCAGCCTCGGGCAAGGGCAGCCGATCCTGGAGGATTCACGTCTCGCCCGAGGGCCCCCTCAAGCAACAGACACACCTTCGGCTCGCCCGAGGCCCAGTCTTCGCCAAGAAGCAACCTTGGCCAGATCGCCACACCGACCGACCGTATCGCAAAAGCATTTAATGCAAGGATGGCCTGACACCTTATCCTGACGCGCGCCCTCCAATCGACAGAGCCGAAGTGACCGCAGTCACTTCGCCGCTCCACTGACCGGCCTGACAAGAGGACAGCGCCGCCTGCGCCACTCCGACTGCTGTGCCACTCGACAGAGTGAGGCTGACAGCAGCCAAGTCCGGCTTCGGGCACCATAGGAAGCTCCGCCTCACCCGACCCCAGGGCTCGGCCCCCGTCTCGGCCTCGGACGACGAACTCCGCCTCGCCCGACCCCAGGGCTTGGACTCGGCCTCGGCTCCGGAAGACGACGAACTCCGCCTCGCCCGACCCAGGGCTCGGACTCGGCCTCAGCTTCGGAAGACGACGAACTCGGCCTCGCCCGACCCAGGGCTCGGACTCGGCCTCGGTTCCGGAAGACGACAAACTCCGCCTCGCTCGACCCCAGGGCTCGGACTCAGCCTCGGCTCTAGAAGACGACGAACTCTGCCTCGCCCGACCCCCGGGGCTCAGACTCAGCCTTGTCCTCAGACGATGGTCTCCGCCTCGCCCGACCCGGGGCTCGGACTCGACCTCGACCTCGGAAGACAGACTCGACCTCGACCTCGGAGGAGCCACCGCCTCGCTCGACCCAGGGCTCGGACCGACCACGTCACAGGGGGGCCATCATTAACCTACCCCTAGCTAGCTCAGGCTACGGGGAACAAGACCGGCATCCCATCTGGCTCGCCCCGGTAAACAAATAATGATGGCGCCCCGCGTGCTCCATGACGACGGCGGCTCTCAGCCCCTTATGGAAGCAAGGAGACGTCAGCAAGGACTCGACAGCCCCAACAGTTGTCCTTCCGCAAGGCTCCAACGCTCCTCCGACGGCCACGACATCACATGAACAGGGTGCCAAAACCTCTCCGGCTGCCACGACGGCATGTACTTAGGGCACTAGCTCCTCTCTGCTAGACACGTTAGCGCACTGCTACATCTCCTATTGTACACCTGAGCCCTCTCCTTACGCCTATAAAAGGAAGGCCCAGGGCACTCGTACGAGAAGGTTGGCCGCGCGGAGAGGATGGGACGGCACGTGCAAGCCTCTCGCTCCCTCCCACGCGGACGCTTGTAACCCCCTACTGCAAGCGCACCCGACCTGGGCGCAGGACAACACGAAGGCCGCGGGTTTCCCCTTTATGCCTGTCTCCTTTTCCCCCCTTCGTACTCCGTCTCGCGCCGACCCATCTGGGCTGGGACACGCGGCGACAATTTACTCGTCGGTCCAGGTACCTCCGGGGTCGAAACGCCAACACGTTGGTCTCAGAAATGTCCTAGGGTACCTCGGGAGCGCAGCCCGAGCCTTGGTTATGTATCGAACGTACCTAGGGTCATCCCTCGCTCTGCGTTTGAGGCGGCTGTCGAACCCTTCGGGGGCCAGCCTACGAACCCCTGATCAGTAGTGGGCGCGGAGCCCGAGTGGCCTGAGGCGGCCGTTGAACCCTTCCGAGGGGCCGTCCTTCAAACCTCTGACCAGTAGTGGGCGCAGAGCCCGAGTGCTCTGAGGCGGCTGTTGAACCCTTCCGAGGGGCCAGCCTTCGAACCTCTGATCAGTAGGGGGCTCGGGGCCCGTTTCCTTCGCGAAGAAGGATCCCTTTCGGGGTATCCCCTTTCCTGGTCCCTGTTGTAAGAGAGAGAAAGAGGAAAAGGGAAAGGATATGAAATCGAACGACGTGGCGCACCTTTTTTGACGCGGTCATTATGGCGGAAGCGAAGCGTCGCCTGCTTCGCCTGCCAAAGGTGCCGCCTGTCCTGCCGCAGAGTTAATGCGACGGGACGAGTGGTTCGCGGGGCAGCCGTTGCGCGTGCGCGAGCCGTTCGAGGAACGGAACACAGGCGCATCATCTTCACGCTGTGGGAGAGGGTTCTCTTGCTGTCCCAGGAGGGGACGTGAGCTTGGCTGACGACTTGACCGCTGCTTCCGCCCGCCTGCCACCGCCATTACTGCCGGCCCATTTCTGGCCGTATCGACCGTCGCGCCTTCTCCCGCGGCTGACTGACCCGTGACCGATGTGCTCGGTCGGCACTGTTGGGTCACGCGCAGGGTCGCCTCGAGTCGCGGCATTGGTTCCGCAGCCGAGGAGGCGCGGTACCGGCGCAAGTGGCGGTGCAGTTTCTTGCACGTAGCAACTAGCGCGCCGGTTACATGACGTGTGGGCCTGGGCCTCCATGCTGGACGCGTCGAAGTCGAAAGAGTGCGCCCCCTTGGTGCGGTTGCATGCCACCTGCATGGCGGTCCACCCTTTCACCCGCTGGTCTGGGCGAAAGTGGAGGAATGCTCGTAACCGCTGGGCAGTTGCGCGCATCGCGCGCGGCGGTTTTGGCTCCTTCTGTCCTGGGCCAGCTTGCACGATGCGTGGGACCTAGCCCCCGTGTCGTAGGGGGAGGACCTTGGAGCGTGTTGGAGAAGACTCAGCCCGCGACGGCTGAGGACACAAGTGGGGGGAGTTGCCTTTAAAAGGAGGGTGACCCCCTTGAAAGGCAACCATGTCTTCACGCTCCCCTCATGCATCGCGTCTTTCCACCTTCCGAGCCCCCGGATGGGGGGCGCCCACAGTCCTTCCGCCTTGTCGTCGTTGGAGGAACACAACTTCATGGAGGTTGGTACCTTTCAGCCATCGTTCGGCTTCAAGGATTTTCATCAGGCTGCCTGGCTGCATCCCCTCGCCGGTGGTCACCCAAGACGGTGACCACCAGTTCGATGGTGGGGAGAAGCGAGCCGGGCTGCGATCTTGGTCCCACCCTCAGCTTCAAGGATCTTCATCATCCTGGCTGGGGCGGAGAGCGAGGTGAGCCGGGGCTCTACCTCCCGCATGGGTTGGCTGGCCACCTCTTCTTCCAGCTTCTGGTGGTGGAAACCATCCCCCAGCTCTGTGGAGGAGGCATCCTCCAGCCATGCCGGGGAAGGCGAACTGTTGCTGCCCAGCTAGGATGCAACATTCCGTCCTCTGTCCTTGCTTTCGTGGCGAGGACGGAAGCGAGGACCTGCCGGTGTGCTTTGGAGCGGCCCGCGCTTGCTGGTGCGGCGTTGGTGGACAGGCGGACGCCGCCGTTGGTGCTGACGTGGTGGCAGTTGGAGAAAGCTTTTCCGCTGTCGAAGCCGTCGGCGCCGCCTACGGACTGACCTCCGGCTCTTTGGCTTTAATGTCTGGTTCGTGTCCCTTGAGTGGGGACGCGAACGAGAGCCTTCCGGTGGTTGTGTCCGTCCTAGGACCATGGCTGCTGCTGCAGATGTCGCTGGCGAGTCACCCGGAGCTTGTCACCCCGCAGGCTCTCCGGTGTGGAGGTTGTTCATACCCGCGGGGGCGGAACCGGAGTTCCGTTCGTAATGGCACCTTGAGTGTCGGTGTCTGTTCATTGTGGCTGTCGGGGCCTGAACATGTATGTATTTTTGGCACGGAGCCATGTTTTTTCCTCATTCCGAGCACTAGGACTCGCCTGCCGGCTAGCTGGACCGCTTCGCCAAGCATGAGTTGCCTCGTGCGAAGGTGACGAGTGAGGTATCCGTATCCCGGAGGCGTAGGAGTCCCTCGGCTCGGTCGGCCTTGCCGCCCGAGGCTTCTCTTGCTTAGTTAAGGGAACCCTCGGCCGCTCTTCGATGAGCCGAAGCCGGAGGCAGCGGTGTTAGCATGGACAGAGGCAGAGTTGGCTCAGAAAGAAGACTTCATCGGCCGGAGCCTGGCCGGGCCGTCCACTGGCGGGACCAGCGCTGGAGTTGAGTTGCCGAAGCCACGAGCCGGGCTGGTGTCCTCGGAGGACAGCTGGCTGAGGCTTCGGGGCGGCCGGCCGAGCCGTCTGCTCGGGCCGGATTCCTGGAGAAGACCCTGGCGGCGATGGCCCAGACGTGGTGCTGACGTCGTCCTTCGGAGTGGAGATCCTCCAACCGCGTTGCCGTCCGAGGCTCGGTCGGACTTCGCCGAAGGTGGAGTTGACGCCGAGGGTGCTGCTGCTCCCCTTCCGTCGACATATGAGCCTACAGGATCGGTTCATCTTGTAGTGTGCGTATGTTTTCTGCGGCCGCCGAGGCCCAAACATACTATCGTCATGTTGTAAAGCTGCGTTTCTTTTCCTCTTGTTTCGAGTATCTGGACTTATTTGTCGGTAACAGAATTGTTTGTCCGAGCGAGAGTTACTTTTCACGGAAGGTGATGAGTGAGGTATCCGTATCCCGGAGGCGTAGGAGTCCCTCGGCTCGGTCGGCCTTGCCGCTTACGTGTACTCTTACTCGTCCATAGGATTCTGCTATCGATATAGTCAAGAAGGCACGAAAAATCGTTTCGGCAGAAGAGTTTTCGAGCGTTAAGACTTGTTCGGTCCGCGGAATCGCTTATCCGAGCGTGAGTTACTTATCGCAGAAGGTGATGAGTGAGGTATCCGTATCCCGGAGGCGTAGGAGTCCCTCGGCTCGGTCAGCCTTGGCTGCTTACGTGTACTCCGTCATTTTCAGGACCCCACTTTTGAAGTAGTCGAAAAGCACGAAAGACGTTCTGACAGAAAAGATCTTTTCCGAGGAAAATTTTGACGCGGAGGGGGTTCCCCCCTTCTAGCCCCCGAGGGAGGGTCGGGCTTTGCCGAGGCAAGGCTGACCCTTCTTGATGGTTAGACTATGTGTGTGAATGAGGTGTACGAACGACTTGAAAGCATCTTAAGGGTAGAAGCGACGTAGCTATCGGATGTTCCAAGCGTTGTTGTAGACCTCGCCTTGACTGTTGGCCAGCTTGTACGTCCCGGGCTTCAGAACCTTGGCGATGACGAACGGCCCTTCCCAGGGAGGCGTGAGCTTGTGCCGCCCTCGGGCGTCTTGTCGCAGCCGAAGCACCAAGTCGCCCACCTGGAGGTCTCGAGACCGAACCCCTTGGGCGTGGTAGCATCGCAAGGACTGCTGATATCGCGTCGAGTGTAGTAAGGCCATGTCCCGAGCCTCTTCCAGCTGGTCCAGTGAGTCTTCTTGGTTTGTTCGATTGCTTTGGTCATCGTAGGCCCTCGCCCTCAGGGAACCGTATTCTAAGTCTGTGGGCAAGATGGCCTCGGCCCCATAGACTAGAAAGAACGGTGTGAAGCCCGTGGCTCAGCTCGGCGTTGTCCTCAGACTCCAGACCACCGAGGGGAGCTCCTTCATCCATCGCTTGCCGAACTTGTTAAGGTCGTTGTAGATCCTCGGCTTGAGTCCTTGCAGAATCATGCCGTTGGCACGCTCTACTTGCCCATTCGTCATGGGGTGAGCCACGGCGGCCCAGTCCACCCGGATGTGGTGATCCTCGCAGAAGTCCAGGAACTTTCTACCGGTGAACTGGGTGCCGTTGTCGGTGATGATGGAGTTCGAGACCCCAAAGTGATGGATGATGTTGGTAAAGAACGCCACCGCCTGTTAGGACCTGATGCTGTTTAGGGGTCGGACCTCGATCCATTTGGAGATTTTGTCGATGGCGACCAGCAGGTGCGTGTAGCCCCCGGGTGCCTTCTGCAAGGGACCGACGAGGTCCAGGCTCCACACAGCAAACGACTAGGTGATGGGTATTGTCTGCAGAGCCTGAGCGGGCAGGTGGGTCTGCCTTGCGTAGAATTGACACCCTTGGCAGGTGCGGACAATTCTAGTGGCGTCGGCCACCGCGGTCGGCCAGTAGAAACCTTGTCGGAAGGCATTTCCAACAAGGGCTCGAGGCGCTGCGTGATGACCGCAAGCCCCCGAGTGTATTTCTTGTAAGAGCTCCTGGCCTTCGGCGATGGATATGCATCGCTGGAGGATGCCTGAGGGGCTGCGGTGGTAGAGCTCCTTTCCGTCCCCCAGCAAGACGAACGACTTGGCGCGTCACACCAATCGCCGAGCTTCGGCTCGGTCGAGGGGCAACTCTCCTCGGTGGAGATATTGCAGGTACAGGGTCTGCCAGTTTCGATTAGGCGTGACCCCGCTCCGCTCTTCCTCGACACGCAGTGCCTCACCCTCGGGGGCCGAGGGTGCCTCGGGCTGGGCCGAGGCCTTCTCGGGCTCGGGCGTGTCATCGGTCTTGACTGAGGGTTGATGTAGGTCTCGGGAGAAGACGTCCGGGGGAACCGTTGTTCGCCCCGAGGCTATCTTAGCCAGCTCGTCCACAGTCTCGTTGTATCGTCGGGCGACGTGGTTGAGCTCGAGACCGTAGAACTTGTCTTCCAGGCGCCGAACCTCGTCGCAGAGTTCTTCATGACTTGGTCGATGACAAGCTGCGAGTCACCGCGAGCGTCGAGGCGTCGTACCCCTAGCTCGATGGCGATGCGCAACCCGTTAACCAGAGCCTCGTACTCGGCCACGTTGTTGGATGCCGGGAAATGGAGGCGCAACACGTAGCGGAGGTGTTTCCCGAGGGGTGAGATGAAGAGCAGGCCCGCGCCCGCTCCTGTTTTCATCAGTGACCCGTCGAAAAACATGGTCCAGAGTTCCGGTTGGATTGGAGCCGCTGGAAGCTGGGTGTCGACCCATTCAGCCACAAAGTCCGCCAAGACTTGGGACATGATGGCCTTCCGAGGGGCGAACGAGATTGTCTCGCCCATGATTTCCACCGCCCACCTTGCAATTCTACCCGAGGCCTCTCGACACTGGATGATCTCCCCCAGGGGGAAGGATGACACCACAGTCACCGGATGAGACCCGAAGTAGTGTCGCAACTTCCGCCGCATCAGGATCACCGTGTACAACAGCTTCTGAATTTGTGGGTAGCAGATCTTGGTCTCGGACAGTACCTCACTGATGAAGTAGACCGGCCTCTGGACAGGCAATGCATGCCCCTCTTCTCGTCTCTCAACCACGATCGCGGCGCTGACCACCTGAGTGGTAGCGGCGACGTAGATCAAGAGGGCTTCTCCGGCAGCGGGGGGCACCAAGATGGGCGCGTTTGTGAGGAGCGCCTTCAGGTTCCCAAGGGCTTCCTCGGTCTCAGGGGTCCAAGTGAAGCACTCGGCCTTTCTTAAGAGGCGGTACAGGGGTAGGCCTCTTTCGCCGAGGTGCGAGATGAAGCGGCTCAGAGCCGCAAGGCATCCCATGACCCTCTGTACGCCTTTCAAGTCCTTGATGGGCCCCATGTTGGTGATGGCCGCGATTTTCTCCGGGTTGGCCTCGATGCCCCGCTCGGAGACGATGAACCCCAAGAGCATGCCTCGGGGTACTCCGACGACGCACTTCTCGGGATTGAGTTTTATGCCTTTCGCCTTGAGACACCGGAATGTCGTTTCAAGGTCGGAAAGGAGGTCGGAGGCTTTCCTCGTCTTGACTACGATGTCATCGATGTAAGCCTCGACAGTTCGACCAATGTGTTGGCCGAACACGTGGTTCATGCACCTTTGGTATGTTGCACCCGCATTCCTCAAACCAAACAGCATAGTAACGTAGCAGTACATGCCGAAAGGTGTGATGAAAGAAGTCGCGAGCTGGTCGGACTCTTTCATCCTGATTTGGTGATACCCTGAGGAGGCATCGAGGAAAGACAGGGTTTCGCACCCAGCAGTGGAATCCACAATTTGATCGATGCGAGGCAGAGGGTAGGGAACCTTCGGACATGCTTTGTTTAGACCAGTGTAGTCTACACACATCCGCCATTTCCCTCCTTTCTTTCTCACAAGCACAGGGTTGGCAAGCCATTCGGGATGGAATACCTCTTTGATGAACCCTGCTGCCATTAGCTTGTGGATCTCCTCGCCTATGGCTCTGCGCTTTTCTTCGTCGAATCGGCGCAGAGGCTGCTTCACGGGTCGGGCTCCAGCTCGGATATCCAGCGAGTGCTCGGCGACCTCCCTCGGTATGCCGGGCATGTCCGAGGGACTCCACGCAAAGACTTCGGCGTTTGCGCGGAGAAAGTCGACGAGCACCGCTTCCTATTTGGGGTCGAGCTCGGAGCCGATCTGGATCTGCTTGGAGGCGTCGTTGCTGGGGTCGAGAGGGATGGATTTGACCGTCTCTGCTGGCTCGAAATTGCCGGCATGGCGCTTCACGTCTGGCGCCTCCTTAGAGAGGCTCTCTAGGTCGGCGATGAGGGCCTCGGATTCGGCGAGGGCCTCAGCGTACTCCACGCACTCCACGTCGCATTTGTACGCGTGCCGGTACGTGGGGCCGACGGTGATGACCCCGTTGGGGCCCGGCATCTTGAGCTTGAGGTAGGTGTAGTTGGGGACGACCATGAACTTGGCGTAGCATGGCCTCCCCAGCACTGCGTGGTAGGTTCCTCAGAACCCGACCACCTCGAACGTGAGGGTTTCCCTTCGGAAGTTGGAGGGAGTCCCGAAGCAGACGGGTAGATCGAGTTGTCCGAGGGGCTGGACGCGTTTCCCGGGGATGATCCCATGAAAAGGCACCGCGCCCGCCCAGACCGAGGACAAATCGATCCGCAGGAGCCCGAGGGTCTCGGCGTAGATGATGTTGAGGCTGCTGCCTCCGTTCATGAGGACCTTAGTGAGCCTGACGTTGCCGATGACGGGGTCGACAACGAGCGGATATTTCCCCGAGCTCGGCACGCGGTCGGGGTGGTTGCCCTGGTCTAAGGTGATGGGCTTGTTGGACCAGTCTAGGTAGACTGGCGCTGCCACCTTTACCGAGCAGACCTCCCGACGCTCTTGCTTGCGGTGCCGAGCCGAGGCGTTTGCCACTTGCCCACCGTAGATCATGAAGCAGTCGTGGACCTCGGGGAACTCCCCTGCCTTGTGATCCTCCTTCTTATCGTCGTTGTGGGCCCTGCCACCTTCCACAGGTGGCCCGGCCTTGTGAAAGTGGCGTCGAAGCATGGCGCACTCCTCAAGGGTGTGCTTGACGGGCCCCTGATGATAGGGGCACGGCTCCTTGAGCATCTTGTCGAAGAGATTGGCGCCTCCGGGAGGTTTCCGAGGGTTCTTGTACTCAGCGGCGGCGACAAGGTCTACGTCGGCGGAGTCGCATTTTGCTTGTGACTTCTTCTTGCCCTTCTTCTTGGTGTCGCGCTGAGTGGACGCCTCGGGGACATCTTCCGGCTGGCGGCCCTGGGGCTGCTTGTCCTTCTGGAAGATGGCCTCAACCGCCTCCTGGCTAGAGGCGAACATGGTGGCGATGTCCATCAGCTCGCTCGCCCTGGTGGGGGTCTTGCGACCCAGCTTGCTCACCAGGTCGCGGCAGGTGCTGCCGGCGAGGAACGCGCCGATGACATCCGAGTCGGTGACGTTGGGTAGCTTGGTGCGCTGCTTCGAGAATCGCCGGATGTAGTCCCGGAGAGACTCTCCCGGCTGCTGGCGGCAGCTTCGGAGATCCCAGGAGTTCTCAGGGCGCACGTACGTGCCCTAGAAGTTGCCGGCGAAGGCTTGGACCAGGTCGTCCCAGTTGGAGATCTGCCCCAGAGGCAGGTGCTCCAACCAGGCTCGAGCGGTGTCAGAGAGGAACAGGGGGAGGTTGCGGATGACGAGGTTGTCATCGTCCATTCCACCCAGTTGGCAGGCCAGCCGGTAGTCCGCGAGCCACAGTTCCGGCCTCGTCTCCCCCGAGTACTTTGTGATAGTAGTCGGGGTTCGGAACCGGGTCGGGAACGGCGCCAGTCGTATGGCCCGGCTGAAAGCCTGCGTACCGGGTGGTTCGAGCGAGGGACTCCGATCCTCCCTGCTGTCGTAGCGTCCCCCACGCCTGGGGTGGTAGCCTCAGCGCACCCTCTCGTCGAGGTGGGTTCGACGGTTGCGTGGTGGTGCTCGTTGCCGAGGCGACCCGGGGCCGCAGGCGCTGTGTTGCGCGTGCGCCCGGTGTGGACCGAGGCTTCCCGCATGAATCGGAAAGTCGCGGCACGATGCTCCGAGGGGTATCCCTGCCTTCGGGAGGCAGAGCTTTTGGCCCGTCGGACCGCGGCATCCTCCAGGAGATTCTTGAGCTCTCCCTGGATACGCCGCCCCTTGGTGGTTGATGGCTCCGGCATCGCGCGGAGAAGTATTGCTGCTGCAGCCAGGTTCTGGCCGACCCCACTGGAAGCCGGTGGCGGCCTTGCCCTGACATCGTCGGTGATGCGGTGCTGGATGCCCTAGGGTAGATGACGCGCTTCTCCGGCCGGAGCTTGGCCTGCCCATTCCTGCCCGATGTCCCGACGGAATGGCTCAAGTGTTCCTGCTCCCTCGTCGAGCCTGGCCTGCATCTCGCGGATTTGCTCAAGCTGTGCGTCCTGACCCCCCGCGGGGACTGGGACCACAGCTAGCTCCCAAAGGATGTCAACGCGAGGCGCAGGCCTAGGGGATCACCGTTTTCCGGTATACCAAGATGGTTGCCTTCGCTGGGACCCCCTAGTTCGACGTGGAAACATTCACGACTTGGGCCGCAGTCCTCGTCGCCGAAGCTGCGGCTACCGTCGGAATAGTCGGAAAGGCAGTAGTCGCATGCGGTCATGAAGTCCTGCATGGCACTGGGGTTACCAAGTCCGGAGAAATCCCAACAAAAGCCAGGCTCGTCATCTTCCTCGGAACCCGAGGGCCCCTAGGTCGAGACGGCTGTCAGCCGGTCCCAGGGTGACCGCATACCGTACCCCGGAGGGTTTGGACACGCCTCTATGAAGGCTTCCACCGAAGCAAAGTCGCTTGGTGGGTCGAGGCTGAATCCAAAAGGCATGAGATGGGAATCGGTCTGTACCTCCTGGTCGACGGGCGGTGACGAAGTCGCGTCAGGGGCAAACTGCACCGTCGTCTCGGGTACGAGGGTGATGCCCAGCAAGTCCTTTGCGAGCGTGCTGGCGTCGTCCGTCCGCTTGGAGTTGGCGCGTTGCGGGGAAACGACGCTCGTCTTTGTCTCAGACGCGAGGTCGATGCCCGACGTGTCCCCCGTTGGGGCGCCGGCGCCGTCGACTCACTCGACAGCCGACGAGGTGCCACCTCCTGCTTGGCCTTGGTTGCCCTGCCTCCTCCTCCGTCGGCGGGGGAGGCGACGGGACAAACCCGAATGTTGTTCTTCTGCCACATGGGGAAGACGTCGTCGATTCCGCCGCCGGCGGGTGGGTTGTCGGCCTCCATTGTCGCTGTCGCGTGGCGGGGGAAGGAGTATCATGTCGTAGCTGCCGTCGAGGGACATGAACTCAAGACTCCCAAAACAGAGCACCGTCCCGGGCTGGAAAGGTTGCTGGAGACTACCCATCTGGAGCTTGACGGGAAGCTGTTCGTCAACACGCAGCAGTCCCCTACCTGGCGCGCCAACTGTCGGCGTTTCGACCCCGGGGGGGTCCCTAGACCGACGAGTAAATTGTCGCCGCGTGACCCAGCCCAGATGGGTCGGCGCGAGACGGAGCACGAAGGGGAAAAAAGGAGACAGGCGTGAAGGGGAAACCCGCGGCCTTCATGTTGTCCTGCGCCCAGGTCGGGTGCGCTTGCAGTAGGGGGTTACAAGCGTCCGCGTGGGAGGGAGCGAGAGGCTTGCACGCGCCGTCCCATCCTCTCCGCGCGGCCAACCTTCTCGTACGAGTGCCCTGCGCCTTCCTTTTATAGGCGTAAGGAGAGGGCCCAGGTGTACAATAGGAGATGTAGCAGTGTGCTAACGTGTCTAGCAGAGAGGAGCTAGTGCCCTAAGTACATGCCGTCGTGGCAGCCGGAGAGGTTTTGGCACCCTGTTCATGTGATGTCGTGGCCGTCAAAGGAGCGCTGGAGCCTTGCGGAAGGACAGCTGTCGGGGCTGTCGAGTCCTTGCTGACGTCTCCTTGCTTTCGTAAGGGGCTGAGAGTCGCCGTCTTCATGGAGCACGCGGGGCGCCATCATTATTTGTTTACCGGGGCGAGCCAGATGGGACGTCGGTCTTGTTCCCCGTAGCCTGAGCTAGCTAGGGGTAGGGTAATGATGGCCCCCCCCTTTGACGTGGTCGGTCCGAGCCTTGGGTCGGGCGAGGCGGTGGCTCCTCCGAGGTCGAGGTCGAGTCTGTCTTCCGAGGTCGAGGTCGAGTCCGAGCCCCGGGTCGGGCGAGGCGGAGACCATCGTCTGAGGACAAGGCTGAGTCTGATCCCCGGGGGTCGGGCGAGGCGGAGTTCGTCGTCTTCCGGAGTCGAGGCTGAGTCCGAGCCCTGGGGTCGAGCGAGGCGGAGTTTGTCGTCTTCCGGAACCGAGGCCGAGTCCGAGCCCTGGGTCGGGCGAGGCGGAGTTCGTCGTCTTCCGGAGCCGAGGCCGAGTCCGAGCCCTGGGTCGGGCGAGGCGGAGTTCGTCGTCTTCCGGAGCCGAGGCCGAGTCCGAGCCCTGGGGTCGGGCGAGGCGGAGTTCGTTGTCTGTGGCCGAGACGGGGGCCGAGTCCTGGGGTCGGGTGAGGCGGAGCTTCCTATGGCGCCCGAAGTCGGACTTGGCTGCTGTCAGCCTCACTCTGTCGAGTGGCACAACAGTCGGAGCGGCGCAGGCGGCGCTGTCCTCTTGTCAGGCCGGTCAGTGGAGCGGCGAAGTGACTGCGGTCACTTCAGCTCTGTCGACTGGAGGGCGCGCGTCAGGATAAGGTGTCAGACCATCCTTGCATTAAATGCTTCTGCGATACGGTCGGTCGGTGTGGCGATCTGGCCAAGGTTGCTTCTTGGCGAAGACTGGGCCTCGGGCGAGCCGAAGGTGTGTCCGTTGCTTGAGGGGGCCCTCGGGCGAGACGTGAATCCTCCGAGGTCAGCTGCCCTTGCCCGAGGCTGGGCTCGGGCGAGGCGAGATCGTGTCCCTTGAGTGGACCGAGCCTTGACTTAATCGCACCCATCAGGCCTTTGCAGCTTTGTGCTGATGGGGGTTACTAGCTGAGATTAGGAGTCTTGGGGGTACCCCTAATTATGGTCCCCGACAGGTAGCGAGGCTGATTCGAACATTCCTTGGATCAGCTGCAAAATCGGGATCAAACGTGTCGAGAGCCTTTCATGCATCCCCATCTAAAGGGTGCACGATTAGGTCATCGTTACCACGGACACCTTCTTTGTGCCATCGTATGTGCATAGCTGTTTTTTAGATAGAAACATCCGTTTGACTCGAGGAGTTAGTGGCAAGTAGCGGAGCTGCTTATGTGCAACATCTGTCATCACCTTCTCACCCTCATCATTAACAACTTCCACAAATCTAGATTGTCCACATTTCAGACATTTTTTCTCTTCCGCATGCTCCTTCATGAAAAGCATACAATTATTTTTGCACAGATCAATCTTCTCATAATCCATATCGAGACCTTTGATAATTGTCTTTGAATGGTACATGTCTTTAGGCAACTTATTGGGCTTTGGAAGCACATCTCCTAATAACTTTAAAATCTCATTGTAACAATTGTTCGAGAAAAAGTACTTGGACTTAATGGCCATGAGCCGAGTCACAAAAGCGAGTATACTCACATCTGTGTGTTCATGCAATGGCTCTTCAGAGTCTTTTCGTAGTTTGAAAAATCTGGAAACCTCTGGTGTGGCAGGATCCTCGGAGCTTAGGTTTAATTCTGGACGTAGTGAATCTAGCATCTCATGCATCGCCAGCCCAATCATTGTTCTCCTCCTCTTCTACATTCTGGTTGGGTACTACCTCACCATGATGTTCCCACACCTCATATACGGGCATAAATCTAAACTGACAAAGATTTAGGCTAACTCTTTCCTTATTAAGAAATATACTGTTTTCGTGCCGCCTACAAGGGCATCTGACAGTGCTGGTTAAGGACAAGGAGAATACGTGGTCCACAAAATCTTTGGTCTTGGCTACCCATTCATCAGAATGTCGTCCATTTCTACTCCAGCCATTGTACATCCATACACGATCTTCAGCCATGCCTGAGACTGTTAAACCGAACCATATCGTGAAAATATTATTCAATTTCGTTAAGGGTTTCGGTCCTATATGTATAGGCAAGGATAGGTTCTAAACCCACAGCAAGTTAGCAGAGCCAAAAAAATTCGGCAGCATAACCTCGCTGCCACTAAACAATATAAGAATGAACCACATATACCACATATCCCACGTACATATATCTTCCCTAAACCACATAAACCACATATATAATATGCATCGAACTAAATAATAATACTAATCACACGCACCAATCAACACACATATACCACTAATACATTAATAAATCACATATGCCTTTCCTAAACAAATAACACATATACAATAAAAGGCCGCCGAGAATACACAATAATTTGAAAACTATACTAAACAATAATATTAATCAAACGCACTAATCTACAAACACACTTGCAAAAAATAACTAATTTCGGTGATAATTAAATGTAAGGCCGTCAAAAATACAAAATAAAATACGAAAATTTACCTTAGAGGAGCGTCGGGGCTGCGTGTCGACGGGGCGTGGACGGCATTGCTTGGGGCGGCCCGCGCGGCGGTGAGGCTTGGCGTCGTGGCGGCGGCGTGGCTTGGCGGAGGCGTGCGCGGGGCGGCGGGCTACGCGGCGGCGAGCGCGGCTGCTGGGGCGGTGCCCCGTGGCGGGCTCGGCGGTGCGACGCTGCGGAGGGCGCGGGCGGCGAGGATGTCGACGACGGGCGCGGCGGGGAGCACGGGGACGGCGCAGAGCTCGGCGACGGGAGGGCGGCGCGGACGAGAGAACGAGCGAGAGAGAAAGAGCGAGAGAGGAAGACGATCGGCGGCGGTTTTAAAAACACAATTTTCGGCGGCCCCTTACACGGCCGCCGAAAATAGTGCTATTTTCGGCGGCCGTGTCAGGGGCCGCCGAAAATTGTGTTATTTTCGGCGGGCTATTCGACCCGCCGAAAATAACTACTTATTTTCGGTGGCCAGTGAGCAGCCGCCGAAAATAATCCTGGCCATCGAAAATGCTATACAGTGCTGTTGTGGGTAATTTGGGGAGAGACTTGATTCCAATGAGGGTTGGCCCAGGTAGCGCAAATCCGTGGCTTGTAAGGGACATGGATGCGGCATGTGGCTACCAAGATGTCAAGGCTGAGTGCATGAAGGCCCAAGAAGAAGCGGTCGCTACCAAGGCTGAGTGCGCGACGATCAAGGTAAATTTGAGAGAGAAGAAAATGAAGGCCGAGCAGCTCAAGCAGTGAGTGAAGTCTACCAAAGCGGAGGGCACTTTTCTGCAAAATGAGCGAGCTATCCAATGAGTGCCTTCGCTCGGTGGGTTTTGCCTAGAGTGTGTAGACAAATGCTCAGGCTATTTTTACTGACTTCAGTCAGGTGTATGAGGAATTAGGGTCTTCCATCTGTTGGAACTAGAGGGTGAAGGCCTCTTTGACCACTTGGTGGCATGCGTAGGGATGGAGAGTGTGGGGTTGCCTGGCGTGATCCAAGGGTTGATGACCTTTTCTGCCCTCGGGACCCAGGGCCGTTCCTAACTTTTTGGGGGTCTAGGGCGAAATCTAATATGGAGGCCCCATCAACCATGTATATACACTATATATATAATTATAAGCATAAATTATTGAACATTCAATGGAAAAAACTGATATATCATGTCTTAAAGTTTATAAGATGACAAATATAAATTAGAACCATAATACTTACTTGTCACATGCCACATAATATCATTCTAAAAATTTCTTCTAACATTTTGTGATACAAAGTCGTCGATTATACCATTAAGATCAATCCCATCCAACAGCTTCTTCTCAATGCACAAAATTGCCAAACCATTTAATCTATCTTGAGTCATTGTTGATCTCAAATAGTTCTTCAATAATTTCAATTTTGAAAAGCTTCTCTCAGCTGATGCAACCGTCACAGGCATAGTAAATAATATTCGATAAGCGATTGAGACATTAGGATAGCAATCTAAATCTCTGACATGCTCGAATATTTCCATAGCAGACAATATGCCATCTGCTAGAGTAAATTTCAAAATCTTCAATTCAGAAATAAGATCATGTACCTCAACATTGGATGAACCATTATGAGAGAAAGTGTCTGCAAGTTTGGTGCAAGACTCTTCTAGTTCAGTATCATTCAATGACTTCAGGATAATTGATCTCAATAAAAAACCAAATATATCTTTGAACACCATGAGTTCTTCAAATCTGGTTTTCAAAGAAGTGATTACACAAAGCACTGAAAATAAAAACGATATATATCACAAATTGAATGATAACATAATAATGATTATACATATCTAAATAATGCGGTTATTATTATTAATCAGTTAACTTAAATTTGTCAATTAGATTAAGCCAACAATATGCAATAGCTTTCACCAATCAATTATTCATCACTGTCTCACTGATCTGATCATAATTCATAAACAAAAGAAAATTAAACTAGTGAAATAAATAAATAAATAAATAAAGGTACAAGAAATTAGAAATATCTATATGACTATATCTTTTAGGTAAGAAAAATATACCTTCTAACTTGGCAGGCGGGCGACGGTCGCAGCCGGGAGGGCGGCAGGCGACCAGGCAACTGCAGACTGGTCGTGGTCGACTGGATGAACTGGGAGGCAGAGGCCATGCAGTGACGCAGGGGCAGGGAGGGATCGCGGCCGGCTGATCGGCTAATCGGAGCCGGCAGCCGCTAGGACTAGGAGCCCAGGAGTCCAACGTGGGAGCGCAGTTGCCAGGCAGACGAACAGGTGGCGGCAGCGTGGAATAGAATAGGCGAGGCGAACAGGGCAAGTGGGCAACAACCAACAGGCTGATCGCTATAGGATAGGATGCAGGGTGCCAGAGTCCGTGGAATATTTGATGGGGTAGGGGCCCACTGGCTTTGCGGGGCCCGGTGCGGTGGCACCGGCTGCAACCCCCCAGGGCCGGCCGGGACCTACAAAAGCGGGATTGAGTCATTGGTTCATGAAGGGTGCGACCACGTGGCCCATTTGTCCTCGTCCGACTTTGGTGCCAACGAGAACCTTTACCCGAGGTTGGCGAGGTTGCTAGCGTAGCTGCGGACGAGATGCTCATCGCATGTGGGTCCCCTTCAGCGCTGAAGTTGCCTGCAAGCGCTCTGTGGTGGAGCTTGAGCAGGTAAGTGCTCTTTACTTCGTTTTCTAGTTTGTTTGCTTGGCATTTTCTAACTATTTTGCAATAGATAAGGAAGGCGTACGAGGATGCGACAAAGGCCGAGGAGCACTCTGCATGCTTGATAGATATTTTAGCAAGACCGGCTCCTAGGCTACACAATCTTTTTCAATTTGGCCCGCAACTATTCGTGAGTGTGTCTTGATGATGCAGGTCTAAACTTCGAGGGCTCTTAGTTTTGGGAGTCCTAAAATGATCGCTTCATACTCCACAATGTTGTTTTGTGCATCTATTGGAGTCGTTTGTGAAACTGAGACCAGCAACATATCTGTACTTGAATCCTAATGGAGGTATAAGTATTTATGTAACTCTGACCCCAGAATGACCCTAGGCTCCATCAGAATGAGCGATCTAGGTCGTGTTGCTAGTGGATTGCAAAGGGGTGTCTAGTCTAGTCCAATCGACAACGAAGTTTGCTAGAACTTGCGACTTGATGACACTCCTGGACTCAAAAGACATGTAGTATTCTGACAATTCCATGGCCCATTTTCCAATTCAGGCGGAGGCCTCAAGGCTGTTGTATATGCCAGATAGACTCTGTTCTGTTAATACATGATTAGGGAGAGCGATCAGTAATGCATGATTAGGGAGAGCAATGTCGAGGGGTACTTTCTTGGACCCCTCATCACTTTGAATGGGGTTCTAGTGCTTGTCAACCTTGGTTGGGGCTCTAGAGTGCTTTTTTGCATGCTGGCGCCCAGACAATGAAGATTTTGTTGCCTTGTGACGAAGTCCCTCTCTATGTTGTGGGCCACTTCCTGATCTCTGAAGATTGTGATGACTCCGCAAGGCCCTAGTATCTTCATGCACAAGTATAGCCCATGGATTGCTGCTTCGAAGGCATTAATGGCCCCTGCCTAGGATTGTGTTGTACGGATACACCATATCGATGATGTCGAAGGTGATATATTATGTTCGCGTGTTTAGGCCAGGGCCAAAGGAATGTGGTAGGACTATCTTACCGAGGGGTAGTGTAAGTTGCCCCCAAATCCAAACAGAGGATTATATATCGGATGCAGCTATTTGGGTTAATGCCCATTCCATCGAAGGCATGGAGGAATATAATGTCGGCCTGGATACCATTGTCCACAAGGGCCTTCAGATCTCCCAGCCTGCTATGTTGCAGTTGATAACCATTGTGTCTGTGTGCGGAGCGTTGCGAAGGTTGACATCGCTCATGTCAAACATTAGTGGGATTTGTGACCACTTCGTCTGAACGACCGACTCATTGACTACGATGTGATTGATACTTCGATAGTAGTCTCTACATTGTCTTTTGGAATCAAAATCTGTGCTAGAGTCTTCGCTGATCATGCTAATTATGTCATGATCCGAAGGCTAGGGTAGCCCTCTTCTTCTTTTGGTGGCAGAGGGGGTAATTGTCTTGGGTGTTGGATTGGTTGTGGGGCAGTAGTGGAAGCTATAGCCATTCTGGGTGATTGGGTAGGGGCTGATAGTTCTATTGGTACTATTGGTAGGGTTGGTACATTTCTTGGTATGATTGTTGAAAATGAGGTTGGAAGTTGTGGGTTACGGACTTTGGTAGCTAATCTTGGTGACTCCTCACCACCCTTTCAGCCTCCATTCTCTCTTTGAATTTCTTAGTGACATGGCAGTCCCTTGTTGAGTGGCCTGCATCATCACCGTGAAAAACACAATAAATTATGTGATCATGAGTAGGGCCACGACCACACCCCGTACCTCTTGGTGCTCTATCGCCTCTTCCTGGCTGCTGGTTATGGTTGTAGTTACAAGTGGAGTCCTTGGACTTGTGGCAGTGGTTGATGTTGTTGACTTGCTGGTTAGGCGGTGGAGTTTGTTGTCCCCTTAACCATGTTTTGAGTTTCTTGGGTGCGAGGGCTCCCTCGGTTTACTCTATGCCTCGACCTTGCAGTAGTGGAGGTCTTCGGACCGTGCATACTTCTCGAATAGTTGATACAACTCTTGAAGGGTCGTTGGTAGATCTCGGGTGCAATGACTATACAACTGGCCTACACAGAGGTCGCTGATGGCGTAATGAGTGGTGATTTCGTCTTCCACTGACAACAACTAGGATTTGAGCGACAATAACTTGTTGTAATAGTCGTGGAGGCTTGTTGGGGGCCTTCGTCCTTCGAAGGTCCTAAAAAATGTGATTTAACAATATCTTCCAAGTGTGACATGTGAATAGGTACCTTCAGACTCGGGCTAAAAGCATATACGATGTAAAAAGCATGATCGAGACAAAGGTTGGAGTTGCTCCGAAGTTACGTGCAGGGGAGCTTCGGCTAAATGGCGGAAAAAGGAACCGACTTAAAGGGGAAAAGGCTATCTAGTCCTCATAGAATTGTCTATAAGTTAATAATAAATGTAAAGGGCATGAATGTAATTTCTCACAGGCTGCGTCCTATGCCTATAAATAGATGAACAGTACCCCCATACTGTTCACGCTGACTTGTACCTACTTTTGCGTCACGCTTGTACCTTTTGTCTTCTATCAAGCCGAAGGTACATTTGTAATTCGATATTGTTTCTGTCTTTCCAGGATAATACAATGAATTAATAATGTTATGTGATTGTTTATCTTGCCTCTTATATTTCATATACTTCTTCTTTTATTAACATATATCACGTTGATGAAGGTATGTCTTTCATAACCTTCGTCCGAAGATCATTATATCCTAAGGGAAATAATGCTTCAAAGGACGAAGGACATTAACATTTAACATTTTGTGTTGCCTTGTTCTTAACTCATAGCATTTGAGAACAAGTCCCCAACATTGGCGCTCACCTCCGCTTGAACCTTTTTCGACCACCTTCGGCAAGCACTGACCTTCGTGATGCCGCCGAAGAAAGCTTCAGCGACAGGGGCTGCTGCACTGCAGCCACTGGACCCAAACCAGGAAACTCTTTCTCTCCGAGAAGCTCGGAGTCAGAAAAGGAAGGCCACCAGTCCAACACTCCAGGAGGAGGAGTTGGACCAAGAGATCAGAGACATGGAGATCATCCATCAGCAAGTACAAAGAAAGAAGGAGCAGATGGCGCGACTGGCTGATCTTCAAAGGAAGATCAACAAAGCCACTGAAGAAGTGTGTCATCTGGCTCAAGATGAACAAGATCGAAGGCCCCAACACAGGGAACTTCATAAAGAAGGCTTATTCAACGAAGACGGATGGTATGATGATTTTAATCATGATGCCTTTACTTTTGATGATGCTTCTCCCTTGGCAGCAGAACTACAGGCTATCCCATGGCCCCCGTCATACAAGCCACCTCAGCTTCCCATGTATGATGGGAATTCAGATCCAAAATAGTTTCTGATGAGCTACGAAGCAACTATATCTTCGTATGGAGGCAATACTGCAGTTATGGCGAAGTCCTTTGTCATGGCAGTCCGGAATGTAGCCCAAACATGGTATTCTTCTCTTCGACCAGGGACTACCACGTCATGGCAGAAGCTTAAGGACATGTTGGTTACCAGCTTCCAGGGCTTTCAAACGAAGTCGGTCACAGCTTAGGCTCTGTTCCAATGCACGCAAGACCACGAAGAATACCTTCATGCATATGTACGAAGGTTGTTGCGATTGAGAGCACAAGCGCCTACGGTGCCCAATGAGATTGTCATTGAGGCCATGATCAAGGGTCTACGCCCAAGACCTACTGCCCAATATTTCACCAGGAAGCCCCCACAAACTCTGGAGAAGCTGCTTTAGAAGATGGATGAGTACATTCGGGCTGACAACGACTTCCGCCAAAAAAGGGAGGAAGCTTACAGATTCTCGGAAATGACCAGGGGCTTCGGAGGAAGAATCCACCCGAGGCACGTCAGGTCAATCCATAATTCCACTGAGAGTGACGACAAAGGAAGTCAGCCTCAGAGGTCACAATACACATCACAATCTTTGGGGCAACAGCAGAGCTCTTTCAGACCACCAGCTCCAAGGGGCAGAGGCGCCAGGGGCTTCGGGGGAAGATTTGGGGATCAGCCTAGAAAGATCTACTGCTTATTCTGTGGTGAGGACAAGGGCCATACTACAAGAATGTGCCAAATCACCATTCAGAAGCAAAAGGAGATAGTAGAAGCCGAAGCTCGGCAGAACCAGCCGAAGCAGGTCTTGCACACTGCTTCGTGCCACTCTCCCTACATACCAAAGTATGTGGGCAATCATCCCACAGCTTCTGTGGCTTCGGCTAGTCACTCACAGGCTTCCTGGCCACAACTCTCACCCCCACCACCACTACAGCCGACCTACTCTCGAGGCCAGCCAGAAGGGCGCCAGTACCCTCAGCAGCAACGTAAAGTCAGGGAGGAATCCAAAGCTCGCACAGTCAATAGTACTGTGCCAGAATCAAAGCACATTTATTGAGCAATATCCTACCTCTGAAGTACTTTTGTGTTCTATGTCATTTCATTTTTCAATAAGGAACAAAACAATGCAGAACTAGTTTTAATTTCTTGTAATAGTTTCACTTTTATCAAAATGAAATATATCTTCTTCAAATATTTAAGAAGCTCAAAAATTGCTGAAGCTTAAAAGTCGTTCCTAAGGGAATGCAGAGCTAAAAATCACAGTGTAAGTTTCACCGAAGCTACAAAAAGTCGTTCCTAAGGAGCGCAGCGTAAGTTTGCCGAAGCTACAAAAAGTCGTTCCTAAGGGAGTGCAGTGTAAGTTTTCTACTCAAAAGTCGTTCCAAAGGGAATGCAGAGCCAAATAACACCGAAATATAAGGCGAAGCGCGAAAAGTCAACGAGAAAAATACCGCTGAAATAGAAGGCGAAGAAGTTCAAAAGACATTCCTAAGGGGATGCAGAACTTACACCGAAAAATAAGCGGTCAAATCAAAAAATAAACGGCAAAGAGACTTCGATCGTTCCTAAGGGGACGCAGAGATGGTGTGTTCCGGTGTGGGCGTGTGGGTGCGTATCTTCGGCATTAGCATCATTCACATCATGTCATCATATCATCCCGCATAGCATCACATCATACATCATATTGCACTGATGACACGAATTGAATACGAAGTCGACCTTCGGAGACTGCTTTATAAAAAATGAAAATGTGCTAAGGCACAAAGTTAGCTGAGAAATACAACTTTGTCAGCTCTATTGCAAAAAAGGGATCCTTTATTTACGAAGCTGGGAAGTTTTTACGAAGCATGGATATTTTCACGAAGCACAGATTTTCTTCTTTGTGAAGCATGAAAAGAAGGGAAGGTGTTTTTTCGCCGAAGGCTCAAAAACGGTATGTATATAAAGTTTCATGCATCGCAAAGAACTGAATTACAAATAATTTACACATTAAATTCAAAAATATGCACATCGAATATTACAGTCTTCATACAACGAAGCTACATTGATCGTCTAAAAATGTTTTTACAATATCAGTCCTCTTTCAGGACCTTTTCCGCAATTTCATTCAACAACTTGTTAACAACTTCGTCAACAATAGATTCGGCTATGTTGATGATTTCTATTGCTTTCTTCGTTTCTTGGTCGGCCAGGGGGTCGAACGGCTCCGGTGGAGGAGATAATTCAGCTGCGGTAGAAAAAATCAATCAGTTTGAAGTCACGAAAACAAACGATGAAGCTAAAGGCCATTAAACGATACCTATCCGTCTCTCGCGTTCTGCAGCTTCTTCAGCTTTTTTCGCTGCTTCTCGAGCGTCATGAATATCTTTTTCACTTTTCTTCATTATTTCGAGAGCCATTTCTCGGCTGCCATTTGCCCAGATGTCAGGGTAAAATTTTTCGCTCACTAAACTTGCTTCGGCCGAGGGATCCTTTGTGTCATCCACGGAAAAGGCAGCTTCAGCCTGGGCCAGGGTTTTGACATGGTCGCAACCCGCCTTCTCCAGGATGGCTGAAATTCCTCTTGCACCGGAGAACACGCAGACATCCCCGCGATCACTTAGAATTTCTTCAAAAGCTTCGGCCTCTCCGCTTATCCACTCGATAACACCCTCAGGGTCGCCTCGTATGAAGTTATCTTTGTTTGAATAGGCGCCCACGTTGGCGAAGCTAGCCTTTATCTTCTCCACGCAGCCCAAAGATTTTTCAAAACATCTTTCCTTGGATGCGCGAAGTTCTTCAACTGTTTTTTCTAAATAGTTTTTCCAATATTCGCTGGCCTCTCGGTTAGCTTCAGCGAGAGCGCATTTTTCTTTGGCCTCTGCCAATTGTTTCTGAAGGTCTTCGATCTCATTCTTTTGAATCTTAGCTTGAGCTCTGGAACTAGCTTCATCTTCTTTTACTTTGTTTACCAATGCAATTAATATTTTGTCTTTTTCAAGGCCTTTGTTCCTTAATTCGATCACCTCTTAACGAAGGTTGTTCAGAGCCATTGTATACCCTTCATCTTCAATGTTTTTCTGTACTCTAAGGGCATTGCAAGAGGAGGACAAGATTAAGTATAAACAAATGAAGTAATTCGTTTTCAAATACAAAATTGACTTTTATACCTTTATGCTATTATATGCTAAACTGTCAGCCAGTTCATCCTTCGATAATATTGAAAAGCCATCTTCCAGCTTCGGAAATCCGAAGCTTCTACTTATCTCTCGGCAGACGGATATCTCTTTATTATCCGAAAGGCAGTACAAAAAATCTTCTTCCCCACTGCCATTGAACACTAATGCCCCCTTCGGGTATTTTAATTTTTGGGCATAATGTTGAGTTTCTCGTTCTTCTTCCTGAGAAAGTCTCTTTCCCAAAGCATGGCAGATGATGTAATCAATGCTCTCTTTTAAAGCTTCGGGAGCAGGAGTGGCAACCTTTTCAAACAAAATTTGCTCTGTGGCTTTTTCTTCTGTTGCCTTTTCTTCAAATTCTGCAGGCTTCGTCTCAGCAGGCACTGAGGGCCCTGTGGCAGAACCTCCCAAGTTATTAGGCCCACATGCACCTGTCCTTGTCTCAAAGACCTCAGACAGCTATGCATGTGCACCAGATAACTTAACAGGATCCATCCGATTGCCCCAAGGACATCGAATAAACCACTTACAACCAAGATCGCGAGATTAAGTAACACAAATCACACACACCAATATTTTTGCAGCGGAAATCTTATTACCAAATTTTACAAGTTACATCAAGTTTTATGATGTACATGCTCGGAGTGATTACAAAAAGTGATTTAAAGAAGTAACGTTGAACTGTTATAGATTATTGGTAGTTTTGAAATATATGCTAGCTTAAGGGACCATCCTCAATAAGAAGTATAGAAGGGTTACTTAGACTTATAAGAAGGCCGAGCCCACCGGCACTTAACACCATCATCAGCAGCACAAAACTATAACCTGAAAAAACAACAGGGAATAAAACCCTGAGTATGGAATTACTCAGCAAGACTTACCCGACTAAAGAAAAGACTCTCAAGGGTATGCTGGCTAGAGGGATTCAAGGTATGGCTTATCAAGAATCAAAGACTCTGTTTTGCAGAAATGCTTACTAAAAGTGGATCCTTAAAAATCCATTTTTACTTGTCAGGTTAAGTAAAATTACTTGCATCTAGAGTTCTTTCTACCCTATTTAAGCACTTGGCCTGCACTAGCCGTCTTTTTATCATCCCTTCAGTTCACTGGATTGCTACGTGTAGGTCAGTGACCAAGTCTTCATGTTCGAGAAGTAACGGCGATCCGAATCGATTAATACCTGGGGATCTCCAATCACACAACATATGTAGCACTTAATCCTTGCATATGTCAACTCGCCACCGGGGTTCTTAAGACCAGATCAGGTTCACGCCAACCGAGAGCACACATACACCACCGTCCAGCCTCTTGCCACTAAGGGTATGTAACACCCCTGGTGTTACTGTTACTAAAACTTGAGCATAACATCATGAGCATCAGCATTTCATGTGTTTGACACACCTAGAATGCATTCACTAGGCAAAAATTTCAAACAAGTTGTATTGTTATGGTATTTTGCAAGTAAAACCCTAGTATAGGGTACTAAACCTTAAATATGGCTCTGAGGGGTAAAACAACACCCAAATGGAGAAAACTTTAAAGCTTAAGGAAAATAGTCATAAAATGTTACTAAAAAGGGACTTACAATATATTCACACCCTTGAAATACCAAAAACCCTAAAAAGGACCCTCGAAAACCCTAAATCCAAACCCTAGGGGGTTAAGTGCAAAATTAGTCCACTTTTGGACTAAAGTGCAAAAACCATGATAATAAAGTGTCCTAAGTCATATGGATCACTAATATGTGGATTTGCAAGTTAAACCCTAAGTTTTGGGTCTATTTGCAAAAAGCACCACTTAAACCCTATACACCTAAGTCTGAAAATTAGTATTTTGGCTCAACTTTGGAGCTTTATAACTTTCAAAATAGTGAGAATTCACCTTAGGGAACCACATAAACTTTGTAGCTCTATTAAAGGGGAACGACTTTACTTAAGAGTGTAAGCATGGTTGTTATGAACAAATGGAAGAAAAACACACTCAAAGTCGAGCTGTCAGGTTATTGGAGTCTGAAAATTCAGACTAACAGTGGTACTGAGTCAACTTTGGAGCTCTGTAGATTGAGAGGTTCAAAGAATTTGCCCCAAGTCAATATAGCAAAGTTGTAGAGCCATTGTAGAGGAACAAATTTGTTATAGGTGTTTGGGCTTGGTGCCATATGGAATAGGGAGAAAATTTGGTTCCAAATCGCTCGGTCAGGCCAACTGATGGAGGGTTGCCATGGTACAGTTCATCGGGGGGGGGGGAGATAAGGATCAGCCCCTCGCCGGCGATAACGATGCCACCGCGGCTCAGGATGGGTCGGCGGCGACTGCGGTAAAGGTCCTCGGTGACGTGGCAGAGAGTTACTGAGGTGGCAAGCCCCGGTTAATCGGCGGCCACCGTGCCATCACCGGATTCCGCCGCGCGGTGAGCTCGCCTGCGCAATCTAAAATCCGCGATCCTCATCCAATTCTGGTCGATGGCCTATAAATTGCACCCGGGTTCTGCTTCTTCACCACATCCCGCACCTCAGTGACTGAGCAATCGGCTCAATTTCACTGGAGCACTCACGCAGCCCCCAAATTCCCTCCTCCTGTGTTCTTAACTCCGCCGTAAAGGACTCCACCGTGGTCAGCGCTCTTCGGGTTAGTAACTTCCCAATTACTCCCTATTGTAGCTCGTTTGTAGCCTCCTATTTCTCTCAGTACCAACCAATCTAAGTTCGGCCGAAGCCTTTCACCGGAACACACAATTGCTCTGTAGAATGCCGCTGTGACACCCTCTCCGTCGCCCCACATTTCTATTCGTGCTTAGTCCAAGTTTTAGTATGTGCGTCATCTTTGGTAAACCTGTGAAGCTTTCCCAAGCTTCAATTTGGTCATTCACGTCGTCGGTTGGTCAGAACGTGTTCATCCCTCCGATCATCCGCCCTGTCACCGTGGACTGATTGATTCAATGCCCCATTGATGAAATTGATTGAGGGGAAGTGTGCGGTAGGGGTCTAATTTGGTCTCTGTCGCACGGGAGCTCCAGCCGTGGCAGCATTCGGCCGGAATAGGCTCGTCGGAGATCAGCGGAGCACTGTTTACCGTCGGGGACCCCATCCTGCGAAGAATTAGAAGCTCGAGGGTCTTCTTGTAAGTTGTCAGCGACCTGAGGAAACAGTATAGGAACCCGCTTCTAGTTATTCCATAAGACAAGGTCTTTTCTGCAAAATCCACATGGTCTTGGGCGCGGACGCGTTTTCCGCCTGACTTGGGCCACCTGGGCTTGATTCAGCTCAGCCCTCTTCAAACTTTCCCCTTTTCTTTTTCTGTCCAACTTTAGAAATATGTAGAAAATTACACAAAAATGGTAAAACTACCAAACCAATTTTCTTAGATTCCTAATTTTCCATAGTATTTAATAAAAATAGTTTTATGATTTTTAGATCAAATGGGGAATTTTGGAGCATTTAAAATAGCTTTAAACGTTGGTTCTGGATTTTTAGAAAATAGATAATAATTCCAAAAATGCCCAAACTTTTTATATGAACTCAAAACATTATTTAGAAGCCTTTAGTAGAGTTTGGTTTGATTTGGACCTTGTTTGATGCTTAGAACCCAAAACCCTACCCCCTGCCCTTTGAATTCCTTTACTAACTCCGGAAACCCTAGTTTCTCGGAAAACCGTGAAGGAAAGTTGTATTCAAGACCTTAGAAATAAACTTCTACTATTCTTGCACTTTCATGAGCATTACATGGCATTCATTCTTATATATATATGGTTATATTTAGAAAACGAGGAAGAATTTGAAGTAGAAGAAGAGAAGACTTCGCCACCACCACCTGCGGAACATCAGGCAGGAAATTGTTTTTACTTTGACATCTGCGGATCCGAGCCTGACTCACCTATAAACAAAGGCAAGCCCCGGTGCATTTGTCACCTCCTTGTGTTTTAAAAATCTTTTTCACTTGCTTGATGCATTAGGTGATAGGAGTTGAGTGCTAAAACAATTCCTGCATTACCTTCCTTGAATTTGATTACCTTCCTTGATCACCCGTTTTACAAAAGATTTTTTATGCTTAGCCTTGCTTTAGAAAAACAAAATGTTTTGTTTTTACAAAAGATGATGTGGCAAAAGTGGGTGGGATGTTTTTGAAAATAAAACTTGATGGTGAATCCATCATGGCCGTGATGGGTTCAACATCAGAAAAGATGTACCTCTGCCAGGTACCAAACTTTGGGTTTGAAATAATTAAGCTGAGACCGGGCAGGTGACTTGCACGAGAAGAGAGTCTCGGTGTAGTGTCTCCGTCTGAGTCGATTAAGGACCGTGTCGATGTAGGCCTGCTGACCGAGGACCCTTTAAATGGTCACATGCCTCGTCATGGGTAAGCTTTGCCTCGGGCAGACTAAGGCCAGAATAAGATAACACGCAATGGGAGTGAAGCGATGGCGAGAGTAGCGTGTACCCTCCGTGGCAAGAGGCTGGACGGTGGTGTATCTGTGCTATCGATTGACGTGAACCTGATCTAGTCTTAAGAACCCCGGTGGCGGGTTGACATATGCAAGGGTTAAGTGCTACATATGTCGTGTGATCGGAGATCCTCAGCTGAGTATAATCGATTCGGATCGCCGTACCTTCGCGGTTATGAAGACTTGGTCACTGACTTATACATAGAACTCCAGTGAAGATGAAGGGTTGTTAAGAAATTGGCTAGTGCAGGTCAAGTGCTTGAACTAGGGTAGAAAGAACTCTAGTTGCACGTAATTTCACTTAACTTGACAATAAAATTGGATTTTTAAGGATCCACTTTAGTAAGCATTTCTGCAAACAGAGTCATTGCTCATTGATAAGCCTTACCTTGACACCTTTAAAAGTCAGCTTCCCCTTGAGAGTCTTTTCTTTAGTCGGGTAATACTTGCTGAGTAATTCCATACTCAGGGTTTTATTCCCCGTTGTTTTTAGGTGAGGAAGCAACCAACTTTTGTTGCTTCTGTTCTAAGGTGGTACCGAAGGAAGAACACCAGGAGTAAAGCTGCGGGAGGAAGGGTTCCTCCATAAAAACTTTTGTTTGATACTTAGCGGGAGGGGTTTTTGCCTCCCTTGGTGTGTAATAATAATACTCTGCACTCATAGGTTATATTCTGGTCTGTAAATATTCAACTCTATCTTACTTTTAAATAAAGGTAAGTTAATGTAATTACTTCCGCATTCTCATAACTCCGATGCTTGTAATGTCTGCGTGACGGGTGAAACGCTCTTGGGAAAGGTAAGAAAAGCAGATACCGAACTTGTCAAGTAATTCAGGGGCACCTACAGGGTTGTCTGAGGTCCGTTGGACAAGGACAACTGTAGGTGGGCCTAATGACTTAGGAGGTTCCGTCACAGCTGGTATCGGAGCGAAGCCCTTCTCTGCAGATATTATGAGGCATCTTTAAAAGAATTTTCTAAAGACTTATATAGAAAATTTCTTCCCTTCTTAGCTAAGTATTTCTAAAGAGTTTATTTTAAAGACGAGATAGTAAGAGTGCAACATATAGAAGGTGTGAATCAACTAAGGTTGATTCTGTACTTACACATGCATCATACTAAGAATTATGCTAATAAAATTTTCCCCCTTAGAAAAATGCTGCCGTGCACGAGGAAAATTGTGCGCAAGCATACTGGCCCAATTGGTGTACCACGTCATCAACTTGCCCCAAGACACGAGGATAGCAGTAGTGGGAGTAATGATCCGATTGGGGATCTTGAAGCGAAAGTTAATCAGCTTCAAACAGAACTCCAACGCGGGATTGACATATGGGTCGCGGATGGCGACAGAATCAATGAATTGAGAAGCGACATCCGCCGCCTGCAAGATCAGCTCGCGGATCGAGATTTAGTGCTCGACTGGGCGGTTCATTCTCGTTCGCTTGCCTGAGCTAAGGAGGCAAATGCTCGAGCCCGAATAGAAGAGCTTAGCTCAGCCATTGATAACCTGCAGGCTTATTGCAATACTCTACATGAAGAAGTTCATGTACTGTATTCACAATTGCACCCCAGTGTACCTGTGGATCCTGTCGGGACAGAAGCCGGACCTTCTCAAGTAGCGGGAGAAGCCTTTGGTGGCAAATTGGACCTTTTCAGGCCCCCTCCCTCTATGAAGTTGGTTGATGAGTGGTCTCCTACGCCCGACAGTGAGGCTACCAAGAATGACAGGAAGTAGTAGTATAGTTTAATAGTAGAAGTAGTAGTGATGTATAATAGGTAGTGTAATCCTGTTGTAAAATTCGAGTCTGTAACATTACTCCTTTTAGTAATGTAAAATGGATGGTTTTCTTTGGCATATTATATCGTTTTCAAATGTTTGTTGCCACAGATGCCATCCCGGACTCGTGCTCAGGATGGGGCTAGTACCTCCCGTGAGAGGGAGGCAACACCAAACCCACCTCCAGTCCCTCCCACGTTAGTCGAGGCTATCGCCGCCTTGGTGAATGCTACAACAGATAATACCCGTTTCCTACGGGAGATGGCAGGTCAACAACTACTACAACAAGGCGGGCGGGGCTATCCGCAAGGCCCCCGTGAAACATCTTATTTGGATTTCTCCGAAACGCGCCCCCCGTTGTTCATCAAGGCAGAAGATCCTTTAGAGGCGGACGAATGGATCCACGTCATTAAACAAAAATTTGGACTTCTTCGGTGTTCCGAAACTCAGAAGCCCCTGTTCACAGCTCAACAATTGCATGGCCCTGCCAGCACGTGGTGGGGAAACTTTGTGGCCGTTCAGCCGACCGATCATCAGATTACCTGGGATGAATTCAAGCTAGCCTTCAGAGAGCATTACATACCTAAAGGAGTCCTCCACATGAAACAGGAGGAATTCATGAAGTTCAAGCAAGGCGGAGATACTGTCACCCAATATCTCAATAAATTTAATCACTTATCTCAGTATGCAATTGACCAAGTCAACACTGACATAAAGAAGAAGAACTGTTTCATGAGGGGTTTAAATGATTGGATGCAAAGGAAAATGGCTACCTGCATCGACCTCACATATGGAAGGGCTGTCAGCACAGCGCTGGCAGTTGAATCTAAATATACAAGTTCTGGAAAGTCCAAGGGGAATGGAGGCAACAAGCCTAATCAGGGCCCCGAGAAAAGGCAACGGTTAGTTATCCGGCCTTTTAATCAGTGTCATTCTTCATCACGCCCACCCTCCTTCCCATTCAAACAACCAGTGTTCATCCGTCCCAATGCTGCCCCCACTACAACAAGTCAGCCGAGTGCCCCTAGCACTCGTTTCCCTGCCCTTCCCAGTTCGTCAACAGGCTGCTTCAATTGCGGAAAATCTCGGCACTTTATTAAGGATTGCCCTTACCTGAAGCAAAATCGCTCAAACAATCAACAAGGTACTGGGAATTCTTCTCAAGCTAAGGGAAATGCGGGCAAGAATATAAAGAAGACGGGACGAATTTATTACACTCAAGTGGCCACCACACCGGACGGTGAACCGGTAATGATGGGTACGTTCCTCGTAGCCAAACACCCTACACTTATTCTCTTTGATTCTGGTGCTACGCATACATTCATCAGCAAGAAATTTGTGGAGCAACATTGCATTCCATACCATGAATCAAGGGAAGGGTTTAAAATACATTCACATGGGGGACAACTCTTTACCAAAGAAGTGGCTTACCAAGTGCCCGTAACATTGGCTGAACGGGACTTTCCTACTAATATGATTGTTCTGAAAGGCCAAGACATATATGTGATTTTAGGCATGGATTTGTCGGCCCAACATAAAGCTATTCTCAATACTGATCTGAGAACAGTCAGGTTGAGTTATGGCCAAGAGGAAATTCTTTTGTCTATCCCCATAGCTATTCCAGCTAGACCAATTGGCAGAGTAAATGAAGCCATCGTACCGGAGATCAAGGATATTCCGGTAGTATGTGAGTTCTCAGATGTCTTTCCAGAAGATTTGCCTGGATTACCACCAGAAAGGGATGTAGAATTTGTAATTGAGTTAAAGCCCGGTACGGCTCCCATTTCTAGAAGGTCCTACCGAATGCATCCATATGAGCTGGCAGAACTAAAGACCCAATTGCAAGATCTACTAGAGAAAGGATTCATCCGGACAAGCTCATCACCATGGGGTTGTCCAGCCATCTTCGTCAAGAAGAAGGATCAAACATTATGGATGTGCGTGGATTATCGACCCCTGAATGAGGTCACTATCAAGAACAAGTATCCTCTTCCTCGGATTGATATTTTGTTTGATCAACTGACTGGAGCAAGGGTATTCTTCAAGATTGATCTCAGATCGGGCTATCATCAGATCCGTATTCGGCCCGAGGATATACCCAAGACTGCATTCACTACGCGGTATGGATTATTTAAATACTTGGTAATGTCTTTCGGACTGACAAATGCTCCTGCCCACTTCACTTATCTAATGAACTCAATATTCATGCCCGAGTTGGACAAATTTGTGGTGGTCTTCATAGATGATATCTTAATATATTCCAAGAATGAAGAGGAGTATGCTCAACACTTACGGATCGTATTGACGCGCTTAAGAGAACATCGATTATATGCCAAGTTCAGTAAGTGCGTGTTTTGGCTGGAAGAAATTCAATTTCTGGGACATGTGTTATCTGCCAGGGGGATTGCGGTAGATCCCAGCAAGGTCAAGGATATTTTGGAGTGGAAACCCCCAACCACTGTTCATCAAGTTCGAAGCTTCCTTGGACTAGCTAGCTATTACCGTCGATTTATACCGGATTTTCTAAGCTTGTGAAGCCAATCACAAGTCTATTGAAGAATGAGACTAAATTCAATTGGTCTTCAAAGTGTAATGAAGCTTTTGAGCACTTAAAGATATTATTAACCACTGCTCCGGTATTGGCTCAACCGGACATTAATAAGTCCTTTGATGTGTATTGTGACGCATCAGGCAGTGGTCTCGACTGCGTATTAATGCAAGAAGGCCGAGTAATTGAAAGGGAATTAGGCTTACACCTAGTCCCTAATTAATTTTGGTGGTTGAATTGACCAACACAAATAATTGGACTAACTAGTTTGCCCAAGTGTATAGATTGTACAGGTGTAAAAGGTTCACACTCAGCCAATAAAAAGACCAAGTTTTGGATTCAACAAAGGAGCAAAGGGGCAACCGAAGGCACCCCTGGTCTGGCGCACCGGACTGTCCGGTGTGCCACCGGACATGTCCGGTGCACCAGGGGGACTCAGACTCAAACTCGCCACCTTCGGGAATTTCTAGAGGCGACTCGGATATAATTCACCGGACTGTCCGGTGTACACCGGACAGTGTCCGGTGCGCCAAGGGAGGTCGGCCTCAGGAACTCGCCAGCTTCGGGAAACTCCAACGGCTAGTCCACTATAATTCACCGGACTGTCCGGTGTGCACCGGACTGTCCGGTGCGACTCCGGAGCAACGGCTTTCTCCGCGCCAACGGCTCTCTGCCGCGCATTTAATGCGCGCTCTGCGCGCGTAGAGGTCAGGCGCGCCCATACTGGCACACCGGACAGCAAACAGTACCTGTCCGGTGTGCACCGGACACCCAGGCGGGCCCACAAGTCAGAAGCTCCAACGGTCAGAATCCAACGGCAGTGATGACGTGGCAGGGGGCACCGGACTGTCCGGTGTGCACCGGACTGTCCGGTGCGCCATCGAACAGACACCCCAGCCAACGGTCAAGTTTGGTGGTTGGGGCTATAAATACCCCAACCACCCCACCATTCATTGCATCCAAGTTTTCCAGCTTCCAACCACTATACAAGAGCTAGCATTCATTGCAAAGCACACCAACAAGAGATCAAATCCTCTCCCAATCCCATTCAAAAGCCCTAGTGACTAGAGAGAGTGATTTGTAGTGTTCATTTGAGCTCTTGCGCTTGGATCGCTTCTTTTCTTTCGCATTCTTTCTTGTGATCATACACTCACTTGTAATTGAGGCAAGAGGCACCAATCGTGTGGTGGCCCTTGCGGGAAGTTTGATTCCCAAGTGATTTGAGAAGAGAAGCTCACTCGGTCCGAGGGACCGTTTGAGAGAGGGAAGGGTTGAAAGAGACCCGGCCTTTGTGGCCTCCTCAACGGGGAGTAGGTTTGAAAGAACCGAACCTCGGTAAAACAAATCCGCGTGTCACACACTCCATTATTCGCTTGCGATTTGTTTTGCGCCCTCTCTCGCGGACTCGTTTATATTTCTAACACTAACCCGGCTTGTAGTTGTGTTTATATTTGTAAATTTCAGTTTCGCCCTATTCACCCCCCCTCTAGGCGACTATCAATTGGTATCAAAGCCCGGTGCTTCATTAGAGCCTAACCGCTCGAAGTGATGTCGGGAGATCACGCCAAGAAGGAGATGGAAACAGGCGAAAAACCCACTACAAGCCACGGGAGCACTTCATCGGAAGAGTCCCGCACCAAGAGGAAGGAGAAGAAAAAGGACTCCTCCAAACGGAAGGAGAAAAGGTCTTCCTCTTCTCACCACAAGGAGAAGAGGGAAAAATCTTCTTCCCACAAGCCGCATCGGAAAGGCGACAAGCACAAGAGGATGAGGAAGGTGGTCTACTACGAGACCGACACTTCATCAACATCTACCTCCGACTCCGATGCGCCGTCCGTAACTTCTAAGCGCCAAGAGCGCAAGAAGTTTAGTAAGATCCCCCTACACTACCCTCGTACATCTAGACATACTCCATTACTTTCCGTTCCATTAGGCAAACCGCCAACCTTTAATGGCGAAGATTATGCAATGTGGAGTGATTTAATGAAATTCCATCTAACCTCACTCCACAAAAGTATATGGAATGTTGTTGAGTTTGGAGCACAGGTACCATCCGTAGGGGATGAAGACTACGATACGGACGAAGTGGCCCAAATCGAGCACTTCAACTCCCAAGCCACAACCATACTCCTCGCCTCTCTAAGCAAGGAGGAATACAACAAAGTGCAAGGGTTGAAGAATGCAAAGGAGATTTGGGACCTACTCAAGACGGCGCACGAGGGTGATGAACTCACCAAGATCACCAAGCGGGAAACGATCGAGGGGGAGCTCGGTCGTTTTCGTCTTCGCCAAGGGGAAGAGCCACAAGACATGTACAACCGGCACAAAACCTTGGTGAACCAAGTGCGCAACCTCGGGAGCGTAAAGTGGGACGACCACGAGGTGGTTAAGGTTATTCTAAGATCTCTCATTTTCCTTAACCCCACTCAAGTTCAATTAATTCGTGGTAATCCTAGATATACTAAAATGACCCCCGAGGAAGTTATCGGGAATTTTGTGAGCTTTGAATGCATGATTAAAGGTTCAAAGAAGATCAACGAGCTTGACGAACCATCCACATCCGAGGCGCAACCGGTAGCCTTCAAGGCAACGGAGGACAAGAAGGAAGAGTCTACACCAAGTAGACAACCAATTGACGCCTCCAAGCTCGACAATGAGGAGATGGCTTTAATCATCAAAAGATTTCGCCAAATCCTCAAGCAACGGAAGGGGAAGGATTACAAATCCCGTTCCAAGAAGGTTTGCTACAAGTGTGGTAAGCCCGGTCACTTTATCGCTAAATGTCCATTGTCAAGTGACAGTGACAGGGATAACGACAAGAAGGGCAAGAGGAGAGAAAAGAAAAGGTACTACAAGAAGAAGGGCGGTGATGCTCATGTTTGTCGGGAGTGGGACTCCGACGAAAGCTCAAGCGATTCCTCCGACGACGAGGACGCCGCCAACATCGCCGTCACCAAGGGACTCCTTTTCCCCAACGTCGGCCACAAGTGCCTCATGGCAAAGGACGGCAAAAAGAAGAAGGTTAAATCCAACTCCTCCACTAAATATGAGTCTTCTAGTGATGATAATGCTAGTGGTGAGGAAGATAATTTGCGAACTCTTTTTGCCAACCTAAACATGGAACAAAAGGAGAAATTAAATGAACTAATTAGTGCCATCCATGAGAAGGATGATCTCTTGGACTCCCAAGAGGACTTCCTAATCAAGGAAAATAAGAAACATGTTAAGGTTAAAAATGCTTACGCTTTACAAGTTGAAAAATGTGAAAAATTATCTAGTGAGCTAAGCACTTGCCGTGAGATAATTGACAACCTTAGAAATGAAAATGCTAGTTTAAATGCTAAGGTTGATTCTCATGTTTGTAATGTTTCAATTCCCAATCCTAGAGATAATAATGATAATTTGCTTGCTAGGATTGAAGAATTAAACATTTCTCTTGCTAGCCTTAGATTAGAGAATGAAAATTTGATTGCTAAGGCTAAAGATTTTGATGTTTGCAATGCTACCATTTCCGACCTTAGAACTAAGAATGAAATGTTGCATGCTAAGGTTGTAGAACTTAAATCTTGCAAACCCTCTACATCTAATGTTGAGCATGTTTCTATTTGCACTAGATGTAGAGATATTGATGTTAATGCTATTCATGATCACATGTCGTTAATTAAACAACAAAATGATCACATAGCAAAACTAGATGCTAAAATTGCCGAGCATAACTTAGAAAATGAAAAATTTAAGTTTGCTAGAAGTATGCTCTATAATGGGAGACGCCCTGGCATCAAGGATGGCATTGGCTTCCAAAGGGGAGACAATGTCAAACTTAATGCCCCTCCTAAGAACTTGTCTAACTTTGTTAAGGGCAAGGCTCCCATGCCTCAGGATAACGAGGGCTACATTTTGTACCCTACCGGTTATCCCGAGAGCAAAATTAGGAAAATTCATTCTAGGAAGTCTCACTCTGGCCCTAATCATGCTTTTATGTATAAGGGTGAGACATCTAGCTCTAGGCAACCAACCCGTGCCAAGTTGCCTAGAAAGAAAACTCCTATTGCATCAAATGATCATGCTATTTCATTTAAAACTTTTGATGCTTCTTATGTGCTTACAAGCAAATCCGGCAAGGTAGTTGCCAAATTTGTTGGGGGCAAACACAAGGGATCAAAGACTTGTGTTTGGGTACCCAAAGTTCTTGTTTCTAATGCCAAAGGACCCAAAACAGTTTGGGTACCTAAAGTCAAGAACTAAATTTGTTTTGTAGGTTTATGCATCCGGGGGCTCAAGTTGGATACTCGACAGCGGGTGCACAAACCACATGACCGGGGAGAAAAGGATGTTCTCCTCATATGAGAAAAACCAAGATCCCCAACGAGCTATCACATTCGGGGATGGAAATCAAGGTTTGGTCAAAGGATTGGGTAAAATTGCTATATCTCCTGACCATTCTATTTCCAATGTTTTTCTTGTAGATTCTTTAGACTACAACTTGCTTTCTGTTTCCCAATTATGTCAAATGGGCTACAACTGTCTTTTTACTGATGTAGGTGTCACTGTCTTTAGAAGAAGTGATGATTCAATAGCATTTAAGGGTGTGTTAGAGGGTCAGCTATACTTAGTAGATTTTGATAGAGCTGAGCTCGACACATGCTTAATTGCTAAGACTAACATGGGTTGGCTCTGGCACCGCCGACTAGCCCATGTTGGGATGAAGAATCTTCATAAGCTTCTAAAGGGAGAGCACATTTTAGGATTAACAAATGTTCATTTTGAGAAAGACAGGATTTGTAGCGCATGTCAGGCGGGGAAGCAAGTTGGAGTCCATCATCCACACAAGAACATCATGACGACCGACAGGCCGCTTGAGCTACTCCATATGGATCTATTCGGCCCGATTGCTTACATAAGCATCGGCGGGAGTAAGTATTGTCTTGTAATAGTGGATGATTATTCTCGCTTCACTTGGGTATTCTTTTTACAGGAAAAATCTCAAACCCAAGAGACCTTAAAGGGATTCTTGAGACGGGCTCAAAATGAGTTCGGCTTAAGGATCAAGAAAATAAGAAGCGACAACGGGACGGAGTTCAAGAACTCTCAAATCGAAGGCTTTCTTGAGGAGGAGGGTATCAAGCATGAGTTCTCTTCTCCCTACACCCCTCAACAAAATGGTGTAGTGGAGAGGAAGAACCGAACTCTGTTGGACATGGCAAGAACCATGCTTGATGAGTACAAGACACCGGACCGGTTTTGGGCCGAAGCGGTTAACACCGCCTGCTACGCCATCAATCGGTTATATCTTCACCGAATCCTCAAGAAGACATCCTATGAACTCCTAACCGGTAAAAAGCCCAACATTTCATACTTTAGAGTTTTTGGTAGCAAATGCTTTATTCTCATTAAAAGAGGTAGAAAATCTAAATTTGCTCCTAAAACTGTAGAAGGCTTTTTACTTGGTTATGACTCAAACACAAGGGCATATAGGGTCTTTAACAAGTCCACTGGACTAGTTGAAGTCTCATGTGACGTTGTGTTTGATGAAACTAACGGCTCTCAAGTAGAGCAAGTTGATCTTGATGAGATAGGTAATGAAGAGGCTCCGTGCATCGCGCTAAGGAACATGTCCATTGGGGATGTGTGTCCTAAGGAATCCGAAGAGCCTCCAAGTGCACAAGATCAACCATCCTCCTCCACGCAAGCATCTCCACCAACTCAAAATGAGGATGAAGCTCAAGTTGATGAAGGGCAAAATCAAGAAGATGAGCCACCTCAAGATGATGGCAATGATCAAGGGGGAGATGCAATTGATCAAGAAAAGGAGGATGAGGAAGAACCAAGGCCGCCACACCCAAGAGTCCACCAAGCAATTCAACGAGATCACCCCGTCGACACCATCCTCGGCGACATTCATAAGGGGGTAACCACTAGATCTCGTGTTGCACATTTTTGTGAGCATTACTCGTTTGTTTCCTCTATTGAGCCACACAGGGTAGAGGAAGCACTTCAAGATTCGGATTGGGTGATGGCGATGCAAGAGGAGCTCAACAATTTCACAAGGAACGAGGTATGGCACCTAGTTTCACGTCCTAACCAAAATGTTGTAGGAACCAAATGGGTCTTCCGCAACAAGCAAGATGAGCATGGTGTGGTGACAAGGAACAAAGCTCGACTTGTGGCCAAGGGATACTCCCAAGTCGAAGGTTTGGATTTCGGTGAAACCTATGCACCCGTAGCTAGGCTTGAGTCAATTCGCATATTATTAGCCTATGCTACTTACCATGGCTTTAAGCTTTATCAAATGGACGTGAAAAGTGCCTTCCTCAATGGACCAATCAAGGAAGAGGTCTATGTTGAGCAACCTCCCGGCTTTGAAGACAGTGAGTATCCTAACCATGTCTATAAGCTCTCTAAGGCGCTTTACGGGCTAAAGCAAGCCCCAAGAGCATGGTATGAATGTCTTAGAGATTTTCTTATTGCTAATGGCTTCAAAGTCGGAAAAGCCGATCCTACACTCTTTACTAAAACTCTTGAAAATGACTTGTTTGTATGCCAAATTTATGTTGATGATATTATATTTGGGTCTACTAACGAGTCTACATGTGAAGAGTTTAGTAGGATTATGACACAGAAATTCGAGATGTCTATGATGGGGGAGTTGAAGTACTTCTTAGGATTCCAAGTAAAGCAACTCCAAGAGGGCACCTTCATTAGCCAAACGAAGTACACTCAAGACATTCTAAACAAGTTTGGGATGAAGGATGCCAAGCCCATCAAGACACCCATGGGAACCAATGGGCATCTCGACCTCGACACGGGAGGTAAGTCCGTGGATCAAAAGGTATACCGGTCGATGATTGGTTCATTGCTTTATTTATGTGCATCTCGACCGGACATTATGCTTTCCGTATGCATGTGTGCAAGATTCCAATCCGACCCTAAGGAATCCCACCTTACGGCCGTAAAACGAATCTTGAGATATTTGGCTTATACTCCTAAGTTTGGGCTTTGGTACCCTCGGGGATCCACATTTTATTTACTTGGTTATTCCGATGCTGATTGGGCGGGGTGTAAGATTAATAGGAAGAGCACATCGGGGACTTGCCAGTTCATGGGAAGATCCTTGGTGTCATGGGCTTCAAAGAAGCAAAATTCGGTCGCTCTTTCTACCGCCGAAGCCGAGTATATTGCCGCAGGCCATTGTTGCGCGCAATTACTTTGGATGAGGCAGACCCTGCGGGACTATGGTTACAAATTAACCAAAGTTCCTTTGCTATGTGATAATGAGAGTGCAATCAAAATGGCCGACAATCCTGTCGAGCATAGCCGCACTAAGCACATAGCCATTCGGTATCATTTTCTTAGGGATCACCAACAAAAGGGAGATATCGAGATTTCTTACATTAATACTAAAGATCAATTAGCCGATATCTTTACCAAGCCACTTGATGAACAATCTTTTACCAGACTTAGGCATGAGCTCAATATTCTTGATTCTAGAAATTTCTTTTGCTAGCTTGCACACATAGCTCATAAATGTACCTTTGATCATATCTCTTTTATATATACTATGACTAATGTGTTTTCAAGAGTATCTCAAACCAAGTCATAGGTATATTGAAAGGGAAATTGAGTCTTCGGCGAAGACAAAGGCTTCCACTCCGTAACTCATACTTCGCCATCACTCCAAGCAACTCTCTATTCTTTGGGGAGAAATAAGCATCAAAGAAAAGGACTTCGCCTTTGGTATAATCTTAACTCATTTATTTATGACCAAAGGGAAGATAGCACTTAGAGGGCTCTAATGATTCCGTTTTTGGCGATTCATGCCAAAAAGGGGGAGAAATGAGCCCAAAGCAAAAGGACCGCACCACCACCAATTTCAAAAACTTAGTGTTTTCCAAGAAATATTTATCAATTGGTATCCTATTGTGTTCAAAAGAGGGAGAAAGTAGTATTTCAAAAATGATATATCAAAACCCTCTTGAACACTAAGAGGAGGATCTCCTTTAGGGGGAGTTTTTGTTTAGTCAAAGGAAAAGCATTTGAAACAGGGGGAGAAAATTTCAAAATTTGACAATGCTTTGCAAAATCCTATTCATTTACCTTTGACCATTTGCAAAAGAACTTTGAAAAAGATTTACAAAAGAGTTTGCAAAAACAAAACGTGTGGTGCAAACGTGGTCCAAAATGTTAAATAAGAAAGAAACGATCCATGCATATCTTGTAAGTACTTATATTGGCTCAATTCCAAGCAACCTTTACACTTACATTATGCAAACTAGTTCGATTATGCACTTCCATATTTGCTTTGGTTTGTGTTGGCATCAATCACCAAAAAGGGGGAGATTGAAAGGGAATTAGGCTTACACCTAGTCCCTAATTAATTTTGGTGGTTGAATTGACCAACACAAATAATTGGACTAACTAGTTTGCCCAAGTGTATAGATTGTACAGGTGTAAAAGGTTCACACTCAGCCAATAAAAAGACCAAGTTTTGGATTCAACAAAGGAGCAAAGGGGCAACCGAAGGCACCCCTGGTCTGGCGCACCGGACTGTCCGGTGTGCCACCGGACATGTCCGGTGCACCAGGGGGACTCAAACTCAAACTCGCCACCTTCGGGAATTTCTAGAGGCGACTCGGATATAATTCACCGGACTGTCCGGTGTACACCGGACAGTGTCCGGTGCGCCAAGGGAGGTCGGCCTCAGGAACTCGCCAGCTTCGGGAAACTCCAACGGCTAGTCCGCTATAATTCACCGGACTGTCCGGTGTGCACCGGACTGTCCGGTGCGACTCCGGAGCAACGGCTTTCTCCGCGCCAACGGCTCTCTGCCGCGCATTTAATGCGCGCTCTGCGCGCGCAGAGGTCAGGCGCGCCCATACTGGCACACCGGACAGCAAACAGTACCTGTCCGGTGTGCACCGGACACCCAGGCGGGCCCACAAGTCAGAAGCTCCAACGGTCAGAATCCAACGGCAGTGATGACGTGGCAGGGGGCACCGGACTGTCCGGTGTGCACCGGACTGTCCGGTGCGCCATCGAACAGACACCCCAGCCAACGGTCAAGTTTGGTGGTTGGGGCTATAAATACCCCAACCACCCCACCATTCATTGCATCCAAGTTTTCCAGCTTCCAACCACTATACAAGAGCTAACATTCATTGCAAAGCACACCAACAAGAGATCAAATCCTCTCCCAATCCCATTCAAAAGCCCTAGTGACTAGAGAGTGATTTGTAGTGTTCATTTGAGCTCTTGCGCTTGGATCGCTTCTTTTCTTTCGCATTCTTTCTTGTGATCATACACTCACTTGTAATTGAGGCAAGAGGCACCAATCGTGTGGTGGCCCTTGCGGGAAGTTTGATTCCCAAGTGATTTGAGAAGAGAAGCTCACTCGGTCCGAGGGACCGTTTGAGAGAGGGAAGGGTTGAAAGAGACCCGGCCTTTGTGGCCTCCTCAACGGGGAGTAGGTTTGAAAGAACCGAACCTCGGTAAAACAAATCCGCGTGTCACACACTCCATTATTCGCTTGCGATTTGTTTTGCGCCCTCTCTCGCGGACTCGTTTATATTTCTAACACTAACCCGGCTTGTAGTTGTGTTTATATTTGTAAATTTCAGTTTCGCCCTATTCACCCCCCCTCTAGGCGACTATCAGTAATCACATATGCTTCAAGGCAGTTACGCTGGCATGAGGAACATTATCCAACTCATGATCTGGAGCTAGCTGCTATGGTTCATGCCCTGAAGATCTTGTGTCATTATCTGCTGGGTAATATCTGTCACATTTATACAGATCATAAAAGCTTGAAGTATATCTTCACCCAGTCTGAGCTCAATATGAGACAAAGGCGATGGCTTGAGCTTATTAAGGACTATGAATTGGAAATTCAATATCACCCAGGCGAGGCCAATGTAGTGGCAGATGCACTTAGCCGTAAGGTTTCCTGTCACTGTCTTACGGTGCAGACCTCTGACAATACACTATGCCAAGAGATGGAGAAGTTAAACCTGGGAATGATCCAACACGGAGCCTTAAGTCAGCTAAAGCTTGAGTTAGTCCTTTTACAAAGGATAATGGATGCTCAAAATGATAATGAGGGTATGAAACACATCCATGAGAAAATAGAGGCCGGAAAAGCCAAATGTTTCAGAAAGGATGATCAAGGCATTGTATGGTTCAACAACCGCATAGTTGTGCCGAAGAATGAAGAGCTCCGCCGGCAAATTTTGGATGAAGCACATCTTAGTCGCTATTCTATTCATCCCAAAAGCACTGAGATATATCAAGATCTGAAACAACATTATTGGTGGACGAAGATGAAAATTGAAATTGCACGCTATGTGGCTAGATGTGACACTTGTAAACGCGTCAAAGCCATACATATGAAGACTGTCGGTCCATTACAATTCTTACCTATCCCAACATGGAAATGGGAAGATATAAGCATGGACTTCATTGTGGGATTGCCCAAGACTGCAAAAGGGTATGATTCTATCTGGGTTATAATTGATCGGCTTATGAAAATTGCTCATTTTCTGCCAGTCAAGACAGATCACCCGGTTACTGTCTATGCCCAATTATACATTGCTCATATTCTTAGTCTGCATGGTGTTCCAAAGACTATAATGTCAGATCGTGGACCTCAATTTGTAGCCAAGTTTTGGGAAGCACTTCACAAATCCTTGGGTACTAAGTTGCTCCATAGTTCGGCCTATCATCATCAAACCAGTGGGCAGACTGAGAGGGTGAACCAAATACTTGAAGATATGCTGCGGGCATGTGTTCTGGAATTCCCACAGAAATGGGACGAATGTTTACCATTAGCGGAGTTCTCATATAATAATAGCTATCAAGAAAGCATTAAGATGGCACCCTTTGAAGCTTTATATGGACGACGATGTCGTACTCCGCTAAATTGGTCTGAACCTAGTGAAAGGTACTTTTTTAGGCCTGATATGGTGAAAGAGACCGAAGAAAAGGTTCAACGAATAATACATCATTTGAAGAAAGCTCAAGCTCGTCAGAAAAGTTATGCGGACAAACGACGAATGCCTTTGTATTTTCTGGTTGGAGATTATGTTTATCTGAAGGTCTCCCTGATGAAGGGGGTATCACGTTTCGGGATTAAAGGGAAGCTTGCACCCCGGTACATTGGCCCTTTCCCTATACTTGAGCAATGTGGACCAGTGGCATACCGACTTCAACTACCCGAAACCTTGTCTACCGTACATAATGTGTTCCACGTGTCTTAGTTGAAAAAGTGTCTTCGGGTTCCAGATCGAACCATTGAAGTAACAGATGTTGTCCTAGAGCCAGACTTGACATATTCAGAGCACCCTATTCGAGTCTTGGATCAAAAGGACAGGATTACCCGAAAGAAAACTCTCAAGTTTTATAAGATACAGTGGAACCAACATTCCGAAGATGAGGCTACGTGGGAAACTCAGGACTTTTTAGAAAAGAATTTCTCAGGCTTTTTAGCCTCATGTAATTTGTAAAGTGTATATAACCGTTGTAATAAAGGAGTGAGCCCCAAACCACCCCTGCCATGTACCAGGAATAAGGAAATGAAGACATGTCGTGTTTCCTTTTCCATTACCTACCCTAGGACTTTTAATCTCGGGACGAGATTCTTTTATGGGGGGAAGGATGTAACACCCCTGGTGTTACTGTTACTAAAACTTGAGCATAACATCATGAGCATCAGCATTTCATGTGTTTGACACACCTAGAATGCATTCACTAGGCAAAAATTTCAAACAAGTTGTATTGTTATGGTATTTTGCAAGTAAAACCCTAGTATAGGGTACTTAACCTTAAATATGGTTCTGAGGGGTAAAACAACACCCAAATGGAGAAAACTCTAAAGCTTAAGGAAAATAGTCATAAAATGTTACTAAAAAGGGACTTACAATATATTCACACCCTTGAAATACCAAAAACCCTAAAAAGGACCCTGGAAAACCCTAAATCCAAACCCTAGGGGGTTAAGTGCAAAATTAGTCCACTTTTGGACTAAAGTGCAAAAACCATGATAATAAAGTGTCCTAAGTCATATGTATCACAAATATGTGGATTTGCAAGTTAAACCCTAAGTTTTGGGTCTATTTGCAAAAAGCACCACTTAAACCCTATACACCTAAGTCTGAAAATCAGTATTTTGGGTCAACTTTGGAGCTTTATAACTTTCAAAATAGTGAGAATTCACCTTAGGGCACCACATCAACTTTGTAGCTCTATGAAAGGGGAACAACTTTGCTTAAGAGTGTAAGCATGGTTGTTATGAAGAAATGGAAGAAAAACACACTCAAAGTCGAGCTGTCAGGTTATTGGAGTCCGAAAATTCAGACTAACAGTGGTACTGAGTCAACTTTGGAGCTCTGTAGATTGATAGGTTCAAAGAATTTGCCCCAAGTCAATATAGCAAAGTTGTAGAGCCATTGTAGAGGAACAACTTTGTTATAGGTGTCTGGGCTTGGTGCCATATTGAATTGGGAGAAAATTTGGTTTCAAATCGCTCGGTCAGGCCAACTGATGGAGGGTTGCCATGGTACAGTGCATCAGGGGAGGGGAAGATAAGGATCAGCCCCTCGCTGGCGATAAGGATGCCACCGCGGCTCGGGATGGGTCGTCGGCGGCCGCGGTAAAGGTCCTCGGCGATGTGGCAGAGAGTTACTGAGGTGGCAAGCCTCGGTTAATCGGCGGCCACCATGCCATCACCGGATTCCGCCGCGCGGTGAGCTCGCCTGCGCAATCTAAAATCCGCGATCCTCATCCAATTCTGGTCGACGGCCTATAAATTGCGCCTGGGTTCTGCTTCTTCACCACATCTCGCACCTCAGTGACTGAGCAATGGGCTCAATTTCACCGGAGCACTCACGCAGCCCCCAAATTCCCTCCTCTGTTCTTAACTCCGCCGTAAAGGACTCCACCGTGGTCAGCGCTCTTCGGGTTAGTAACTTCCCAATTACTCCCTTTTGTAGCTCGTTTGTAGCCTCCTATTTCACTCAGTACCAACCAATCTAAGTTCGGCCGAAGCCTTTCACTAGAACACACAATTGCTCTGTAGAATGCCGCTGTGACACCCTCTCCGTCGCCCCACATTTCTATTCATGCCCAGTCCAAGTTTTAGTACGTGCGTCATCTTTGGTAAACCTGTGAAGCTTTCCCAAGCTTCAATTTGGTCATTCACGTCGTCGGTTGGTCGGAACGTGTTCATCCCTCTGATCATCCGCCCTGTCACTGTGGACTGATTGATTCAATGCCCCATTGATGAAATTGATTGAGGGGAAGTGTGCGGTAGGGGTCTAATTTGGTCTCTGTCGCACGGGAGCTCCAGCCGTGGCAGCATTCGGTCGGAATAGGCTCATCGGAGATCGGTCGAGCACTGTTTACCGTCGGGGACCCCATCCTGCGAAGAATTAGAAGCTCGAGGGTCTTCTTGTAAGTTGTCAGCGACCTGAGGAAACAGTATAGGAACCCGCTTCCAGTTATTCCATAAGCCAAGGTCTTTTCTGCAAAATCCACATGGTCGCGGTCGCGGGCGCGGACGCGTTTTCCGTCTGACTTGGGCCGCCTGGGCTTGATTCAGCCCAGCACTGTTCAAACTTTCCCCTTTTCTTTTTCTGTCCAACTTTAGAAATATGTAGAAAATTACAGAAAAATGGTAAAAATGCCAAAACAATTTTCTTAGATTCCTAATTTTCCATAGTATTTAATAAAAATAGTTTTATGATTTTTTAGATCAAATGGGGAATTTTGGAGCATTTAAAATAGCTTAAAACATTGGTTCTGGATTTTTAGAAAATAGATAATAATTCCAAAAATGCCCAAACTTTTTATATGAACTCAAAACATTATTTAGAAGCCTTGAGTATAGTTTGGTTTGATTTGGACCTTGTTTGATGCTTAGAACCCAAAACCCTACCCCCTGCCCTTTGAATTCCTTTACTAACTCCGGAAACCCTAGTTTCTCGGAAAACCATGAAGGAAAGTTGTATTCAAGACCTTAGAAATAAACTTCTACTATTCTTGCACTTTCATGAGCATTACATGGCATTCATTCTTATATATATATGGTTATATTTAGAAAACGAGGAAGAAGTTGAAGTAGAAGAAGAGAAGACTTCGCCACCACAACCTGCGGAACATCAGGCAGGAAATTGTTTTTACTTTGACATCTGCGGATCCGAGCCTGACTCACCTATAAACGAAGGCAAGCCCTGGTGCATTTGCCACCTCCTTGTGTTTTAAAAATCTTTTTCACTTGCTTGATGCATTAGGTGATAGGAGTTGATTGCTAAAACAATTCCTGCATTACCTTCCTTGATCACCCGTTTTACAAAAGATTTTTGATGCTTAGCCTTGCTTTAGAAAAACAAAATGTTTTGTTTTTACAAAAGATGATGTGGCAAAAGTGGGTGGGATGTTTTCGAAAATAAAACTTGATGGTGAATCCATCATGGCTGTGATGGGTTCAACATCGGAAAAGTTGGGTTTGAAATAATTAAGCTGAGACCAGGCGGGTGACTTGCACGAGAAGAGAGTCTAGGTGTAGTGTCTCCGTCTAAGTCGATTAAGGACCTTGTCGATGTAGGCCTGCTGACCGAGGACCCTTTAACTGGTCACATGCCTCGTCATGGGTAAGCTTTGCCTCGGGCAGACTAAGGCCAGAATAAGATAACACGCAATGGGAGTGGAGCGATGGCGAGAGTAGCGTGTACCTCCGTGGCAAGAGGCTGGACGGTGGTGTATCTGTGCTCTCGGTTGACGTGAACCTGATATGGTCTTAAGAACCCCGGTGGCGGGTTGACATATGCAAGGGTTAAGTGCTACATATGTCGTGTGATTGGAGATCCTCAGCTGAGTATAATTGATTTGGATCGCCGTACCTTCGCGGTTATGAAGACTTGGTCACTGACTTATATGTAGAACTCCAGTGAAGATGAAGGGTTGTTAAGAAATTGGCTAGTGCAGGTCAAGTGCTTGAACTAGGGTAGAAAGAACTCTAGTTGCAGGTAATTTCACTTAACTTGACAATAAAATTGGATTTTAAGGATCCACTTTAGTAGGCATTTCTGCATACAGAGTCATTGATCATTGATAAGCCTTACCTTGACACCTTTAAAAGCCAGCATCCCCTTGAGAGTCTTTTCTTTAGTCGGGTAAGACTTGCTGAGTAATTCCATACTCAGGGTTTTATTCCCCGTTGTTTTTAGGTGAGGAAGCAACCAACTTTTGTTGCTTCTGTTCTAAGGTGGTACCGAAGGAAGAACACCAGGAGTAAAGCTGCGGGAGGAAGGGTTCCTCCATAAAAACTTTTGTTTGATACTTAGCGGGAGGGGTTTTTGCCTCCCTTGGTGTGTAATAATAATACTCTGCACTCATAGGTTATATTCTGGTCTGTAAATATTCAACTCTATCTTACTTTTAAATAAAGGTAATTTAATGTAATTGCTTCCACATTCTCGTAACTCCGATGCTTGTAATGTCTGCGTGACGGGTGAAATGCTCTTGGGAAAGGTAAGAAAAGCAGATACCGAACTTGTCAAGTAATTCAGGGGCACCTACAGGGTTGTATGAGGTCCGTTGGACAAGGACAACTATAGGTGGGCCTAATGACTTGGGAGGTTCCGTCACAGGGTACACGCTACTCTCGCCATCTCTCCACTCCCATTGTGTGTTATCTTATTCTGGTATTAGTCTGCCCGAGGCAAAGCTTACCCATGATGAGGCATGTGACCAGCTAAAAGGTCCTCGATCATCAAGCCTACATCGAGACGGTCCTTAATCGACTCACAAGGAGACACTACACCGAGACTCCCTTCTCGTGCAAGTCAACCACCCGGTCTCAGCTTTATTATTTTCAACCCAAATTTTGGTACCTGGCAGAGGTACATCTTTTCCGATGTTGAACCTATCAAGACCTTTGACAGATCCACCATCAAATTTTATTTTTGAAAACATTCCCACCCACTGAAGCATCACCTTTGTTTTAAAACAAAACATTTTTGTATGCTAAAGCAAGACTAAGCATCATAAAATTCTTTTCAAAACGGATATCAAGGAAGGGAAATCAATTTTCAAGGAGGGAAATGCATCAACGGTTTAGCACACAACTCCTATCACCTAATGCATCAAACAAGGTGATAAAGATTTTAAAACATCAAGGAGGTGGCGAATGCACCGAGGCTTGCCTGAATAATACTAGGTTAGTGTTGTTAGACGACGTCCACTTGACGAGCATCTTTTGGCTTGGTACTCGTTCAGATTATCCATCTTCTAGTTCGTCCATCAGCATCATCCTGCGGATTAGTCCGTGCTTGGGGTCGACTTGGCTTGTCTTCCGCTTTACGTGATTATTTATCGTACCTCATGAGATGCACGATGCACATGTATCAGCACAAGTATAACGAGTATAATATATATAATATACTAAAAAGGATGAAACACTTAAAACCAAGCATTAAGCACCATGGATATCACAGCAGGGCATCGACTACATCCATTAATCAAATTGACATGATAACACTGGAATATCTGTTTTTATTCCTAGCTTTTTATTAACTCTTTAAACTGTGTATCTTAATTACTTGATTTACCGATTTATCTAAATCGATCATCACAATATACGCATACTAAATTAATAACATTTATTGTGATAAAAAATTCTATTTAATGTATTTATAGACCTAGTTGACTGGAATACGAATTAACTTACCCTTATGACATCCGACTTGAAACCACGAAATCGACGACGCCTTTCAGCTCAGCATTTCACCGAAAATAGGGTGAGTGCTGCGTTGAATCGCGCTTCTTCTTTATCCACGTCGAGAATTCTCCGGCAGCGGACTGATTTATTTCCTTCTGCGCCTAATCTTCTTAGATCGTGGCGTAGACGAGGATGACGATTGATGACTTGTTCGAGCTTTTGTCGAGCACTTGGTGAATATCACCCTGCTAGCTTCGTCTTCACCTGATTCTTGGGATTTCTTGATGACGCACGGAATGACTACGACCTTCGATTGAAGTCGGGAGCGAGCTGGTGAGGTGGGGTTTAGCAGAAGATGACGGGTTTGATGACTCGACTGTGAACGACGCAATGACGAGCTGGGGCAGTATCTGAGCTAATAGGCACAGTATGGGACAGCGACCAGCACGACGGACGAACCAAGTCGCGGCGAGGTCGACGATGCGATAGGGATTAAGGCCGAGCGAGCCGAGAGGGCGCGCTGGTGAATTGAAAACCGTGCGAGCACAGGACAGGGGAAACGACCGGCTCGACAACACGCGAAGCTATTACCAGCGACGACAGTCGAATTGGCAACAAAGCATTGGCGAATTCGATGAACACGACCACAGTCGCGTGCTGACGTGGTCAAGATAACTGTGGCTAACAAGCTTGCGACAGAAGCGATGATGGTGCAGCACGACAAACTGAAACAGGGACGCGGCAACATGGGCTTGACCCAGCGAACAGCGACGCAAAGAGCAAAGCGAGGTTGCAACCGGGCGGGCTCGGATACAAGCACACGCAGCGTATCACCGTGTCCAGCGCGCGCGTTACGGACTCGATGTCGACTGCGAGCAGTTTCGCGCGTACGACAACGCGACGGAGGAGAACTGAACAGGGAGCTTCGCGACAGCACGCGCAGGAACAACGAAATGCTACACGCGCGATGCAAAGGCGAGCAGGACGCGGACTGGGCAGAGTCGAGCCAGGGAGCTTCGACGAACGCGAAGGGGCTCAGGCAGGATCGACGGCGCGGCTGGAGAAACAGGAGATGCGCCAGAGAAAACACCAGAGGCGCGACTATGAGGGAGATGGAGGTGCAGCCGAGCGCGGCGACATAGGCAGAGGTGAGCTCGAGGGCGCGCAGAACGCCGAGCTCAGCGCGCGCGCAGACAGAGAGCAGAGCAGGGGCGCGGCTGGGGCTGAATCCAAGCGCGGCAAGAAGAGGGGAGGGGAAAGGGGCTCCACAGCTTGGAGACGCAGAGGACGCGCGCGCACAGGATTTCTACGGCAGGGAAAGACGATGGGCGTGAGCAGAGAGGAAGCGGCTGCCATGGGCGAGCAGCAGCAAGGCAAGCAGAGGTCGGGGGCGAGCTCGGCACGGCGCGTGCGTAGGAGCTCCACGGCTTGGTGCAGGGAGGACTCCAGAGCACGGCGAGCAGGGAGCTAGCAGGGCGCTGGGGGATGGAGCCGAGAAGGATTGCGCGCAGCAGGGAGATGAGTACCGCCCGATAGGGAGATGTAGAGAGGAGAGAGGGAGCTAGGCAGGGCCGAGATCCGAGCAGAGAGATGGGATCCGAGCAAGATGCGACCATGGACGAGCTCGAGGAGGTGCTGAGCAGGGGGAACTCGCGGCTGGGGAAGCAGTGGCCAAGGAAGAGCGCCATGGGAGGGAACTGGGCGTCGCGGCTGGAGATGGAGCTCGGTCGGACGGCTGCCATGGGCAGGGAATACGGCAGGGCGCGCCCCGAGCAGAGGGATGAGCGCACAGGAGCTTTGGCTGCTAGCAGGGGAGGGCGCGGCGGCCAGGGAAGAGCAGCCGGCGCGCGTAGGGGAGGAACTCAGGGAGAGAGAAGCAGGGTGCGGTAGAGAAAAGCGCCGACGCCCGTAGAAGATAAAAACGACGGTGACAAAAATCTTGAGTAGAGGGGCGGCAGGGATAAGGGAGGACGGCTGGAAGGATACAACCACGAGATTTTTTTTTTCAGATTTTTTTTTTCATTTTCCCCTTTTTTTATAACGGATATCACAAATATTTCGGATTCGGATAAATTCATCTGTTTTCGTCCCGAATATTTGATGTGATGAATATTTTGTAGTCAGATAAACTTTTACCAGGTATTTATATCCGAAGATTTAAAGCTGGCAAGAAACATACGGGCTGAGTTAAATGGATTTCGGCTTCTGTATTTTAATCTGCACTTGATTCAGTTGACTTCAGACGAATTCCATTCGCTACTCGAACACTCGACTAGATACAGGTTACTTAAAATTTCGTAGACACGATGTCACGGATGACAAAAAGGGGATTAAATTATTTTACACTTAAGCTTAGTCATCGAGTTCCATTTAACTGGCCCGGGAAAAAATCGTTCGAGTGGGTCGAGCTTCTGAATTTCGTGTCCGTGCGAGCGATGAATTTTAAATACTCATCGAACGCACCGATTTTCGGAACACTATGTTCCGAAGAACACAAATTTTTTTTAGAACGAGCCCGGACATATAAAAACGATGTCGAACTCGCGACAGACAAAATAGATGCGATATTAAAATCGCGATAGACGAAGATGTTTAAAATTCAGCATCCATTTTATCCACTGATATTACGTGCTTAAATCCATACTCGTTGTCGAGCAAAATATAAACACCTGGGGTGTTACAGCCCTCCCCCTTAAAAGAATCTCGTCCCGAGATTCGGAGCGAAAGACGTTTAAGAGTAGAGAAGCATGTAACCCACGTCCATATCAGTGATAATTATAAGGCAGTCTTGAGTGAAGGCGAATGCCTCGGAATGTGGTTCCTCAAGTGGGCATAACATATATTGCCTTAGGCTAATCTAGAAATGTCCATTAGTAGAGACAATGTCTGCCAGAAGAACACATAAGGTTCCATGTGTGCGGTTTGCTTTTTCTGATGACACTGTACTATCTGAGTCTATTGAGCGAGCGGTGGATATACGATTTTACTCAAACAGAACCAGATGCAACCTCTTAGGTAAAACACACAGAAAGAGGTTTACCAACAAGTGGTCGCAGTAAGTTCGTAGCACACGAGACAGGTGTGAATGTCGAATAACATCACAGTTAACTCGTGTAAGCTAGAATGTGGTATAGATTCAAGAAAATATCAATGAAGAGATCCATTGATGTTGACTTCGCGACCAACCCATTTCATCAAATACTTAGCACGACTCTACTTGATCGCACATGCTGGAAAAGCACACGTAGGTGATCGAGGCGTGACTAGAATGATGATTAGGGGTTACTGGCTGACTTACTCTCGATTCTTATAAACACTTCCTTACGAGGGGTTGTACAAAAGTGAGTTTAGAAAACTCAACAAAATGATCTCTAGACTCAACCTTTGTTCATTGGGCAGTTACAAGTTAGTAAAACCAACTTGTTGAACTACTTTTGACATTGAGTATGTCCTCTCAATACCATTGGTAAGCCAACGGTCGAGAGCCCTCTTTGTTAACAAGAGATTATGTATGTGGGTAAAAATCTATTTGGTCAAATTGTTCATCCGTTTCCTCATGCGAGATGAACTGACTTGGTCCAGGAATACATGAATTAAATAGGAGAGCGAATGAACAAACTCCTGCATTTCAGCAGCAGGGGAAGTAGATCCCTATTTTGAGAGCTAATTAGTTGTTTTCCCAAAACTAAAAAGCTCCAAGGCTTCACCTTTACACAAAGGATGTAAAGGGAACTTGTATAGTAGTCACTACCAAGATCAAAAGAAATAAGACCACACATGAAAGTGGTATGCCCTTTTGATCCAACGGAGATGACAAATGTTGCTTGATCACTTCACAAACAACATAGAAATTATTTCAAGGAAGAGGTCTACGGAAGATAACATATTGATATAATCTCATAATGGATTATGACTACCAACTGTGATACTAGCGTGTGCCGAGTAGCGCAACCATGTGCGCACACACAGAAGGCCCTCGGTTTCATCGCGGTGCCATCGATTTTAGTCATAACACCATTGCCAGACGTAACCAATAAGAAATCTCGCGCGACACCAATGGATTGGGCAAGGGTGACAATATAGAAAGAGTTACTCCACTAGTAAAGATGGTTACAAGTAGAGAGCCAAATAGATCATGGCCCGATGAAATGAACAAGGCATGGCCATAACCTAGATTTGTTAATGAAGGGAATACGATGGAAGACTATTATTTCAGCCCCAAGCATATTTCTATGCCCATCATAGAGATTACAAGGCTAAGGATTAGTATCTAATTAGATACAGAAGAAAACAATCATAAGGTTAAGTTGGTATGCCTTCGATAGATATGGGGAAACCAAAGGCATCAATCTCAAGAAAATGGTCGGACATGTCTTTCCTAAATTAGGTTGGTAAAACAACACAGCGACCCTTAAGAACATGCGAACTGGATAAGGTACATCAGCTTGCACCAACCAAATAAGGACATGGTCCAAGATGGAAATATGACAACTAAAATGTCACAGATTAAATAGCGAGAGCACGGACTCGAGATCCTACCTTTAAGCTCATGCACATCTTGCGTTGGATAAAGAAATTATCCAAACATCCATTTGCATGAGTTTGGTCATGGAGTGATGAAGGAAAATTTAAATTTTTGGGTCATGGTTCACTAAATAAGAACATGGCCTAGTTTAAGGTTTAGGCAAACAGGTCACAAACCTTCTATCAGTACATCAAGCACCAGAGCGAACACATATATAACACCTAAATAGGTTACCTAAAGAACGGAGGACAACTATTTCATCCCAATTCATTATACAACATTACACCACATTATTTACCATCACTGGTTACTGGAATAAGGATGAGAGAAGCATTTTGGGTGTATAGGTGACAAACATAATGCAACAATCAGGATGCATGCTCGTCTTATTCGTCCTCACAAATTTTTGCCAATCTAATATGGCAATAGCGTTCTATATCGGTGGCATACTAACGACTCTCTCGATATTTTGCTAGTCGTCAGCTACACATATGTTGGGACCATGCTTCGTCGCCGAAGGTCCTGCAGGAAGAAACAACTTTGGCTGAAGTTGTCCGCATGTGATGACCGAAGGTTCCTCTCCATGAAGCTTCGGAGTTACAAACCGACTTAAAAATAGAATGACCGTTTAGTCCATAAATGTTTGAGTCGTTGTTGTAAACTTTTATGAGGGGCATGATTGTAATTCCTCACAGGCTGTGTCCTGTGCCTATAAATAGTGAACAGTACTCCTTTACTGTTCACGCATTCCTGCAATTGCAATCGCGCCAATCGAGAATTAATCTTTGTCAAGGCAGAGGTATAAATGTATTTAATACTTGAATACATTAAATGGAGATAATATAAAAGTGATGTTGTTCACTTATAATTTATTTATCTTTAATGCTTCGTATTTCGTATTATTTTATATAATCTATTAGAGTTCAATTACTAAGATTTAACCTTCGTAATTGTATCGTTTTTAACCTTCGTCCGAAGTTCATTAATCCTTAAAGGAATAATGCTTCATTGGACGAAGGGCATTAACATTTAACATTTTATGTTGCCTTGTTCTTAATTCATAGCATTTGAGAACGAGTCTCCAACATTGGCGCCCACCTCCGGTGAACTCACTTCCACTTCTCTGAGCTGATGGCTTCGTTCAATATTCAAGCTAGAGCTGCTTCGGTTCCGAAGCTGGTACTCCCGATAACGGGTGGTTCATGTTCAGAACCAGCCAACAAGAAACAGAAGAAGGAAGCACAGAGAAGGGTACAACATGTCGGGGTGCAAGGACCCTTCGTCAAGTCAAGATGGTCTCACATTCCTATTACCTTCTCCCAAGAGGACCTTCAACTCAAGGATTACCCACACAATGACGCTATGGTTATCTCTTGTGTTATCAAAGGATTTCTGGTCCACAATGTTTTGGTTGATACAGGCAGTGCAGCTGATATCATATTTGCTAAGGCCTTCAGACAGATGCAAGAGCCCGAAGATAAAATTCTTGATGCCACACATCCCCTCTGCGGCTTCGGAGGAAGGCAGATTGTAGCACTCGGTAAAATCTCAATGTCAGTGACCTTCGGATTCATCAACAACACAAGGACTGAACAAGTTATGTTTGATATCGTTGACATGGAATACCCTTACAATGCAATCATTGGTCGTGGTACTCTTAATGCCTTCGAAGCAATTCTGCATCCAGCTTATCTTTGCATGAAGATACCTTCGGACCAAGGGCCCATTGCTATTCATGGAAGTCAAGAAGCTGCCAGAAGGGCCGAAGGAAATTGGACAGACTCAAAAGCAATCCATAATATAGATGGAACTGAAGCTTGTGAGCAATACAAGTTCAGAAGGGAAAAAGCTGCTTCGGCTGATCAGCCGAAACCCATGCTCTTATGTGAGGATATAGCAGAGCAGAAGGTGCTATTGGGATCTCAATTGTCCGAAGAGCAGGAGAAAACCTTGATAAGGTTTTTGTTCAACAATAAAGATGTTTTTGCTTGGTCAACTAATGATCTTTGTGGAGTTAACAGGGATGTTATTGAGCACTCGCTCAATGTTGACCCATCCTTCAGACCCAGGAAGTAGAGGCTTCGGAAGATGTCTGATGACAAGGCCGATGGTGCTCGAAATGAAGTGAAAAGACTCCTCAGTGCCGGAGTTATTAGAGAGGTAAAATATCCAGAATGGTTGGCTAACACTGTTATGGTGAAGAAGGCCAATGGTAAATGGAGAATGTGTATCGATTTTACTGACCTTAATAAAGCCTGTCCGAAGGACGAGTTTCCATTGCCAAGGAAAGATTCCTTTGCTGGATTGCTATTCAGGCTATCATCAAATATGGATGAAGAAGGAAGATGAACCAAAAACCAGTTTCATAACCCCTAGTGGGACATACTGTTACCTTCGGATGCCTGAAGGGCTTAAGAATGCTGGAGGAAGCTTCAGCAGAATGACAGCAAAGGTTCTCCATTCTCAGATAGGCAGGAATGTAATCACTTATGTTGATGATATCATTGTAAAGAGCACGAAGCAGGATAACCACATTGCTGATTTACAGGAGACCTTTGCTAATTTTAGACAGGCTGGTCTAAAGCTGAATCCAGAAAAATGTGTCTTCAGAGTAAAGAAGGGGAAATTCCTTGGTTGCCTAGTTTCAACAAAGGGAATTGAGGCTAACCCAAGTAAAATCGAAGCTATACTTCGAATGGAGCCACCAAGTACAAAGAAGGGGGCTCAAAGGTTGACAGGAAGGCTGGCATCTCTCAATAGATTCATATCCAGATCAGCAGAGAGAAACTTACCATTCTTTGAAGTGCTAAAGTCAGCCGAAGTCTTTCAATGGGGACCAATCCAGCAGAAGGCCTTTGAAGAGCTGAAACAGTATTTGATAGATCTAACAACATTAACTCCACCTATGCTAGGGGCTCCTTTGTTATTATATGTGGCAGCTTCGCACTCAGCGGTAAGTGCAGCACTTGTTCAAGAGAAGCTTGAAGGCCAAGTTAAGAGGCAGGCCCCAATATATTTTGTATCTGAGGTTCTTAGTTTATCAAAGAAAAATTACACAGAGTTGGAGAAGGTACTGTATGCTGTCTTGATGGCCTCCAGGAAGCTTCGGCACTATTTTCAAGCTTACAACATAATTATTCCTTCTTCACAACCTCTGAAGGATATTATGAGGAACCGAGAAGCTACTGGAAGGATTGGAAAATGGGCTGCAGAGCTCAATGAATTTTGCATTGAATATGTCCATAGATCTTCGATTCAGTCCCAGGCGTTAGCAGACTTCATTGCTGATTGGACGCCAGGGGCTCAGGAGGAAGAAACAAATAAAGACGCCGAAGCATGGACAGTGTTTTGCGATGGGTCTTGGGGAACCTTCGGAGCGGGAGCGGCTGCTATGTTGGTTTCACCTTCCAAAGTTAAAACTTGTTACGCGGCAAAACTTGATTTTAGTTGCACAAATAACATTGCCGAGTATGAAGCTCTGCTTTTGGGTCTTCGGAAATTAAAGGCAATGGGAATCAGAAGGGCCATCCTTAAAACTGATTCCCAAGTTATTTCTGGCCATATTGACAAAAGTTACAAAGCAAGGGACCCGAAGCTTGAAAGGTATCTAGATACAGTCTGAAGGATTGAGGCTTCCTTCGAAGGTTTCTCTGTCAAAAATATTCCTCGTGGAGAAAATGAATACGCTGATCTATTGGCTAAGTTAGCAGCCCAGGGGCTGCCTATACCTTTGGAAGTATTTTTTGAAACAATAAAAGCACCTTCGGTCGAGCTTCTTGAAAGAGCAATCCTCAACATATCCCCTGTTTATAGTGAAGATTGGAGAACTGAAATTATCTCTTTCCTTCAGGGTAATTTTCTTTCAGACGACGAAGCTTATAACAGGAGAATAGAAGCAAGAGCTCGACCATATGTCATAATAGAAGGGGAGCTATATAAGCGTGGGGTCTGTTCCCCACTGCTCAAGTGCTTATCTAGATCCGAAGGTATAGAATTAATGAAGGATATGCATGCAGGACTGTGTGGATCTCACATTGGATCTAGACCTTTGCTTGGAAAGGTTTTTCGTCAAGGATTTTATTGGCCAAAGGCAGCTTCGGATGCAGCGGATTTAGTCCAGAAGTGCGAAGGTTGTCAGAAATGTGCAAGAGATAAAAAACAACCTTCGTCTTTAACTCAGTTAATACAACCCACTTGGCCGTTGCAAAGGTGGGGTCTGGATTTGCTAGGTCCATTACCACCAGCACAGGGGAACTTAAGATACGTGGTGGTGGCAGTGGAATATTTTTCCAAATGGATCGAGGCGAAGCCCTTAGCCACAATAACTTCGTTTACTATTCAAAAGTTTTTCTGGCAAAACATTGTTTGTCGCTTCGGAGTGCCGAAGGCTATCACTGTGGATAATGGGACACAGTTTGATTCTGAAGCCTTCAGAGAATTTTGTAATCAAATCGGCACGAAGATCCATTTTGCATCAGTCCGACACCCAGAATCAAATGGACTTGTTGAAAGAGCCAATGGGATCATAATGACAGGAATAATGAAGTCAATCTTTAATCAGCCGAGGGGAAAGTGGCCAGACGAGTTAATCAAAGTGGTGTGGAGTCATAACACAACCATCTCAAGATCAACAGGCTTTACACCATTCAAACTGTTGTTTGGTGACGAAGCAATAACCCCAGAAGAAGCTAAGGCAGGATCAATAAGAATAGTAGCTTCGGCAAAGGGCGAACACGAAGCTGATTGCTCCGTAGAAAAAGATGCTATTGAAGGGATCAGACTCCAAGCTGTGGAAAACATCAATAAATATCAAGCTGAAACAATAAAATGGCGTGATAGAAAGGTCAAGTTGAAGAACATTGAACCAGGACACTTGGTACTTCGAAGAGTAGCTAACCCTGAAACAGTAGGCAAATTACGGCTGAAGTGGGAAGGCCCCTTTTTGGTAGTATCTTCATCAAGACCTGGTTCCTACAGGTTGAAGGACTTGGACAGCAATGACATTCCTAGATCGTGGAATGCGGATGAGCTTCGGAGATATTATGTTTAGTTTGATGTAATTTTTTATATTCCTCTTTTGTGGCACCCTTTTCCTTTCCAAAGGGGAGAAAGGTTTTTAATGGGGCCACAACATGTAATTTTTCTTTTCCTTATTTCAATTCTATAAGAGCGATATCCCCCAAAAAAAGTAAATGTAAAAGCTGAGAACGCACCCTCGAGTACAAAGAGAAAGAAAAGAAAACAGGGAGAAGCTCAAAAGTCGTTACTAAGGGAATGCAGAGCTTACAGCGAAAAATAAACGCTGATTCCGCCGAAAGTAAAAGGCGAAGAAGCTCCTAAGGGAGGCTTACAGCGAAAAATAAACGCTGATTCCGCCGAAAGTGAAAGGCGAAGAAGCTCCTAAGGGAGGCTTACAGCGAAAAGTCAACGCTGATTCACCAAAAAGTAAACGGTGAAGCCGAAAAGTAAACGGCAAAAAGATTTTTATCATTCTTGAGGGGACGAAGGGCTGTGCTTATGGTTTTTTGAGCATGTGTTCTAATATTCATTTGCACATAGCATATCATCATGTCATTTGCATTCATAAACATCCATTTAGACATATATAGAATCATCATCATGCTACACAAAAAAGATAAATGCTTCAGAAAAAAGAGGGAAGGAAAAGATTCGAAGGAAAAATTTTCTATGCTTCGTTGTGTACGAAAAGAAGGGAAGGTGTTTTTCGCCTTCGGCTCAAAAGAGAAGTTTCGTCCACAGCAAAGCAGACTGGATGCGGTTAAAGGAGATAGAATATATTACAAGGTATGTACAAATTTACATAAGTTACTCCATATCTATATTACAAGAGTTTCTCCAAGAATTTTTGCAGGAAAGCACATTATAAGCAATTTTAAGCTACAGCTAAGGCTTCGTCTTCAGTTTTGTCAAACTTCAGCATTGTCAATCTTCAGCTTCGTCATCCTGTATATATCAAACAACACAATAAGAAAGGTACAAATTTCAAAGGAGAAGGTAAAAGTAACAAACATAAGTTTTTTACCGGCTTAAGATGGCTTCGAGCTTCGTCGCCTGCCATTTTCCGCCCGCCACTTACCCAGATCTGGGTCATGAATCTGTTTCCGATGCTTCTGGCTAAGCTTGGGATATCTAACAAATCTAAAGCTGACAAGCTGAAGTTTGGTCTGTTCACAATGTTTCCATGTGTGCAGTCAGCCTTCAAAAAAGCAGCAGCTGTGCCCCGAGAAGCTACCAGGGCGCAGAAGTCAGCGTGCCCACCAATAACTTCGTCAAGGGCATCAACTTCGTCTTCAATATGTTCTAATGTTTTTTGCAGGTTTTCAGCTGAAGGTGTAAATTTCGAAGAGCTAGCTCCGACAGAGTGAAACACCTCCTTCAGCCGCTGCACACATCGGATGCCGAAGCTTAAGCATTTCTCCTGAAGTTCTGTAAAGGATTTCTGTAAATTTGAGTATTTATCCACTTCAGTCTTCAGGCTTGCTTCGAAATATTTCTTTTCTTGCTTGAATTTTTCTGACTGAAGGAGCAGTTCATTCTTTAATTTGTCATTTTCAATTTGGGCTTCAGCCAAAGAGCCTTCCATGGTCTGAATAACAAAATCCTTCTTTTCTAATGCACCTTCGTGCTCTTTGACCATGAGTTCAAGATCTTGAATTGCGAAGTCTTTCTTTTTTAGATTGGCTTCGTGATTCTCAACTTTTTCAGCCAAGTCTTGAATGACAGCTTTGTTTTTCTCTTCCTCCAGATCTTGTTGCATCTTCAGAACCTTGCTTAATAATATACTCTATCGAAATGACCTTCGTTAGAACACGACCCAAAAGTTAATAATAATAGTAATAAAATAACAAAAATATTTGTTACCTTGAAGTTGGCATAAAGCAAGCTTCCGGCGATGTGGTGTCGTTGATAACGACACAAGTCGCTTCCAGCTTCGGCAAGCCAATGCTTTTGGAAAGGGTTCTGACAATTTTGGCCTCGGTGCGGTTCCGAAGGCATCTTAGTTTCCCTTCGTTGACCCCACCAAATAGCATAGCCCCTGATTTGTATCCGCAAGATATGGCATATTTTTTCAACTCCTCTTTTTCGGTGTCTGTTAATTCTTGTCCGAGCAAATCTTGAAAGTCGAAATCTCCTTCTGAAATTTCATTAATTTGCTCTTTCCCCTTCTCAGTTGCCGTATTCACTGTAGCCACGATAGCTTCCTCTTCAGCCATTTTTAGGAGTATATTGTCAATAGCCTCAATTGTGGTTTCCAGGTTCGACTCTTCGGTGGCCTCGGCTTCGGCCCTGGTAGCTTCGGCTCCGACGATTTCAGCTTCAGCGGTTTTCATTCCAGAAGCTTCGGCTTCGACAGTTTCAGCAAAAACAATTTTTGACACTGTTGCCGGTGGCGGCGTCTGATGGATCACATCTGTTACTTGAATAATTCTCCGCTTTTTCGGCTTCACAGGACTTTTTGTTGCCGAAGCTGCCTTGTCCCTCTGAAAAAACTTCGTCAGTTCCAATGCCAGCGGACTTAGCCTGATAGGCAAGGGTTCAGTCTTACCTTCATAATCTCTTCTACTTCAACGGCAGAAGGAAAAGCAGGAGTATCTTCTTCTTGGACCGGCGTTTCCGGCTCTGGGGATGCACTTTTTCTCTTTTTTGCCGTAGCCACCTTCGGCTTAGGATTTAACTCTTCAGCACTAATGTTATCAGAATCTTTCTTTTTCTTTTTTGCTGTCTTGATGACTTCTTCGTCAGTGGTGCTACCAATCCTTTTTCGCTTCGGGCCCCCAGCATTTCCGCCCAGTCGACCGTAGTCAGCATATTCAAATCCTATGGCATCAAGCACCCTGTTCAGCCTTCGTTTCGGCCGAGTGCCGAAGGCCGCTGTCATCAGTTGGTCCTCTTTCTTAGAGTAATTCCCAAGAATTTCATTGCTCATTATTTCAATTGTATCAAGCCATTCTTGGCAGGGTACTTTAAAGTATTTCTTGAATTTATAATGGTAGGGCAGTCGGACGAGTTCCCCCTTCTTATTTTCCCCTTTAAGCTTCGGCATTGTCCACTCTTTCATAGTTGGAAAAACCCTGAAGGCCAGGAATTCCTGCACTAAATCCCTAGTGCCAATATGTACTGCAATAATTTTGAATTCGCCCAGTGTAGCCCAAGTTGGACCTTCTACTTCCATTCTGCATCAGGGTCTTGTTTCTCCGAAGGTTAGTTCAAGGGGGCTCTGAACCAGCTTCTCTTTGTCTTCGTCAACTTTGACATAAAACCACTTTGATTTCCAGCCTGCCGGCCATTTGCTTCGATAATTGATCACGGGAAACTTCGTGGTTTTCCGATAAGCAAAATTATAGCAGCCAAAATTTTCATGTAATCCATCTTTTCTGGCCTTAGTTTGGTAATGCAACTCATGAACTCGACAGAAGCTGTCGGCAAATGGCTCCACCGCCTGGCTTCGGAGAGCCCAGATATAGACGCTGAGCCTGACAATCGCGTTGGGCGTCAGTTGGTGAAAATAGATGCCAAATCTTTGCAGCACGTCAGAGATCATCCTATTTAAGGGAAATCTTAACCCAGCCTTTAGGAAGCTCTTGAAAATAACTATTTCATCCTTTTCTGGCTTCGGGGTAGTTTCTTCCCCCCCGAAGCGAAATAGCTTCTTCTCATTCTCACTGAAGTAACCCGACTTAATCATCTTGGAGAGATCAGCCTTAGAGACAGTCGACTTTCCGAAGTCCAAGTGGCTGGGCTTGCTTGGCACGGCAATATGGTAATCATCATCGGGATCAGCTTCCTCAATATTTCCTTCTTCTGCTTCGGCAGCAACTTGTTCTGTCTCGGCAACAGTCTGCTCTGTCTCGACAGTACGGATTCCTTCCGAGGTCACCAGTCCGGATCGTTGCATCGCTTCGGAGATGGGAACAGTCTCTAATCCTTCAGCTTCGCCTCCCTCACGCTCAACCCTAGCGGTAGAGCGCACTCTGGCCATTTAATTCTGAATTTTTTGGGAACTAAAAACTTTTTCTTCCGAAGTTTTTTCTTCTAACGAAGTAGGCTTTAAACTGGAAGCTTCGTTTGATTACGAGAGTCAAGCTTCGGCTATGGTTAAAAATTTTGGTAGCAAAACAGTGCAATAGCAATGAATGCTGTGGTAACTTCACACCTACCCGTCTGTTTATATAGTGCTGCAGGTAAGAAGGTGAATCGTCAGGATTTTTACACCAGGCGAACAACTGCTTACACCCGCTGCGCGGTGGACCGCAGAGACCAAATAGTAACTCTGCAGGGTGGGACCACTACGCGCTCGGAAACTGAATCGTTTCTCGACAACGAGCTCAGGGAAGGTGTTTTTCGGACCTTCGGCTACCTGAAGTCTAAGAGACTTTTTTCACGGATCAAGCTCGTTACGAAAAACGATCTAGCATCGCGAAGGGGCTACTGTTGGGACCATGCTTCGTCGCCGAAGGTCCTGCAGGAAGAAACAGCTTTGGCTGAATCTGTCCGCATGTGATGACCGAAGGTTCCTCTCCATGAAGCTTCGGAGTTACAAACCGACTTAAAAATAGAATGACCGTTTAGTCCATAAATGTTTGAGTCGTTGTTGTAAACTTTTATGAGGGGCATGATTGTAATTCCTCACAGGCTGTGTCCTGTGCCTATAAATAGTGAACAGTACTCCTTTACTGTTCACACATTCCTGCAATTGCAATCGCGCCAATCGAGAATTAATCTTTGTCAAGGCAGAGGTATAAATGTATTTAATACTTGAATACATTAAATGGAGATAATATAAAAGTGATGTTGTTCACTTATAATTTATTTGTCTTTAATGCTTCGTATTTCGTATTATTTTATATAATCTATTAGAGTTCAATTACTAAGATTTAACCTTCGTAATTGTATCGTTTTTAACCTTCGTCCGAAGTTCATTAATCCTTAAAGGAATAATGCTTCATTGGACGAAGGGCATTAACATTTAACATTTTATGTTGCCTTGTTCTTAATTCATAGCATTTGAGAACGAGTCTCCAACAACATACATTTTCGAGGTTAATGTACCTGCAGAAAATTCTATTACAGCCCAATTTTCCCATGATGCAGTTCACCCATGACAGTTTATCATAGTTTATACTCCATATATTGCTATATGGAGGCCAGCTCATCATTAAGCGCCGAGCCACGCATATGCGCTGTTACCACACTTTAACCATAGGGCAACTCATTATGGTAACTCACCTTCTTACATGAGCGTAGGTGTGTCATTACAAGTACATCACACTTCTTAGTATTCCCATGTTTGTATACCCATACACATCCATGGGGTACTGAGTTCCCAGAAAAGTAATTACTCCACATCGCAGCCTTCATATATACATATGTGTAACATGTATATAATCAAGCGCCACAATTAAGCACTTCCCTAGACCGACGTTTGTTCGGTCATGCTCTCACATCTCACCTTACCTGAGCGTTGATCCATTCACAACTGAATGGCCACAAAAATAACAATACACATGTATGCAATAGCCCTGATTGTGGGTTAGTGGTTTTGATCTAAGCCACCTGATAGTCCTTAACTTAGGGCTTAACAGAGGATGTTGCTAGCAATATAGTTTTTCAAAACTGTTTTTCAGAGCTGTTTTTCAAAACCAAACAATGTGTTTAATTGAAAATAGGTTTTCTAAAACCAAAACTTTTGTTTTGAAAATACGTATGTGACCATATATACTTAATCTGCTCTGATACCAGCTGTGGTAGAACCTCCCAAGTTATTGGGCCCACATGCACATGTCCTTGTCTCAAAGACCTCAAACAGCTATGCATGTGCACCAGTTAACTTAACAGGATCCGTCCGATTGCCCCAAGGACATCGAATAAACCACTTACAACCAAGATCGCGAGATTAAGTAACACAAATCACACACACCAATATTTTTGCAGCAGAAATCTTATTACCAAATTTTACAAGTTACATCAAGTTTTATGATGTACATGATCGGAGTAATTACAAAAAGAGGATTCAAAGAAGTAACTTTGAACTGTTATAGATTATTGGTAGTTTTGAAATACATGCTAGCTTAAGGGACCATCCTCAATAAGAAGTATAGAAGGGTTACTTAGACTTATAAGAAGGTCGAGCCCACCGGCACTTAACACCATCATAAGCAGCATAAAACTATAACCTGAAAAACAACAGGGAATAAAACCCTGAGTATGGAATTACTCAGCAAGACTTACCCGACTAAAAAAAAGACTCTCAAGGGTATGCTGGCTAGAGGGATTCAAGGTATGGCTTATCAAGAATCAAAGACTCTGTTTTGCAGAAATGCTTACTAAAAGTGGATCCTTAAAAACCCATTTTTACTTGTTAGGTTAAGTAAAATTACCTGCATCTAGAGTTCTTTCTACCCTAGTTCAAGCACTTGGCCTGCACTAGTCGTCTTTTTATCATCCCTTCAGTTCACTGGATTGCTACGTGTAGGTCAGTGACCAAGTCTTCATGTCCGAGAAGTAACGGCGATCCGAATCGATTAATACCCAGCTGGGGATCTCCAATCACACGAAATATGTAGCACTTAACCCTTGCATATGACAACTCGCCACTGGGGTTCTTAAGACCAGATCAGGTTCACGCCAACTGAGAGCACAGATACACCACCGTCCAGCCTCTTGCCATGAAGGGTACATGCTACTCTCGCCATCTCTCCACTCCCATTGCGTGTTATCTTATTCTGGTATTAGTCTGTCCGAGGTAAAGCTTACCCATGATGAGGCATGTGACCAGTTAAAAGGTCCTCGATCATCAAGCCTACATCGAGACGGTCCTTAATCGACTCAGACGGAGACACTATACCGAGACTCCCTTCTCGTGCAAGTCAACCGCCCGGTCTCAGCTTTATTATTTTCAACCCAAATTTTGCTACCTGGCAGAGGTACATCTTTTCCGATGTTGAACCTATCAAGGCCTTTGACAGATCCACCATCAAGTTTTATTTTTGAAAACATTCCCACTCACTGAAGCATCACCTTTGTTTTAAAACAAAACATTTTTGTATGCTAAAGCAAGACTAAGCATCATAAAATTCTTTTCAAAACGGATATCAAGGAAGGGAAATCAATTTTCAAGGAGGGAAATGCATCAACGGTTTAGCACACAACTCCTATCACCTAATGCATCAAACAAGGTGATAAAGATTTTAAAACATCAAGGAGGTGGCGAATGCACCGGGGCTTGCCTGAATAACACTAGGTTAGTGTTGTTAGACGATGTCCACTTGACGAGCATCCTTTGGCTTGGTACTCGTTCAGATTATCCATCTTCCGGTTCGTCCATCAGCATCATCCTGCGGATTAGTCCGCGCTTGGGGTCGACTTGGCTTGTCTTCCGCTTTACGTGATTATTTATCGTACCTCATGAGATGCACAATGCACATGTATGAGCACAAGTATAACGAGTATAATATAGATAATCTACTAAAAAGGATAAAACACTTAAAACCAAGCATTAAGCACTATGGATATCACAGCAGGGCATCGACTACATCCATTAATCAAATTGATATGATAACACTGGAATATCTATTTTTATTCCTAGCTTTTTATTAACTCTTTAAACTATGTATCTTAATTACTTGATTTACCGATTTATCTAAATCGATCATCACAATATACGCATGCTAAATTAATAACATTTATTGTGATCAACAATTCTATTTAATGTATTTATAGACCTAGTTGACTGGAATACGAATTAACTTACCCTTATGACATCCGACTTGAAACCACGAAATCGACGACGCCTTTCAGCTCAGCATTTCACTGAAAATAGGGTGAGTATTGCGTCGAATCGCGCTTATTCTTTATCCACGTCGAGAATTCTCTGGCCGCGTACTGATTTATTTCCTTCTGCGCCTAATCTTCTCAGATCTTGGCGTAGACGAGGGTGACGATCGACGACTTGTTTGAGCTTTTGTCGAGCACTTAGTGAATATCACCCTGCTAGCTTCGTCTTCACCTCATTCTTGGGATTTCTTGATGATGCACGGAACGACTACGACCTTCAATTGAAGTCGGGAGCGAGCTGGTGAGGTGGGGTTTAGCAGGAGATGACGGGTTTGACGACTTGACTGTGAACGACGCAACGACGAGCTGGGGCAGGATCCAAGCTAATAGGCATAGTATGGGACAGCGACCAGCACGACGGATGAACCAAGTCGCGGCGAGGTCGACGAAGCGATAGGGATTAAGGCCGAGCAAGCCGAGAGGGCGCGCTGGCGAACAGAAAACCGCGCGAGCACAGGACAGGGGAAACAACCGGCTCGACAACACGCGAAGCTATTACCAGCGACGACAGTCGAATTGGCAACAGAGCGTTGGCGAATTCGATGAACACGACCACAATCGCGTGCGGACGTGGTCAAGATAATTGTGGCTAACGAGCTTGCGACAGAAGCGATGATGGCGTGGCACGACAAACTGAAACAGGGACGCGGCAACACGGGGCTTGACCTGACGAATAGTGACGCGGAGAGCAAAGCGAGGTTGCGGCCAGGCGGGCTCGGATACAAGCACAAGCAGTGTTTCACCGTGTCCAGCGCGCGTGTTACGGACTCGATATCGACTGCGAGCAGTTTCGCGCGCACGACAACGCGACAGAGGAGAACTGAACATGGAGCTTTGTGGCAGCACGCACAGGAACAACGAAATTCTACACGCGCGACGCAAAGGCGAGCGGGACGCGGACTGGGCAGAGTCGAGCCAGGGAGCTTCGACGAACACAAAGGGGCTCAGGCGGGATCGACGGTGCGGTTGGGAAACAGGAGATGCGCCAGGAAAAACACCAGAGGCGCGACTGTGAGGGAGATGGAGGTGCAGCCGAGCGCGGCGAGATAGGCAAAGGTGAGCTCGAGGGCGCGCAGAACGCCGAGCTCAGCGCGCGCGCAGACAGAGAGCAGAGCAGGGGCGCGGCTGGGGCTGAATCCATGCGCGGCAAGTAGATGGGAGGGGAAAGGGGCTCCACGGCTTGGAGACGCAGAGGAAGCGTGCGCACAGGATTTCTACGGCAGGGAAAGACGCTAGGCGTGAGCAGAGAGGAAGCGGCTGCCATGGACGAGCAGCAGCAGGGCAAGCAGAGGTCGGGGGCGTGCTCGGCACAGCGCGTGCGCAGGAGCTCCACGGCTTGGTGCAAGGAGGACTCCAGAGCGCGGCGAGCAGGGAGCTAACAGGGGCGCTGGGGGATGGAGCCGAGAAGGATTGCGTGCAACAGGGAGTTGAGTACCGCCCAACAGGGAGATGCAGAGAGGAGAGAGGGAGCTGGGCAGGGTCGAGATCCGAGCAGAGAGAAGGGATCCGAGCAAGACGCGACCATGGACGAGCTCGAGGAGGTGCTGAGCAGGGGGAACTCGCGGCTGGGGAAGCAGTGGCCAAGGAAGAGCGCCATGGGATGGAACTGGGGGTCGCGGCTGGAGATGGAGCTCGGTCGGATGGCTGCCATGGGCAGGGAACACGGCAGGGCGCGTCCCGAGCAGAGGGATGAGAGCACAGGAGCTTCGGCTGCCAGCAGGGGAGGGCGCGGCGGCCAGGGAAGAGCAGCCGGCGCGCGCAGGGGAGGAACTCAAGGAGAGAGAAGCAGGGTGCGGTAGAGAAAAGCGCCGATGCCCGTAGAAGATAAAAACGACGGTGAGAAAAATCTTGAGCAGAGGGGCGGCGGGGATAAGGGAGGAAGACGGCTGGAAGGATAGAGCCGCGAGATTTTTTTTGTTTTTCAGATTTTTTTTTTCATTTTCCCTTTTTTTATAACGAATATCACAAATATTTCGGATTCGGATAATTTCATCTGTTTTCATCCCGAATATTTGATGTGATGAATATTTTGTAGTTAGATGAACTTTTGTCAGGTATTTATATCCGAAAATTTAAAGCTGGTAAGAAACATACAGACTGAGTTAAACGGATTTCGGCTTCTGTATTTTAATCTGCACTTGATTCAGTTGACTTCAGACGAATTCTGTTCGCTACTCGAACACTCGACTAGATACAGGTTACTTAAAATTTTGTAGACACGATGTCACGGATGACAAAAAGGGGATTAAATTATTTTACACTGAAAGCTTAGTCGTCGAGTTCCATTTAATTGGCCCGGGATAAAATCGTTCGAGTGGGTCGAGCTTCTGAATTTCGTATCCGTGCGAGCGATGAATTTTAAATACTCACCGGACGCACCAATTTTCAGAACACTATGTTCCGAAGAATGCGAAAATTTAGAACGAGCCCGGACAGATAAAAACGATGTCGAACTCGCGACAGACAAAACAGATGCGATAGTAAAATCGTGATAGACGAAGATGTTTAAAATTCAGCATCCGTTTTATCCACTGATAATACGTGCTTAAATCCATACTCGTTGTCGAGCGGAATATAAACACCTAGGGTGTTACAGGCCCCGCCTTGGTTTCAGCCTGGGTTGTTGTAGCTTCAACATCTATTTGCTTAGTATCAGCTTTGGGTTGCGTTTTGTCAGCTTCGGCAACCTTCCCTTTGGGAGTGAGACTTGTGGAGACGGTTGTCTCCAGTACATCTAATACATTTACCATCCTCCTTCCCCTAGGAGTTATGGCAGAACTCTTTTGTGCCCTCAGCGTTGTTGCTTCTGTTGAAGGACTTAAAGTCTCTGTCATCTTTGTTACCTCTTCAGTTGTTGACCTTTCAGTCTTATCTTTGTCAACCTTCGTTTCAACTAGCTCAACCGAAGATGCCTTCGGCATTATAGCTGGCTGGCTCTTCAGCCCTCTGCATCGGAGGAGCGGTTTCTCTTGATTCAGCAGCTGAAGACGCCTCTCCGCTAAACTCAGGCACCACGGCCGGTTCAATATAATGTGACCGGTGGGTAAGTACCTTCATCTTTTTGCCCGTAGCCTTTGGCATATGTTCAACCGAGGCGGCCAGAGCAGCAGCTTTCCTCTTCTTCCCTTGCCCCCACAGCGGGTAGCGGTAGTCGGGGTAGACGAAGCCAATAGAGTCAAAAACTCTGTTCAATCTCTTCTTTCCTCAACTTTTGAAGGCTGTGGATAATGCATTATCTTCTGCCTTGGAATATGATCCAAGAAGTTCATCACTTGTAACTTCGATGCATTTTAGCCAGTCATCGTTTGGTTCATCGAATTTATCCCCATATCTGAATGTATAGTTAAGCCGGACCAGTTCACCTTCGCTAGAATTGGTGATGGTCTCCTACGTCATTTCCCAGCTCTCTATAAGCGGCCATACTCTAAATGCTATGTGCTCTTGAATTAAATCTCTCATACCAATAAAGAAGCAGACAGTACCAAATGCCTTCTGGCATGCTTCAGCAGCTTCATCGATTTCAACCTTCGGCTTTCGGAGGCCGAAGCGGGACCATATGGGGCGCATAATAACCTCCTTGATGTCCTTCCTCGCTATCAAGTCATTCTTCACATAGAACCATTCTTCCATCCAATTTCCCAGCCATCTCTTCCGAAACATTGGCACTGGGTGGCTAGCATTGGGACAGACGATAAATCCATAACAACCAAAGTTGTTGTGATACTGTTCTTTCCCCGTGGCCTTCGTCTCATACAGAAGTTCGTGCATGCTGCAGAAGCATTTTGCGCTTGGCTCTATCCCTTGGCTTCTTACCGCCCAGACAAAGACTCCCATCCTCAATATGGCTTCGGGGGTCAATTGATGAAGGAAAATTTGGAAGGTTTTCAACACTTCAACCACAAACTTGCTCAGTGGGAATCGAAGCCCAGCTTTGAAGAAGCTTCGGAAAATCACAACTTCGTTCTCCTAAGGCGCAGGAACGTTGTTGTCTCCGCCAACTCTCACAATAGACATATCCCGAAAGTACCTTCCCCTCATGTTTTCAAGTTGACTTTGCTTGATGGTCTATTTTCCGAAATATGCATGACTTGGTCTCTAGGGTTGATCCTCGGAATCTTCGCCTCCACTTTCTGCATCATAACTGTCACTGTCACTAGTATCTTCAGACAGGCCCTCCAGTATCTCCTCAGTAATCTTCTCTGTATTTGATTTTGCCATTGACTCGATAAACCCATCTATGTAAGGATTCACATCCTTCTTCTCCTCAAAGAGCTTCTCCTCTTCAGTTAGCTTCGTCTCAGCAGCAACCTTCTTGTCTTGAGACATTTTTTCCTTCAGAAATAACGAAAATGTGTCTTTCTAACCGAAGCTCAGGAAGCTTGAGAAACTAGCAAGCGTTAGTGAGCAAGAGCTATAAAATTGAGAAAATAAAGCAAATGGCACAAGCAGTGTACCAAATGAGGTTGGTGCGGGTTCTTATTTATACGCTCGGCACGCTCCAAATTGGGGGGCCTCGTCTGTCATTGACTGTTGCTATTCTAGCAAAGGGAAGGTGTTTTTTCGGACCTTCGGCTTAAGGCCTTCGTCCATGTCGCAGTCTGAATTCGTTATTTTAAACAAATTAATACTGTGAGGGCTACTGTTGGGGGCCTTCGTCCTCCGAAGGTCCTCAAAAACGTGATTTAACAATATCTTCCAAGTGTGACATGTGAATAGGTACCTTCAGACTCGGGCTAAAAGCATATACGATGTAAAAAGCATGATCAAGACGAAGGTTGGAGTTTATACGAAGCTACGTGCAGGGAGCTTCGGCTAAATGGCAGAAAAAGGAACCGACTTAAAGGGGAAAAGGCTATCTAGTCCTCATAGAATTGTCTATAAGTTAATAATAAATGTAAAGGGCATGAATGTAATTTCTCACAGGTTGCGTTCTGTGCCTATAAATAGATGAACAGTACCCCCGTACTGTTCACGCTGACTTGTACCTGCTTTTGCATCACGCTTGTACCTTTTGTCTTCTATCAAGTCGAAGGTACATTTGTAATTCAATATTGTTTCTGTCTTTCCAGGATAATACAATGAATTAATAATGTTATGTGATTGTTTATCTTGCCTCTTATATTTCATATACTTCTTTTATTAACATATATCACGTTGATGAAAGTATGTCTTTCATAACCTTCGTCCGAAGATCATTATATCCTAAGGGAAATAATGCTTCAAAGGACGAAGGACATTAACATTTAACATTTTGTGTTGCCTTGTTCTTAACTCATAGCATTTGAGAACAAGTCCCCAACAAGGCTCTCTCTCTCTAGCTATGTGCACAATGATAGCTCTTCGAGGGCGTTGGTCTACTGTTTATACCCCTAGAAGTTGAGGAGAAACTGCTCCCGAAGAGCCGCCCATGAATTGATTGAGAGTGATGGAAGCTCAGTGTACCATGTTAAGGCAGGGCCCTCCAGTGTGATTATGAGGGACTTCGCCATTGTGTTGTTGTCGCATCCGGATGAGGCCACCGCAACCTAATAGCTCATGATAAATTGTGATGGGTCAGCCTTCCCTTTATATTTTGGCCAATTTCCTGCTCTGTAGTTGCTTGTCCAAGGTGTTGCTTGCAATCTAGCGGAGAGTGGGCATCTGTTATTGGTGAAGTTGAAGGCTTGGAAGGTGTCGTTCTTCGGAGTCTGTTTGACTTCATTGAAACTGCTCAGCCTTGCTCTGCCATACGAAGGGTGTGTCGGGTTTTGCTAGGCTTGTAGCTGCGAGATTTCCTTCTCAAGAGCTTGGAGGCGCTCTTTTTCTTGCTAGATAAGATGGTACCCTGACTTGGACCTCGTTGCGCTGCTGCTTGGCTATGAGGGCGTCTCTCTGCTTCTAGAGGTTGGAGCTACGCATGCGGACGCTCTTGAGTAGGAGTTGGTCCTCGATGTTGATGCTGAGGTCCATGCCGTCTTGCAGGTCTTCATCACCGTCTTCCAAAGGCATCCCGAATGGGTGGTGCTAGTGACTTTCTGTAGCCTTGAAGCCTGGGGACCAAAGACATGTTCTTCGTTAGATTCAACCAGATTTTGGCTTAGTAGGGTTGGATTTTGGGTTTGATGGGGGTCCTCTGGATTTTTTTGAACTAGTGGTGTGGACTTCGCCCTCTTGCTCGGTCACCCTTCACGAACCAATGACTCAAAACCGCTCTTGTAGGTCACAAGGAAAAAAATGGTCTTCAACCCTTGGATCACGTTAGGTAGCCCCGTGGCCTCTGTCCGCTGCCATGTCGCCCAACAATCGAAGAAACCTTTGCCCTCCACATCCTATTAGAAATATGCCCTAGAGATAATCATAGAGATGAACATATTTCTTTGTATCCATAATATATATTACTTAATTGAATATCCATGAAAGGCACCTTGTATTGATTAGCATTTATGTGAATTATTTGTGAGATTCTTAACTTGTATGGTTATTCTAAATGATGTACCTGGTTAGAGTTGATGACTAGCACATGTATTAGTTGATAACTACATTTCACAAGTTATGGACATGGAGAAGTCATACTAATAATGTGGGTGCATGTATGACATAAGGCTAGACGAACCCAACGTGAGATATTGTAATATAGTTCTATTTTTTCAACATGTACAATGTGTCCTTAGGCCTGAGATTGTCGCATGTTCTCAAGATGTGAATTGACCTACTTTGGGACTATCAAATGTTACTCTGTAACTGGGTAGTTATAAGGTAGTTTTGGGTTTGTCCAGAAGGATGCTATGAGGCATGGTCAGTCAAGATGGAATTTGTCCCTCTCTTCTTAAGAGATATATCTCAAGACCCTCGAGTGATTGGATCAAGAAATACATGGTCGTGCTAGGTTTAAGTGTTAACCATTAAAAGGATTCCAATTCACAATATCGAACACATCCTTGCAAAGACCCTTAAAAAGAGTGTTTTTTGCCTTTGCGTTCCATTTCTCATAATTGATCTCATCACCCAAAAGGTTTGTAGCATCTCTAGGTTGGGGAAACCCTTGGGTGGTGGATTTATAGACTCCAATGTCTATAGCCTCTAGGTAAGCTTCCATACAAATTTTCCAATAAGGAAAATCGTCACCATAAAAAATGGGAGGAGGTCCATCCCCGCCAGACATTGTTACTCTAGCGGTTAAGCTAAACTAGAGCAACACGGCTCTGATACCAATTGAAAGGATCACAATGCCCAAGAGGGGGGTGAATTGGGCTTTTCTAAAATTCTTACAAAATATTAAACCCTAAACAAGAGCCCAACTTCACCCAATCTACTAGCAAGAAGTAATAGCTATGAAATGTAGAACAATCCTAAGTCATTATGGCACAAATACTAGCTAAGCAAATACACAAAGTAAAATGCTCAAAGTAAATGCGGAAAGTAAAGTAGGGACAAGAAGACTCCTCCAATTTGTTCCCGAGGTATCGAAGAGTCAGCACTCTCCACTAGTCCTTGTTGGAGCACTCGCAAGGGTATCACTCCCCCTTCATCCTCGCAAGAACCAAGTGCTCACTATGAGATAATCCTTTGCCTCTTTAACACGGTGGATCCCTCACGACCGCGTACAACCATCGAGTCAGGTCACCAACAAATCCTCTGGGGTGATCACCGAGCTCCAATCGACACCGAGCCGTTTAGGTGATGCCAATCACCAAGAGTAATAAGCCATAGACTTTCACTTGACCAAGAGAAGTCTAATGCATGCGGTGTGTGCTCTAGGTGGATCTCATGTGCACTAATGAGGTTCTAACATGGGATTGTGATTTTGCTTATCACCTCACTAGGCTTTGCGGACTTGCAATGCTCTAGCATTAACTTCTAGGTGGTTGCGACAGCAAGACACTTAATATGGCTGGTGGAGGGGATATAAATACCCACCCACCAAAACTAACCGTTGTAAACTTTTCCTGCGCATGGGCACACCGGACAATCTAGTGCGCCAACTGTGCATTCCTAACGGCTAGTTCTGACAACTAGTCATTGTTGTGGAGTTGCACCCGACACCAAACACTGCATAGTGCATGTTCGGTGTACACTAGATAGTACGGTGCCGAGCTACAAAACGACAGTTTCGAATTGTTCGCTCTTCGGTTCTGGGCACTTAGGGTTAGCTTCGGGGGCGCTCTCGGGCCCGCTGTCCAAGGGGACCACCGGACAGTCTGGTGCCCCTAGGACAACAACACCTTTTCTTTTCTTAAGTTTTTCTAAACTATTTTCAATTCTAACTTGTGAGTGAGTTCTAGAGTGACACCTAGCACTAGTTGTTATTGTGAACATGCACCAACACTACACTATTAATCTCTTGGTCAAACTACTCATCCACAACCCCTTTTTGTAGTATGACTAAAATGAAAATAGAAGTCCTAACTCTATACCATATGTCTCACAACTCCTTCGACACTTAGGATATGAAGACCTTCATCTTTTGATTCGCCTTTTTCAGCCATCGCTTCAAGTTCTCATCTGAAGGATTGTTTTCACGGTTGTAGCACAACTCCCTACATTGTGACCTAACTTACCATTTGCTCTGCAAAAGACACATTAGTCACATTAATCTTACATTTTCATTAATCACTAAAACCAACCAAGGTCCTAGATGCTTTCAATGTCCCCCTTTTTGGTGATTGATGACAACCCTACAAGAGTGTGAGAGTATTTTGTTTGATTTCTCTCAACATTAGAAGATTGTTAGTGATATTCAACAAGTTGATAGAGGATAGTCATGTATAGGATATAGGAAGTATAAGCGCATACATAACATAAGAATCTTGTTCAGAAAAGTGCAAATGGAACCCATGAATAAGAGATGTATGACTGGTGAACAAAGCAAGTGAAAACATAAACACACATAGTAATCGAAAGATCCTGAGAGCTATCGTTGAGTTTGTGAGGCATACAAAATACATACAAAAGCGGAGAATCACAATAGAGAGTATCATGCATATATTACAACAAAAGACCATGACTCTCAACTAACTCCCCCTAGCTCTCACAACTCTCATCTTTCCCCCTTTGGTGGCAAGCACCAAAGGGGGTTGCCCTAACCTAGAGAGAAGGAGGAGGAGGAGGGGCAGGTGCATTAGGTCGAGGGCAAGCAGTCAGAGCAAAGACAGAAAGGGATCAGAGTCAGTCTTAGATCCAGGATCTGCGGTAGAGGCTGGAAATGGTGTTAACTCTAACGTTGGCTGCGATGCCTTAGCTGCTGGCACTGGAGCTAGAACTATAACGACACTGTAGGGGTAGCAACTGCTGAAATAGGTGGCACTGGTGGCTGAGCACTTACAACTCCGACGACCTAAGTAGAGAAGTCTAGAGTGACATGTTAGAGAGGAGAGAATGACAGACCAAAAGTGTGTAGCTAGGGTCCTGACTAAATAGATGGCACCACTTAAGTCTGAAGAGCTGGTGGTGGAGCTAACTGCACTTGAGGCATGGGAACACAAGTGTGCTGAAAAATATGAGTCATGAAAGCCTAGTGCCGCGCCCTGTTTGCCAAGAGCCGCTGCTGGAGAGTGTCTTGGCAGTCTAGAATTATCTAAAACATCAAGAGCATCTGCTCGGGCATCTACTGATGGATGGCTGCTTGACGTGCCTACTCAGTGCCAAGTAAGCCTACTGCTATGTCAAGGACTGTAGAATAGAAGCCAAGGCCGGATCAATTGCTGATGGTGCAAAGGGAAGAATAGCACTAGAACCACTAGCCTCGTGATCGTGTGAGTGAGGTGGCGCATGAGGTGGTGGTGGTGGAATCCCTAAGTCCTCATCATCGGAGTCTGAAGTGGTGTCAGCAACCATACACTAGTCCTCAAGCTGATGGATCGCCTTGTCCTCATCCCGATGCTCAAGGGCCAAAGGATGCATAGGAGCACTAGGGTGAACCGCATCCTCTGGTGTCGGGTGGTAGAAACCAAACATAAGTCTGGTTGACTCAAGTGTAGCCTAGAACTGAGGAGGACATATCAGATGGGTGAATATATGATAGAGGTAGTGAGCCTAGGGCAGCTAACGCCGAGCACGGAGACCATCCAACATTGTATCCTCAATCTCATAGATCAAAAAGTCAACCACGTCGAACAATGGGTGAGATACTAGAGCACCTAAGAGCCAGAGCTGAATATGATTGGTTGTCTCTCCATATCCCATCTGAGGTAGCAAGGTGCGTCTCATCAGTTCATATAGGAACTTCACAGATGTGGTGAAGTCTACAGGATATCACCGCGAGCCGTCTATGAAGGGTGGCCTGAAGAGCGCTGCGACGTGAGCGGTGCCAGGAGCAACTCCACCATGAGGACAATGAGGAGGGTCTAAAGTACCATAATAAAGACTATGGAGCCTCATCATCAACTTAGGGAAACCAAAAACTCTCTGATATGAGCAGTATGAATCATGACATCCTCACGCTCGAATCAAAACCTCATCCACTGATGGTTGGGGTCAATCCAGACAGTAGCATAGAAAACTCTGACTCTCTCCTCAATGTAACGACAACTAAATGTCAGCAGAGAGTACAGACCTGATAGATAGGTGATATGGCCTTCAACCTCTGAACCGACTATCGAACGGAAAGCTGTCAGATCTAGTCGACGGTGAGCCCTCAAGGCTATCTGGGCTATCAGTGAGCATAGTAGAAAGACTCCTGAGTCCGAGTACTGGAGAGAGGAACGGCTATAGGATCTCGCTGAGCTAGAAACTAGGATTCCACTAGCACGTGTCTAAAATAGTGAACTCTGGCGGTAGTGGCCCTCTAAAGGTAAAACAGTCTTGGATCCTCAGCAATTGGTCGAACCTCTATCTCGTCACGCTCTCAAAAACGGGGTGGAGGTACTGGTGGAGTGGCAGAGGGAGCGAGAGCAGTGGAAGCGGGTGTGGTGGAGGCCATAGGCATAACGAGTGTGGTGGTAGGCATTGGAGTGGTGGAAGCTGGCATGGTAGTGGAAGGTGGAGTGGTAGTGGTGACTAGAGCAGAGGGGTCAAACCGAGCTGGGGTGGAGTGTGTCCAAGACGAGAGGCTAAGGACACAGAAGGCGATATGATCCGATCCAATCCTTAACTAGCCTCCCTACTCTGCTCTCTCAGCTACTGCTGCTACTGCTGCTCGAGTAGCTGTATCCAACTTCCTCTTCTTCTTGCCTCCCTGTAGCTCAAGGTAGTCATCCTTGCCCTTGTCCTGTCGGAATGGGCGAGGAGGGTCCTGATCATTGCCTCCCCCTGCTGGGGTGATATTCTTAGTCCTCACCATCCCGACTAATCACTGACACGCTGCTCGAGAACAAGAGAGATAAGCGAGTGTAGCAAAGCAGGAGATAAGAATAGAGAAGGAAAGTGCTAGCTATATGGGGCATGTCTCTCGAGGGAAAAACAAGCAGGAGAGGAGTCACGCGAGCGGGCACGCCGTCACATTGAAAATGACAGAAGAGGTGAGCACTGAGTCACAGAGACATAAGTGAGTATGAAAATGTGAATCATATTCACAACAATAGTTCACATGAAGTTAGAGCACGAAAAGGTTTTGAATTTGGAAATTGGCACATAGTGTTTTGGAATTTGGAATTTGGCACATGGTGTGGCATGAGCATGAGCAAAAACTTCATGGATAGATACAAAACCACATGGTTATGTGAAGAAAGTGTTTGGTTTGAAATTTGGCTTTGGAAACATGGTGATGTGAAGAAAGTGTTTGGTTTGAAATTTGGCTTTGGAACAACAAGTTTAACACATGACACGAAATGGTTCGTCATAAAGTGAATAAGTCACACAGATGAAGTTTGGATTGTCGAATGGATATGAAATCATGCAGGTGAAGTACTGGTGGTATCTAGATTCTACTAGAAAAAATGAGTCGATTTGAGCTCGAAAGACTAATTGTGGCATTTCATCCAGCAATTGGTGTGTGAGGCTTGGCAAAGGAAGAGAAACATGTATTTTAGGATTTGAAAACCTTGAAGGGGTGAGACACCTACACAAGAAACTCACAAACAACACAAGGGATTCCTAGGATGCACTGGATTTACAAGTTTTGCACATGATTTCAAAGATTTGCTCAAGGGTGGTAGGAGATGTTCTTCACTGGTTGAGAAATAGAGACGAGAGTGCAAAAGGGGGTCTCACCAGTGGAGGAGAGGGAGAGGCTACTGGGCATAGAGACGAGGTCACCAGAGGATCAGCTCTCCAGTGGCGGGGGAGCTCCACAGCAGCGGAGAATGCTAGGCGGCATAGAGGGGAGGAGAACACAGAGAGCTGGGCGCGTGCGGATGGAAGAAGGAAGGAGTAGCGCAAATGAGGCTGACGAGTGGGCTCGGGCGAAAGAAAAGCCTTGAAACGACAGTTATGGGCACACCAGACGAGACATTGTCTGGTGCACATCAGATAGGCTGCACAGAGGCAGAGCCACCCGAGGCCAAGCTAGAGCACTGAACATTGCACAGTACAGTGTCTGGTGCACACCGGATTGTCCTACGAGCCCAGACTGAGAAAATTTTGAAATTTTTCTAGGATTTTTTGCGCCAAACCAAATCCCAACTTATAAGCACACAAAAGAACACCTAATGGGACAGGTATTGGCACCCTCACATATTCTCTCATAGTTTTCAAAATATTTTGCCATAGGCCATGTAGTTTTTAGAAAAATAGGCAAATGGTGAGAGTTTTCATTTGAGTGTTGCACTTGGGGTTTCAAGTACGAAATGAGTTGTGAATACTCCCCCTAAGTGCAGTAACACATGCATATCTCAAGAACCAATAGTTGCATAATAAAGAACATTCAAGTGCGAGAGAAGCTTAAAAAGCTAGAACTTGTCAAGTTTGAGCCTGAGTTAAGCTTTTTCACTCGCTTTGTGGGTGGTTATCTTAACTAGGTTAGACAAGTCCTACAATAAATAAATGAATTTAAATATGCAATGCAAGCTTGACACCACCATTTAAGACCATGTGAAATTTTTGAGATCAAGAATATTAAGCCCATTACTCAACATGCAAAAGCGGGTTTTATCCAAAGATTTCGTGAAAATATCCGCTAGTTGATCATCCGTCCTCACTCCTTCTAGTACAATATCTCCCTTAGCAACATGATCTCTAAGGAAGTGACAACAGATGTCAATGTGCTTGGTGCGAGAGTGTTGAATAGGATTAGTTTTTAGAAAAATATGCAAATGGTGAGAGTTTTCATTTGAGAGTTGCACTAGGGGTTTTGTGGCAGAACCGCCCGAATTATTCCAGTTTAAGTGCCCAAGTCACGCCTCAGGGGCCGTAACACACTTAAATCGGAATAACCCGCCAGTCCCTCAGATCTAGTCTGATTAAGCCACTTAACCAGGATCAAATACCACAAACCAACTCGAAGGTGAGTCACAGAAGAAATACAATAAAACAGGAAAACCTCAAATTAAAGTACTGAATTATTACATAAATCATAGTTTTTCAAGTAGGTGATATAAGTTCACAAAATAAGTTGCAGCAGATAATCGATATCGTCAAAAGTGAGGAAATGGGCAAGGCCTAGCCCACTACTCCTCCTGCTCCTCTCCTGCCGGAGCAGCATCCCACTCGACTGTCCAACCCAGTGGCAGGGTTGTAGGCCAAGTCACACCATCAACCATATCCTGAAGCTTACCTGCAAAAATTATGCCACAAGCAAGGCTGAGTATACTAATACTCAGCTAGACTTACCCGGTGTGAGGAAACTACTCCTCTACCTCTAGACCATGTAGCTGTTTGGCTGAGGGGTTTGGTTTGCCAAAAGCACTAGCTGAGTCTAAAATCAATTTTTAGCTTTTCAAATTCTAGCATCATTATCTTAGCTAAGTTTGCTCCTTCTAAGCATACATGGTAACAAGCATTTAGTACAATCAACAAGTTATCTCATGTAAACCTCATTTCACTTCTTACTCAATGTAGTACAAGGGGTCAAGCAGTCTCATGAGCTGCGAGAAGCAGACGATTCGAATCGAGTTTTATCCTTGCAAGGTAAACCTAAACACACGACATGTAAGGGCACTCCGTCCCCACACACGTCAACCGTCCCCATCGATTCCCCGTTCACGGCCAGGGCTCACCGCATTGGCATACAATGCTCCACTGACCTCGGCTGCCGCCGTGCAGTGACCGCACTTGTACCCACCATAGCTAGCATGGGAGACCTAGTCTCAGGACAAGTGAGGGGAAAAGTCCACGCCCAGCTTCACTCAGGTACTAGGTTTACCGGTTACCATATTTCCCGACATGTGTTTAGTACGTTCAAACGCTTGACTCAGGTATCCACACATTAATCCTTAATTCCTTTTCCCGTCTCATGGACAAGGCATCCTCCCTGGATCCAAGTCCATGGATCATCATAGATCCCGTTATCAAGATGAATACAAGCAATTCCTAACCTCGCGCGAGTGCTAGAAAAATCACTCGACTTCTACCGAGACCCTGATTAGCATAGCAGCTACTCGACCTAGCATACTAGTATCCATCTCAAAAGGAATCCTGAGTTCATGCAACTAAAGGTTTCAAGCAACTCCTACACTTAAGTGCACATTACAAGCCTACAAAAATTAAGTGTAGTAAAGTAGCATATATAAACGGTTATGCATAAAACCGGGGCTTGCCTTCAAATGCTGGGGCTGCGGGGAGATCCTCGATGGTAGTATCGGGAGCTTGCTCCTAGTCTTCCTCGTGGACAGCTCCTTGCTCAGGGATGAGCACGTACTCTCCGTCAACGAGATTGCAATCTAATGAATGCAATGAGTAAGGTACATGCATGGTATGACATGCAAGCAATTAAACTTTGATGGTGAATGATTAGATTAATAAGGTAGAGTTCAATCTTTCTACTGAAGGTTCTTGTGGCATACTTAGCAATTTAGGGTCAAACTTGGTTAAGCTGATTGGTAAGTTTATTTTGGTGCCTTATTGATTTCCCTTTACCATCTTATTGAGAGTTTATTAAGGTTTCTAGCTGAATCATTAGAGTGAGATTTATTATTCCCCCCTTTTTCCCTTTTATTTCTTTTATGCTTTTAAGGTGGATTTGAACTACAAGCTAGCTTAATAAATTCCCAAAAATTCTGCAAACATTATAGTGGTTGTTTACTAGCGTATAAGTCTCTGTCTCAAAATTTGGGGTTTAAAAGGTGAGTGGTTCTGTCTGTATAAAATTAGCAATTATTAGGGCAGAGGGGGTGTTTGAACTACAACTACCTTTTAACAGAGGGGTTTTTTCCAAGACTTATTTTTGCTGGCATCAAGATGTTATAACATGACCTTGTACAATTTTTAGCCACTAATACTCATTAGTTATTTTACTATGATTTTCTAAAGTTTCTAGTCAAAGGGGTGCTTTCTACTACCACTATATTTGAAAAATATCAAACAACATATTTCTGATTTTTCCTATCTTTTTCTTTGTGCAAGAGCAATCATTCTAAAAATTGGTAGCTTTTTGCTTAAGGGAAAGGTGGTAGGAATTTCTTGAACTTAATGGCCTTTTTCATGAAGTATTGACAATGGGTATCACTTGTAACTTTCAATTGGGTTTTGCATTTTTCTCTGGTGGCCTATTTATTTATTAACCTGGTAAAAATTTATTTGCCCACTGTTGCACACATTTTGGCTTGCTTATGATTTAATTGAAATATGACTTAATATCAAGTTCTATTTGTTTACCCTACTTAAAATGATAGACTCGGGTGTTTATCATTTTTGTAGTGGTATCTTAGTGGTTACAAGTCCACTGGTTTTTTCTTAACAATTTTGAAATTGTTTTCATAATTCTAATAATTGTTTTTCTAGTTTGATTAGTGCTTAATAAAACATTTCTCCTAGAATTTGTTCTGGACTGGGGTTCCCTTTATTTTTCCTAGGTTCTCTGTTACTTAAGTAGACTAGAAAAAATAATTGCATTCACTGTTCATTATTTTGCAGTACCTTTCTTATTTTCCAAAGTTTTAGGCAAAAATAGCTTTTAATAAGTAACCTTGTCTAAATCTTTAATACTGGGGTGCTCACTATTTTTAAATAGTGCCTAAGTGGGGTTTACACTTCTACAAATTTTCTTAAGTTTAGCATAGAAGCATAACAAATTTTGTTTAATTTAATAAGGTTTGGTCAGTTTCCTTAATTAATTCCAAACTCTAAATTTTAAAACAGAAAGCATAAGGTTCAGTATTTTTAATTGATAGTCCATAATATTTTGAATCCAGCAAAATTTGTTTGACTAAATTTGGTGGAATATTGCTCAAGATATGAAATTTCTAAGTTCTCTACTGAATTTTAAAAAAGATTAATTAGAAATGGATAAAGGAAAAACGGTTTTGCACTAGGGTCCCTAGCGAAAGATTTTATATGAATTACAGACAGGTCCTCGGTGCACTATTCACATGAGTCTACGGCTCTGCAGAAAACCCCATAGGGTTTCCCAAAATCGAACCTGCGATCCTTCCCCTAATGGAACAGTGACCGCGACGGAAGAATAGGGCGGAGGGGCTTACCGGCGGCGGGGTTGCTCCAGTGAGGGGTCGGGTGAGGTCCGGGAGTCTCTGGCGATCACGTCGAGGTGCGGATCACCGGCGATGGTGGTCAGAGGAGGTCGGTCCACGTGCGCATGTGGGGGAGCTCTTCGGCGGCGATGAGTCCGGCCTAACCAGGGCACGATAGGTCAATTAAATGGGTCAGGGAGCTTCACTAGAGATCAAGGAAGATGTGTGTGCAAGGAATCAGAGAATGGCTCACCGGATTGCTCGGTCTACGCGCGGTCGCGGGCGACCGAAGTCCGGCGAGGATGATCTTGGGTCTCCGGTGAGGTTCTGTCAGGTCCGAGCGCTTGGAAAGCTTCACGGGTCACTGGCGAAGCTAACCGAGAGGCCAGCGCAAGTTGGACACGACTGGAGCGGGCTGGCCGCGGTGGCCGAGGCTTGGGCAGTGGTGGCGGGCGGTGGCGCGGCGTGCTCGAGGCGAAGTCCGATGAACTTTGTCTTAGGTAAGGCCTGAGAGCGCATGAGGAGGTACGGTCGAGGCCTTGGGCTGCTTTATAGGCACAGCGAGGGCGAGGGCACGCGGCGGACTTGACCGGACGCTGCGGCGAGCGCGCGCGTGGGTTGGGCGAACGCCGGCGTGCCGACCAGGGTCGAACACGTGTGCACGTTCATTTTGCCCGAGTTCTAGCGCGTGTGGTCATTCATCCGAGCCTGCTCTTGCCTTGGTCAGTGCACAAAACCTCTTCTCCTCTCTATAAGCTACCGATCTTGTGTGGGGGTCATAGGATTTGGCCTACTAGTTTCAAAGATTTGGAGCTCCGAAGTCTGGTCTGTCTCCCAGCCCGAGCTCGAGGCAAATCTTCAGTTTTGACGTGTCTAGGGCTCGCGTCCCGATGCCATCTTCAGATATGTGATAGAGGGGTTAGTTAGACACATTTTTGTTAATGGGAGCTTTAGGATTAGATCTAAGGATCAAGGTGAACGTGCTCGGTTTTGGTTCAAGGGCTGAAAATTCAGAAATCTGAATTTCAGATTTCCTCATTAAACCTCCACTTGAATGGCTTGTTTGAAGTTTTTAACAAACTATTTTGGCTAAACTTTTATAATCTTTATTGTAGCTTATTTAGTGTATTTCAATTTTTATAATTGACCTAAGCCATGATTTCATGTTTTTCATGGTCTTTCATCCCTTTTCTTCATTTCTACTTAAATGGCTTATTTAGGGTTGGAATTAAGGTTTCAATATTTTCCCCCTTTTGAAAACCTCATTTGTTTTGGACATGATTATTTAGATGCAAACTTAGTGGATCTTTTATTCTTAAATTGATTTGATGCTTCTTGCTCAATTTTGCTTACATGAAATGATGGTTCTTGAGTTAGTACTGAGAAGAACCCAAAGTGACACTGGGGTGTCACAGGTTTCAAGTATGAAATGAGTTGTGAATACTCCCCCTAAGTGCAGTAACACATGCATATCTCAAAAACCAATAGTTGCATAATAAAGAACATTCAAGTACGAGAGAAGCTTAAAAAGCTAGAACTTGTCAAGTTTGAGCCCGAGTTAAGCTTTTTCACTCACTTTATGGGTGGTTATCTTAACTAGGTTAGACAAGTCCTAGAAGTAATACATGAATTTAAATATGCAATGCAAGCTTGACACCACCATTTAGGATCATGTGAATTTTTTGAGATCAAGAATGTTAAGCCTATTACTCAACATGCAAAAGCGGGTTTTATCCAAAGGTTTCATGAAAATATCCGCTAGTTGATCATCCGTCCTGACTCCTTCTAGTACAATATCTCCCTTAGCAACATGATCTCTAAGGAAGTGACGACAAATGTCAATGTGCTTGGTGCGAGAGTGTTGACTAGGATTATTAGCAATTTTAACAGCACTCTCATTTTCACACAACAAAGGTACCTTTTCTAGAACTACACCATAGTCTAGAAGGGTTTGTTTCATATAAAAATTTGTGTGCAACAAGCACCCACGGAAATGTATTCCGCTTCAGCGGTTGATAAGGCAACACTATTTTGTTTTTTTGAGGTCCATGAGACTAGTGATCTCCCAAGCAAATGGCACCCTCCGGATGTACTTTTCCTATCAATTTTGTAATCGGCGTAATCTGAATCAGAATAGCCAACTAATTCAAAAGTAGATCCTTTAGGATAAGAAAGGCCAATGTTTGGGGGTGTACTTTAGGTACCTAAGAAATCTCTTAACAACACTAAGATGGGCTATCTTAGGATTGGCTTGAAAGCGAGAACACATACAAACACTAAAGATGATGTCGGACCTAGACGCGGTAAGGTACAATAAACTACTAATCATAGAACAATAGAGAGTTTGATCAACCAAGTTACCCCCCTCATCTAGGTCAAGATGTCCATTAGAAGGCATTGGTGTCTTGATTGGTTTGTATTTCTCCATTTTGAATCTTTTCAACAAGTCTTTGGTATACTTCTCTTGTGAGAGGAAGTTCCCTTCTTTCATTTGCTTGACTTGACAACCGAGGAAGAATGTGAGCTCACCAATCATTGATATCTCGAACTCCTTTGACATTTTCTCACCAAATTCCTTGCAATGACAATCATTTGTCGAGCTACAGATTATATCATCAACATAATCTTGACAAATAAAAATATCACTGTTATGCTTCTTGGTGAATAGTGTGGTGTCGACGGTCTCGATCTTGAAGCCTTTCTCAATGACGAAGTCACGAAGATGCTCATACAAGCCCTTGGAACTTGCTTTTGTCCATATAGCACCTTGGACAACCTGTAAGCATGATTAGGATATCTAGGGTCTTCAAACCTGGGGGGTTTTTCAACATATACAAGTTCATTAATGAAGCCATTTAGAAATGCACTTTTTACATCCATTTGATATAGTTTAATGTATTGACTAGATGCATATGTAAGAAGGATATGGATGGATTCAAGTTGAGCAACCAGTGCAAAGGTCTCTCTAATGTCCAAACCTTCAACTTGAGAGAACTGTTTTGCAACTAGCCTTGCCTTGTTCAGCACAATTACTCCTTGATCATCTTGCTTGTTTCTAAACACCCACTTTGTTCCAAACTTGATTTCGGGTGAAGTTGTTTAATTCTTCATGCATGGCATTCACCCAATCCGGATCTTGTAGTGCCTCATTGAGAGCACCTAGAGGGGGGGGTGAATAGGTGATCCTGTAAAAATCAGGTCTAAACAACACAAACTTGGTTTATAACAAATGTTAGTGAGATCAAAACCAAGGTGATGTGAATATGAAGGAGAGAACTCTTCACTTGATTGTTCCTTTAGAATATGTATTGAACTTATATATCAGAACTCTATGGAAGAAAACAATCACAAAGAAGAAGATGCACAAGTGACACGGTGATTTTATCCCATGGTTCGACCAATGCCTACTCCACGTTGTGGTGACCTCCTTCGGTCAAGGATTGCACTCAATCCCTCTCAAGTGATCCAATGATCAATCTTGTGTACCACAGTTTTCTTCCTTTCATCAAGTGTTTTCCTTTGTGAGGAATCTTCACAAGTTGGAGCCTCTCACCCTTACAAGATTGATCACAATTAAACCACAAGAGTAATGGAGGGAATAGAAACACACACAAGAGCTACAATCGCAGCAACAACACGCACACAAGTTAATAACCGAGCACACAACACAACGCAAACAAGTGATCAAATCTCAAATGCGATGAACCGAATGCGTGCCTGCGAAGTCTAGGCATCTTAGGATGTTCAATGGAGGCTTGGTGTGTTGTTCCATGCGCCTAGGGGTCCCTTTTATAGCCCCAAGGCAGCTAGAAGCCGTTAGAGCTCCATTTGGAAGGCCATTGTTGCCTTCTGTCCATGGGTGCACCGGACACCACACTATTCTCCATTTTGAATCTTTTCAACAAGTCTTTAGTATACTTCTCTTGTGAGAGGAAGTTCCCTTCTTTCATTTGCTTGACTTGACAACCGAGGAAGAATGTGAGCTCACCAATCATTGATATCTCGAACTCCTTTGACATTTTCTCACCAAATTCCTTGCAATGACAATCATTTGTCGAGCTACAGATTATATCATCAACATAATCTTGACAAATAAAAATATCACTGTTATGCTTCTTGGTGAATAGTGTGGTGTCGACGGTCTCGATCTTGAAGCCTTTCTCAATGACGAAGTCACGAAGATGCTCATACAAGCCCTTGGAACTTGCTTTTGTCCATATAGCACCTTGGACAACCTGTAAGCATGATTAGGATATCTAGGGTCTTCAAACCTGGGGGTTTTTTCAACATATACAAGTTCATTAATGAAGCCATTTAGAAATGCACTTTTTACATCCATTTGATATAGTTTAATGTATTGACTAGATGCATATGTAAGAAGGATATGGATGGATTCAAGTTGAGCAACCAGTGCAAAGGTCTCTCTAATGTCCAAACCTTCAACTTGAGAGAACTGTTTTGCAACTAGCCTTGCCTTGTTCAGCACAATTACTCCTTGATCATCTTGCTTGTTTCTAAACACCCACTTTGTTCCAAACTTGATTTTGGGTGAAGTTGTTTAATTCTTCATGCATGGCATTCACCCAATCCGGATCTTGTAGTGCCTCATTGAGAGCACCTAGAGGGGGGGTGAATAGGTGATCCTGTAAAAATCAGGTCTAAACAACACAAACTTGGTTTATAACAAATGTTAGTGAGATCAAAACCAAGGTGATGTGAATATGAAGGAGAGAACTCTTCACTTGATTGTTCCTTTAGAATATGTATTGAACTTATATATGAGAACTCTATGGAAGAAAACAATCACAAAGAAGAAGATGCACAAGTGACACGGTGATTTTATCCCATGGTTCGACCAATGCCTACTCCACGTTGTGGTGACCTCCTTCGGTCAAGGATTGCACTCAATCCCTCTCAAGTGATCCAATGATCAATCTTGTGTACCACAGTTTTCTTCCTTTCATCAAGTGTTTTCCTTTGTGAGGAATCTTCACAAGTTGGAGCCTCTCACCCTTACAAGATTGATCACAATTAAACCACAAGAGTAATGGAGGGAATAGAAACACACACAAGAGCTACAATCGCAGCAACAACACGCACACAAGTTAATAACCGAGCACACAACACAACGCAAACATGTGATCAAATCTCAAATGCGATGAACCGAATGCGTGCTTGCGAAGTCTAGGCATCTTAGGATGTTCAATGGAGGCTTGGTGTGTTGTTCCATGCGCCTAGGGGTCCCTTTTATAGCCCCAAGGCAGCTAGAAGCCGTTAGAGCTCCATTTGGAAGGCCATTGTTGCCTTCTGTCCATGGGTGCACCGGGCTGTCCGGTGCACACCGGACAGTGAACAGTACGTGCCCTAGGCACGGAAAAAAATCTCCTGATTGGTTGGTTTCTACTTCTGGGGGCACCAGACTGTCCGGTGCACCTGTTGACCGTTGGTCTGCGCTGACGTGGCCAATAGCTATTGCACGGCTGGTACACCGGACTGTCTGGTGCCACGCACGGACTGTCCGGTGAATTTTAGCCGACATAGGCTGAAAAACCCGAGAGCAGCGAGTTTGGGCTGGACCGTGCACCGGACCGTCCGGTGCAATGCAGTCCATCAGCTTTTCCTTATTTCTTCCTTTGTCTTCTTTTGTTTCTTCTGGACTTGACGTAGCTAAGTCCCTGGCACTTAAACAAATATGATTAGCACACAAATCAATTGACTCAGTGTCCAGAACATACCTTTTTGCTTGTACCATGTAGATTTTCACTTAGTCCTCTTCCGAGCTCATTTTGACTCAGACACTTTTGCTCAACATCATGTTAGTTCAAATATAATGTGTTGTGCATCTAATCACCAAAACAATATAGAAATGGCCCAAGAGCACATTTCCCTTTCAATCTCCCCCTTTTTGGTGATTTATTCCAACACATCAAAAAGCAACACAAATTGAACTAACATATCAAAAAGAGCTAAGAAGAGCAAATTGATGTCAAATTGAAGATAAATAAAATCATCAAAGGATTTGGCATATTTGGATCATTTTTGCCACCACTTGGTTTATTTTCGCAAAACAAATTCATTTTCCTATCTCTATGTCAAAAACATTTGTTTTGGCAAATCCAAAGATCTTTCAAGAATAGTTTTGATCAACTACCATCCAAAAACTCCCCCTTTTTCCCATAATCAAATTTCTCCCCTATAAGAGAACTGTTTTTGCAATAAGAGAGTTTTGATCAAACACCAAGAATTCTAACAATAAAATTTGAAATTCACAAGTGGTTAGCTGATCCAGTTGCTTTGGCCTTAATTTCTCCCCCTTTGGCATTAAGCACCAAAACGGAAGAACTATTAGGCCCTTTAACCCCATTGCCTTACACAAATCGCAAATAAAACAAAAGGCAATGCATAAACAAAGAGAAGGACTTGGGACAAGATACATTGATACCAGAATGCAGTGGAAGCCTATTCTTTGTCTAAGTCCACTTGTTCCCTTTCAATTCAGCTTTGAGACTATATCAAAAGTACTTAAGCGAACATGTTAGTCTCAAAGGATCAAGTTGTAGTACATCCTCCCCCTAAACATGTGCATTATGTGCATTGGGACTTGTGAGGTCCGGGGATGACTTGTACAACTTGAGCACCAAAAATAAGCAAGTAAAGACAGTAATGCTTAAAGTAACATGATCAAAGGCATAAAACACATGTATGTTATAGATCAATCAAAGTTCCATGAATCTAAGACATTTAGCTCACTACGCAACCTACAAAACCTTTTCTCATCTAAAAGCTTGGTGAAGATATCGGCTAGCTGGTTCTCGGTGCTAATATGATAAATATCGGTATCTCCCCTTTGCTGGTGGTCTCTCAAAAAGTGATGCCAGATGTCTATGTGCTTAGTGTGGCTTTGTTCAATAGGATTATCCGCCAAGCGGATTGCACTCTCATTATCACATAGGAGTGGAACTTTGCTCAGTTTTAGCCAAAGTCTCGGAGGGTTTTCCTCATCAAAGTAGTTGCACGCAACACTGTCCTGCGGCAACATACTCGGCCTCAGCGATTGATAGGGCAACGAATGTTTGTTTCTTAGAGCTCCAGGACACTAGGGACCTTCCCAAAAACTAACAAGCCCCTGATGTGCTCTTCCTATCAACCTTGCACCCGACATAGTCCAATTCTGAATATCCGATTAAGTCAAAGGTGGACCCCATTGGATACCAGATCCCGAAGCAAGGCGTAGAAACTAAATATCTAAGAATTCGCTTCACGACCACAAAATGACATTTCTTGGGGCCAGATTGAAATATAGCACACATGCATATGCTACGCATAATATTCAGTCTACTAGCACAAAGATAAAGTAAAGAGCCTATCATAGACTGATATGCCTTTTGATCAACAGACTTACCTCCTTTGTTGAGGTCCAAGTGTCCGTATGTTCCCATCAGTGTCTTAGCGGGCTTTGCATCCTTCATCCCAAACCTCTTGAGTAAGTCTTGAGTGTACTTTGTTTGAGAGATGAAGGTTCCTTCCTTGAGTTGCTTCACATGGAATCCATGGAAGTAGTTCAACTCGCCCATCATAGACATCTCGAATTTCTGCATCATCACCCTGCTAAACTCCTCACAAGACTTTTGATTAGTAGAACCAAATATTATGTCATCGACATACATTTGGCATACAAACAAATCACCATTACAAGTCTTAGTAAAGAGAGTAGGATCAGCTTTCCCAACCTTGAAAGCATTAGAAATAAGAAAATCTCCAAGGCATTCATACCATGCTCTTGGGGCTTACTTAAGTGCATAGAGCTCCTTAGAGAGCCTGTAGACATGGTTAGGATACCTGTCATCCTCGAAGCCAGGGGTTGTTCCACATACACTTCCTCCTTAATTGGTCCATTGAGGAAGGCGCTCTTTGTTGGGACAAAGGCGAACACGCCACCCTTCGCTCTCGACGACTTCGTCCTCACCTTGCACAGGCGAAGGCTGGATTCATGGAACCCGCAGGACAGGCCAAGGGCGCTAACCGGGCGGAGGCCTGTTCGACCGCCTTCGCTCATACGGGACAAGACGAAGGCCCCGCCGAAGTCTATGAGACCTCCCACCCTCACCACCAAGAGAGGCCCATGTACGGTTTGGCCCACAGAGTTGGGCCCCGCGTGGGAATGTGTGATTAGGGTCATGTCTGTAACAAAGTTTACCGTAATGACTGTCTGTAACCTCCCCTCGTGGGAATATTCTGGGGATAAACCAGGTACTCAAGGGTCTAAACGTCTTTGACAGGGACAAGCGGCCCTTCGAGTACCTATAAATACCCCCGTACTGTGCCTAGGCACAAAGAGGCTAACGAGGCTTTTGACATCCCATGTTAAGTTTTGCATCCCGTGTAAAATTTTGTGAACTTTAATTTCCTGTTGGATCAACCTGTCTTGAAGGGCAGGTTCCAACATTTGGCGCCCACCGTCGGAACCTGCAGCGCGGACCCTTCGCATCGCTAGCGCCTCTCCAGCAATACATTCAAGTCGAAGACCCATTCCAACTCCAGCGTGGTCCCTTCATTCCACCAGCTGTCGCTTTCCAGTGGATCAACTATCTTGACGAGCGAAGTCCTCTGGCCCCGCAGCTCCAAGCATCACCCTGGCCCACCAACTTCAGGGTCGGCGCCTACCCCAAATACAACGGCAGCATCGACCCGGCTCAGTACATCATGAGTTACCAGGTCGCCATCGCATCATCTGGAGGGGACAACACCACCATGGCCAAGTCCTTTATCATCGCACTCGAAGGCCCGGCCTTGACTTGGTACACCAGGTTACCGCCATTGTCCATTGAATCCTGGAAAGGGCTTCGCGACAAGTTCCTGCTCAACTCTCAAGGGTACCAACCCGATACAGACGCCCTCGCCGAGTTATCCCTCTGCAAGCAGCAGGAAAAGGAAACCCTTCATGAATATTACAGAAAATTCCTGACGCTCAAATCACAACTGCCATCAGTTGACGATCACATAGCGATCCACTACACCATCAGTGGTCTTCGGGCAAGTGTCATGTACAGTCATTGCATTTGGCACCCACCCAAGAACCTACAGGAGATATACCAACTATTTGAGAAGTATGCCAGGTCTGAGGAGCTCCATCCACACAAGGTTGAATCTCAGAGGAAGCCCAAGGACCCTCCATAGTCCAGCAGAACCTAGACCAGACTAGCGCCGCCAGACTCCAGCAGGGACAATCGCAATCATCAGCAGGTGCACACCATAGCCAATCAGCACCCAGCCGGAGAGCCCACCCGTCGTCAGGAATACCCCCAAGTCCACGACAACGACACAAGAGGAAGAGGCCAAGGACGGACACAACAACCGCGAAGGTTCTATTGCTTGTTTCACGGCGAAGACTGCACACACCAACAAGGGACTGTCCGGAGACCAAGGCCACCAGGGACAGAATGTCCAGAGCTCAACTAGCCAACAACCAGTGGGTGGTCATGCACACTTACCATCACCAACAACCCTACCACAACCAACAAATCTAGCATCCACCCAACCATGCTTACCAGCACCATCAAGAGGTACAGGTTCTACCACCACCGCCTACGCATCACCCAAACCCTCTGCACCACAACCACCCACCACAAGCACCCAAACAACAAGACTTCGCTGAGCCACCATATTGCGGAGTCATCTACATGATCACTAGGGGATCAAGCGTGGACTTCGACACAAAGCGGCAGAAAAGGGACCACTATCAAAGTATGAACCATGTCGCCCTCACTGGCCTAGTAGTGCAAACAAAGTGGTCCCATGTACCACTCACTTTCGATGCCAGGGACGTTGACTTGCACAATGCTCCACACGCAGACGCCATGGTGATCAACTGCAGGGTAGCAGGCTGGGATCTACACAAAGTGCTGGTTGACAACGACAGTCATGCTGACATTATTTTTCTGCACGCCTTCGATCGTATGGGAATCAGCCACAGCCTCCTCAAGCTCGCAAATAATCCCCTCTACGGATTCGGCGGCAAAGGCACTTTCCCCGTCGGCAAGATAGAGCTCCCCCTGTCATTTGGTGTAGCACCCAGCGCGCGAAGTGAGCAGGTCACATTCGACATTGTCGACATGGTCTACCCATACAATGCCATAATGGGGTGGGGCTTGATCAACAAATTTGAGGCGGCCATTCATGGACTCTACCTCTGTATGAAAGTCCCAGGCCCACAGGGTGTGATCACTGTCTATGGCGACCAGCATACAACACGCAACATCGAAAGAGACTTCGTTCCAGGGCAACGAAACGTGCATTGCCTCACGGCAGAGCGTGAAGGCTTTGAAAGCAATCGCCCCATCGAAGATGAAAAGGTCAAGGCCCAGCTCCAAAGCAATGACGAGACGAAGGTGGTACCCCTCGACCCAGCAACGCCGAAGCAATCAGTAATAATCAGCGAAGACCTGACATCACGAGACGAGGAAAAACTCCTTTCCTGTCTCTCCCATAACAAGGACGTCTTCGCCTGGTCCGCCCTCGATCTGGTCGGGGTCAGTCGTTCCATCATCGAGCACAGCCTGGGCATCAACCCTTCGGTGCGCCCAAAATAGCAGCGACTGCGGAAAATGTCCGATGAGAAAACGGAGGCAGCAAAGGCCGAAGTGCATCGCCTGTTGGAAGCCAGATTCATTAAGCCAATCGCCTATCCAACATGGCTCGCCAACGTGGTCATGGTGCAGAAAAAGAGCGGCAAATGGTGTATGTGCATCGACTTCACAAGCCTCAATAAAGCTTGCCCCAAGGACAATTTCCCTCTGCCATGAATTAACAAAATTGTCGACAGTGCAGCAGGATGCGAAGTCCTGTCCCTCCTTGATTGCTTCTCGGGCTACCACTAGATCTACATGAAAGAGGAGGACAAGGCAAGTACAAGCTTCGTCACACCCTTCGGCACGTACTGTTTCGTACGGATGCCTGAGGGGCTCAAGAACGCCGGCTCAACCTTTTCACGCCTCACCAAGAAGGTCCTTGAAAACCAAGTAGGCCACGACATCTTCACTTATGTAGACGACATCGTCGTCACAAGAAAAAGCAAAGAGGACCACCTTGCCGACCTCGCAGAGACATTCGCCAACATGCGTGACGCACGACTCCGGCTCAACCCTGAGAAGTGTGTCTTTGGATTACGCCAGGGGAAGATACTTGGTTACCTAGTATCGCACCGAGGGATCGAGGCCAACCCAACCAAGATCCAAGCAATCATCAACATGGCACCCCCGCAGTCCACCAAAGACGTCCAGCAACCGACAGGAAGACTGGTGGCCCTAAACAGATTCATCTCTAAGTCCGTTGAGCGAAGCATACCCTTCCTCAAAATGTTGCATGGCACGAAGGACTTCATTTGGGGCCCAGAGCAGGCAGCGGCCTTCGAGTCGCTCAAACAACACATGTCTGACTTAGCAACTCTGACAAGTCCTGACCCTTCGCTTCCACTGCTTCTCTTAATTGCAGCTTCACACTGCGCAGTCAGCGCAACATTAGTCCAAAAGCAGGACAGAGATGGCAAAAACCAGCAATGCCTAGTGTACTACATCTCCAAAGTCCTCACAGCATCCAAGTGCAACATGACCGAACTCGAGAAAATTTCATATGCAGTGGTCATGGCTTCACGCAAGCTACGACACTATTTCGAGGCATTTAAAGTACGAGTCACTTCGGACAGGAGTCTGGGAGAATTGTTCAGGAACCCGGAGGCATCTGCTAGAATTGCAAAATGGGCAGCTGAACTGTCCGGGTACCACATCATCTCTAAGCCCAGAATGGCAATCAAGTCACAAGTCTTGGCGGACTTCATCATCGACTGGACAGGACCTGTGGGACCACAGCAAGAACACTCAGAAAAAGTCTGGACCATCCACTTCGATGGCGCATGGTGCCATGCGGAGGCACGCGTCACGTCAATTATCACATCACCTGCCGGTGTTAAGTACAGATACGCCACGTGCCTCAGCTTTGCTCTAGAGTTCGACAGGTGCACTAACAACATAGTAGAATACGAAGCCGTCATCCTCGAACTTCGCAAACTACGGGCCCTCGGTGTCACCACATGCATCATCAAAACAGACTCCAAGGTTGTCGCTGGCTAGATCGAAAAGGAGTACTCAACAAAGGAGCCTGTGCTCATGCAATACCTCAGCGCCGTCCGCGGCCTCGAAAAACAATTCAAGGGTTTCACCCTACAGCATGTCGAGCGCAACAAGAATGAGGAGGTCGATGCGTTGGCCAAGGCAGCAGCCAAGGGCGAGGCCCTGCCCTCTAACGTGTTCTACCACATCATCGGCACACCAGCCGTCCGCAACCCCGAAGGCTTGCAAATAACTCAAGACGTCGAGGGCCACCAAATCGTCAACCTCATAATGACCAAAGACTGGCGGACCCCAATAACACTATACCTTTAGGGCCATTACCATCCAACCGATCGAAATGAGACCAAACGACTAAAACACAGGAGCAGGGATTTTGCAATAGTCGAGGGTCAGCTTTACAAAAAGGGCATTAGCCAGCCTATGTTGAAATGCATAACCGAAACTGAAGTCCTTCAGATACTTCGCGAAGTCCACGGTGGAACCTGTGGGTCACACTCAGGGCCCAGGGCCCTCACAGCTAAGGTGATTCGTCAGGGATTTTACTGGCCCGCGATAATATGCACGGCAAACCGGGTCACCAGGTCATGCGAAGCATGCCAAAAATTCTCCCCTCGCTCAGGCGCCCCTTCGCAATTCACTAAGCTCATCACCCACACTTGGGCACTTTAGCGTTGGGGGCTGGACATCATCGGGCCAATGCCTACAGCTTAAGGGAACCTAAAGTTCACCTTAGTCGCCGTCGAATATTTTACCAAGTGGATCGAGGCCAGAGCAGTCTCCACGAAAATAGCGAAGACCGCCCAAAAAATTCTTCTGGCAAAACATTGTCTGCCGGTTCGGAGTCCTGCCCGAGCTAACAGTCAACAACGGCAAATAGTTCAACAACCAAGACTTCCGGGAATTCTGCAGTTCCATCGCACAAAGCCAGTCTTCGTCTCTGTCTACCACCCACAATCCAACGGCGTCGTCGAACGTGCCAACGACAAGATTTTGAGCGCCATTAAGAAAAGGCTCCTTGACGACAAAAATGGCAAATGGGTAGACCAATTACCCAAAGTCATATGGGCACTGAACACGACAGAGTGCCGAGCAACCGGGTTCACATCCTTTCGCTTGATGTATGGATCCGAAGCAATGACACCGCAAGAATTAAAGCATGGGTCCCCCCGAACAAACAAATCAGTTGTCCCTGACGTTGATGAACCAACCTCCAAAGATCTCATCGACGGTGACCGTATCCTCGCCTTGTAGGCCCTAAACAAGTATTAGGTCCAGACCAAGGCATGGCGTGACAACACTGTCGTCCCAAGAGAATTCAACGAAGGGGATCTAGTACTCGTGAGGACCACCAGGACAGAGTCCCAATGCAAACTAGAGCCAAAGTGGGAAGGGTCGTACATAGTCAAGACAAAGGCATCCCCAAGTGCTTACAGGCTGACAACCTCATCCGGCGAAGACTTAGAGCACTCATGGAACATCGACAACCTCCAAATTTTTTTATTTAAGACCGAAGGCCCAAATGCCTTTGTAATTCCTCAAACAATGTTATTCAGGCCCACACTCTTTTCCTCCCGTGGGGTAAGGTTTTTAGTGAGGCAGAGCCATGTAATATACCGCCAAAAAGCCCCTGCAAAAAATCCAGCAAGCATCATGGTCATGTGTCAAAAAATACTGCATCGATGGTCTTCGACATTCAATGTATAAATAGTCACCGCAAGAGGCAGCCTAGACTACCCTCGCGTGCGACAAATCCGAGCAAAAGCCACCTAAGGGTGTAGCCGGATATGCACAACAAGTGCACGACACAAAGTCTTTATCATAAAACAAATCCGAGCAAAAGCCGCCCAAGGGTGCAACCGGATATGCACAACAAGTGCGCGACACAAAGTCTTTACTACAAGACACATCCGAACAAAAGCCGCCTAATTGTGCAGCCGGATACGCATAATAAGTGCTCGACATCACCCCAAGGGTGCAAAGTCTTTACTATAAGACACATCCGAGCAAAAGCTACCTAAGGGTGCAGCCGGATACACATAATAAGTGCTCGACATCACCCCAAGGGTGCGAAGTCTTTATCATAAAACAAATCCGAGCAAAAGCCACCTAAGGGTGCAGCCGGACAGGCATAAATGCGCAACAACAACCTAATGGTGCAAAGTCTATTACAATCACCTTAAAGGTGCGAAGTCTCTACTATTTTACATGGTCGAGCACCATGAAAAGCGAGCTCCACATCCTATTTACGCACCACGCCAGCACGATTACAAGTCGGGAAAACCTCACAACAAGCGCAACACACGGTATCATCATAGTTTACATACACACAGCGAGGGGCCCGCTGGCCACATGACAAATAATACAAAACACGTCTTGTTGCCCTCCCTCTCTATTGCGCGCCAGGGCAGCATTTTCGCTCACTACCGCAACACGAGAGCGAGGGCAGCAAACACGCTACATCGGCTCAGCCTTCAGAATAAGGCCTGGCTCTCAAAAGTTAAACAACATCATCTTCAACTCCTCGCCCTCAAAAAGATTCCGTAGATCCCCCTCCCCAATACACGTCCCGGACGTCGAGGACAACAAATCTCGTTGGCCGCCTCGGTCTAGCCGAAGACGGGATCGTTCCATCCCCATCCGTCGACGCCTCCCACTTCGCGACATCTCGCCAACATTGTGCTTCGACACCACCTTTCGTCGGCGGTGCTCTTCGGCCATTGCCCCAGCCGTGGGAGCCGACACTTCGCGTGCTTCAGGCTGCGGCAAGGACTCCGCCGTGGCCACATCCAACGCAGCAAAATAATCTAAATCTTCATCAGAAGACTCCTCAATCCACGAAAACGGGCTCTCAAAATCACCCCCGTCCGACGACCAAGACTCAGTTTCAGAACCAGGTGAATTATCATTAACAGGCACTGCACTCACAGCCGCCACAAAATTAGTATCAACATCTGTAGGGGTTGCTTGTGTAGGCCTGGACGTCAGAACCTGCGTAGCAACCGACCTTCAGTATCACAAAAATAAAACCGTAAAACCCAACTCCCCTAACATGACCCCGTCACGTGCGAAGGAGCAGCTGCCGCTGTAGGGTCTTTGCTAGCCGGCGCAGCCGTCGCTGCAGGGTCTCCGCCAGCCGACACAACTGCCATTGTAGGGTTTCCACCAGGGTCGGCTTGTGGCGCCGGTTGCTCTTTAGCCCCCATCCTTGCATCTTCCGCCTGGGTCACCGAGCTTTCCAGGCCACCGAAGTCTTCGACTTCTTCATCGTTCATCATCTACAGAAATAACAAAAAATTATTTAAAAGAAAAGAAAAAATAAAAGGGGCACACACCTGCTCCAGCGCCCGGTCGGACCTCTCCGGGACAGTGTCACGACCGTGAGGGCCCAACATCCTGCCATATAGCGCCGCAGCGGACCACTTTAGCACCTCGTCTTCGACCTGGAAGATTCCATGGTCAAAGTTCTCGGTTGCCTAATCAAAGACTTTGAAATGCCTGCATCCCTCATGGGACAAAGCATTCGTAGCCCCCTCGCAGGTAATGAGCGAGGCAAAGGACTTGAGACCCGTCACGATGGATGGGAGCAACTCCAATTCCTCCTGCAGCCACCCAAGGAAGCAGAGGCCCACCCTTCGCCGGATGTGTCGAAGGGGGCGGTTCGCACACCAAACTGACGGTACGCGTCCACGAGCAGCGCGTGCGCTCGGTCGACCCCAATGAGGGTGGAGGCATCCGTTTTGTCCACATAGCCGCGCAGACTTCTCTGCCCGGACTCCACGACGGTGGCGCGCTTGAGGGCGAGGCTGGCCTTGGCGCGCCGCGTCCTCCCTTTCTGCCGCAAGCCGACGGCCGAGGTCCTCTTTCTCAGCCTCCGCCGCCGTCAGCTTTTCAAGCAGATTGCGGCTCCTGTTTTCCGCTGCCGACTTGTCTCGGACAGCCCCCGTATGTTGCATTCGGAGGCGCTCAATCCTCCCCTCAAGTCGCCGCCTTTCGGCAACAAACTCCGAGGTCAGCGCCCCCGACGCAATGTGCTCGACAAAGGCAGCCGCCTGGCACAATGAAAGTTAAAAGAGGAGCTATGAACAAAAACAAATTCCAAAAGCACTGGTCACACTCACATGTTTTAGCAGCTGCGCAACTGAGGCGACCACGTCCTTGGCAGCAGCGGCAGAGGCAATTTCGCCGCCGACGCAGAACTTGGACCACGGGTTCTGCGAAGACCCCTTCGCCACGGTTGCCATGGCCACCGGACCAGCCGTCACTGCCGTTGGGACAACAGCCAGTTGCCCGGACTCCGCTCCTACACCATGGCACATCATAAACACAGACTTCGCGCAAAAAAACAAAAAAAAGAAAAGAAAAACTCACCAGCAGGACCCCGTCTTGTGTGGGCGTCGAACATCGTGACCCCGCCCACAAGGTAGTCGTCCACGGAAATATCCATGGAGACTTTGACGCCCCCCACCGCTGCCTCAGCAGCGCGCGATGGTGAGGGAGGCCTTCGCTCATGTGTGGGCGCGGCAGGCGGCGGCATGCTGGCGCCGGGCATGCCAGGCGGAGGCATGCTGGCGTCGGGGGCGGCAGGCTTCGCGCTCGCCCGTGCCATTTTCACTTCGCGCCTCGGGTCCCCCACCCTGGCGAACGCCTGTCGTTTCCGTGGCACGTCTTGGCGATCCTTCTCCAACACTACCGATACGACATCACCAACATTCCGTCCGTAAGGGAAAATTTTCATCTCACGAGCTAATCGAGATGTTAACATGTCCTCGTCGGCCGCCCGGTGAATCAGAACATTCCTAGGCCAGTGACCCCCGGTAACCTTCAGCATTCGCGAGGAAGATTCTCGGAGCTCGGGCGAAGACATCGTCTCCCCGGGAACCGCGCAGGTCTCCAGCAAATCCACAGCAAAATGATCGGAAGCCCTCGACCCCTCAGCTGCTGTACCTAATTTCCTCTTCTTGGCGGCCACGCCTGGCACTGTTCCCCGTGAAGGGCCCTCGTCGGCCGTTGTCATCGCCTTTTTCCCCCGGCGGACAGCAGCATCGACATCGTCGTCCCCCGGGTAGCCGGCATACGGCAGACGGCTCAACTCAAAAACATGGTTCAACCTAACATTTGAACCACGGATATCCCAACTCCTCAGAGTCTCTGTCTTCAGCACATACTTTCCTACAATCTTCACGGCCCTGGCCTCCACTTCACGCACAAACGCGGTCGGGTTGCGACCACGTAAATCCACCATAAAGGCAGGACTTCGCACTAGCTGGCCGCCCAGGGTTGGCATCCGATAGGGGGTCACTTCGCCTAATACCTAGTCGTGCACCAAGGGCCACACTCCATAGGCAATAAATTCCTCAACCAAGTCGCGCCCGCTACTCAGGCGGGCAGCATGTCGAAGGGCCCCTTCGTCCTTGTCTTCCTCTACCACCTCGAATCGAGGAAACACCACATAACAGTGTGAGCATAGAATGGCCGGAGGGAGGCTAGGCAGGTCTTCGACGTCACCAGGAGCCACATAGAACCAAAAATCCCACCAGCTGCCCCATTTGTTCCTAGCACAAGGGACTATCTCCACAACTTCAGCTGAAGTCTTCCCAGTCCTCGGCGTGAAGGCGCACGATCCGAATTGTGCTATCTTATTTCCTATTTTTCTCTTCTGCCAATGCAGGCAATAATTTTTGGCGAAGACCTCCACAGACGGCAATAATACTTCGCCAGTGCCACCACGGCATTCGGCGTCAACTGGTGGACCTGCACTTCGAACCTTCGCAAAACCTCCACCACGAATCGATGTGTCGAGAGGCAAAGATCGACAACAAAAAGGCATCAAAAACTACTAACTCACCTTCAGGCTCGGGGACCTCCTCTGCACCCGGGGCCCGCCCGACACCGTTACCAAGGTAACCAAGCCGCTGCATCTCCAGCACGCGGACCAAGGAAATCCTCGAAGTACCAAACTCCACGGTGTGGCCAGGCTGCAACTCCTTCACCGCCAAATCACTCAAGGTCTCCTCGGATGACGGCGCGGCCGGCGATGCGCTCGCAGCAGACAAAGAAGACATTGCAATGTACCATCGGCGGCGGTGCGCGGTCTGCTTGATATGGGCCAGATTTTCGACGCAAAGCGAGCAAGGAGGGCAGGCGAGCAGTTGGAAAAAGCTAGGATTTCTAACACGCAAATGCAAGCCGGAAACGGGCTCGGCCGTGGTTGTTTTTTATAGGCGCGACGCGACGCCTCGGGAAACATGCAGTCCAACAGTAACACGTCCATCAACGGTCACATTTTAAAAACCCCCGCGGGACCACTTCGAGCGAGGGAAGCGTCTTCACCATCTCACGGTGGTCTTCGGCACCAGCTGACTTAGTCGAACTGGTCCCTCGGAGGGTAAATGTTGGGACGAAGGCAAACACGCCACCCTTCGCTCTCGATGACTTCGTCCTCACCTTGCGTAGGCGAAGGCTGGATTCACGGAACCCACAGGACAGGCCAAGGGTGCTAACCGGGTGGAGGCCTGTTCGACCCCCTTCGCTCATATGGGACAAGACGAAGGCCCCGCCGAAGTCTACGGGACCTCCCACCCTCACCACCAAGAGAGGCACATGTACGGTTCGGCCCACAGAGTTGGGCCCCACGTGAGAATGTGCGATTAGGGTCGTGTCTGTAACAATGTTTACTGTAATGACTATCTATAACCTCCCCTTGTGGGAATATTCTGGGGATAAACCAGGTACTCGAGGGTCTAAACGACTTTGACAGGGACAAGCGGCCCCTCAAGTACCTATAAATACCCCCGTACTGTGCCTAGGCACAAAGAGGCTAACGAGGCTTTTGACATCCCGTGTTAAGTTTTGTGTCCCGCGTTAAAATTTGTGAACTTTCCCCTAATTTCCCGTTGGATCAACCTGTCTTGAAGGGCAGGTTCCAACACTCTTTACGTCCATTTGAAACAATTTAAAAGAGTGGTGAGCAGCATAGGCCAATAATATGCGTATTGATTTGAGCCTAGCTATAGGAGCAAAAGTCTCTTCAAAATCCAAACCTGTGACTTCGGCATAACCTTTTGCCACAAGTCGAGCCTTGTTCCTTGTCACCACCTCGTGTTCATCTTGTTTATTGCAAAACACCCACTTGGTTCCCACAATGTTTGCTTTGGATGTGGCACCAGGCTCCATACTTCATTTCTCTTGAAGTTTTTGAACTCTTCCTGCATGGCCAACACCCAGTCCGGATCCTACAAGGCTTCTTCTACCCTGAAAGGCTCAATAGAAGAAACAAACGAGTATTTCTCACAAAAGTTAGCTAACGTGAGCGAGTAGTTACTCCCTTGCTGATGTCACCCAAAATATGATCCACTAGATGATTCCTTTGGATAGTCACCCGAACTTGGGTTGGAGGTGCTTGTGGTGCTTCTTCCTCTTTATCCTTTTCTTCATGTGCTCCCCTTGATTCAATCCTTCATCTTGAGGTACTTGTTCCTCATCTTGAGTTGGGGGATGCACCAGTGTAGAGGAAGATGGTTGATCTTGACCTTGTTGTTCCTGCGGTCGCACATCACCTATTGCCATAGTTCGTATTGCGACCTTTGGAACTTCATCCTCATCTACATCATCAAGATCAACTTGTTCTCTTAGAGAGCCATCAGTCTCATCAAATACAACGTCAATAGAGACTTCAACTAACCCGATGATTTGTTGAAGACCCTATATGCTTTTGTATTTGAATCATAACCTAGTAAAAAGCCTTCTACATCTTTGGGAGCAAATTTCGAATGTCTACCTTGCTTTACCAAGATGTAGCATTTGCTCTCAAATACACGAAAGTAAGAAACATTGGGTTTGTTACCAATTAGGAGCTCATAAGATGTTTCCTTAAGGAGGCGATGAAGATAGAGACAATTTATGGCATGGCAAGCTGTATTTATAGCTTCCGACCAAAACCGCTCAGGTGTCTTGTACACTCCAAGCATTGTCCTCACCATGTCGATTAGCATCCTGTTCTTTCTCTCTACCACACCATTTTGTTGTGGTGTATAGGGAGCGGAGAACTCATGCTTGATGCCTTCCTCCTCAAGATATTCTTCCACTTGAAGATTCTTGAACTCAGATCCATTGTCGCTCCTTATCTTCTTCACCTTGAGCTCGAACTCACTTTGAGCTCTCCTTAAGAAGCACTTTAAAGTACCTTGGGTTTCTGATTTATCCTGGAAAAAGAATACCCAAGTGAAGCAGGAAAATCATCAATAATTACAAGACCATACTTACTTCCCCCAATGCTAAGATAAACAATGGGCCCGAAGAGATCCATATGTAGGAGTTCTAGTGGTCTTGATGTTGTCATCACGTTCTTGCTTTGATGAGTAGTTCCCACCTATTTCCCTGCCTGGCATGCTGCACAAGGTCTGTCTTTCTCAAAACAGACATCGATTAGTCCTAACACATGTTCTCCCTATGAAGATTATAGAGATTCTTCATTCCAACCTGTGCTAGACAGCGGTGATAGAGCAAGCCCATATTAGTTTTAGCTATTAAACATGCATCTAGATCGGCATTCTCTTTAGAAAAATCAACTAAATAGAGCTTGCCGTCTAATACACCTTTAAAAGCTAATGAATCATCACTTCTTCTAAATACAAATACATCAATATTTGTACATAAACATTTATATCCCATATGATATAATTGACTTATAGAAAGAAAATTGTAACCGAGCGATTCTACTAAGAACACATTAGAAATTGAATGCTCGGTAGTGATGAACATGATGTGATCTTTTATGATACGATGATGTTATCCTGACGTGGTCCTTGTGATTACTTTAGGGGCTCAGGCTCTTTCCTGAGTACCTCTCCGTAAGGACCTGTTTGGGGAGTGACAACCCGGGATAACAGTGCAACCATGAGGGTGGAATGGGACGCCCTTAGCTGAATAATTAGAGGAACCAGAGGAGTAGTTGGCTTCGCCGTAGGGCCGTCAATGGGGTCCATGCACAGTACTTGCTCTGCCGAGGTTGGTTGCAGAGGTTCTTTGATTTGGTTTTGTTAGTCACCCTTCCTTTGGGGAGATGTACTGTGTTTATCAAACTGGAGAAACCTAACGGGCAGCTATGTCCTCTGGGAAATCTTTGTAAAGGCTACGTAGTGAGACCCTGCTAGGTCACCTTGGTAGTGATCAATGGGGAGGCTAGAACCCCGGGTAGAATGGGAATCACGGCTTGTGGGTAAAGTGTGCGACCTCTGCCGAGTGTTAGAAACTGGTATATCAGCCGTGCTCGCGGTTATGAGCAGCCTTGGGATCCTCTTCGATTAGAAGAACAATGGTTACTTTTATGATGATGATTAACAATGGTGATTATAATCCTGATCTCTGGTATTTCCTCTTGGAGGGAGTGCCTCTGGGTAATAACTGGGTTATTACTAAAACTTGGCTCTACTTATAGTAATAAAACTTGACCAACTAAAAGCAACTGTTTAACCTTAACTCCACACATACAACTAGTCCACTTTAGCTAAACGGGACATTTGCTGAGTACGTTGATGTGTACTCACCCTTGCTTTACAAACCACCCCACCCCAGGTTGTCCCCACTGTTCTCAGTGCTCAGGAGGTGAAGCTAGCAACATGGATGACTTCGAGGAGTTCCAGGAATACGATGAGTTCTAGTTTATCTTAGTGGCAAACCCCCAATCAGCTGCCTATGTAGGCTTAGCATCTACGTTTCATATTTCCGCACTTTGATAATTATGTTGAACAATGGTTATGTAATAGACTCTATGGATGTCTTGGACATCTTGATGTAATAAAATATCTTTCCGTTATTTATTCCGAACATTGTGTAATGATGTCCAATTATGTAATCGCTGTGTACGTGAGTTCTGATCCTGGCACGTACATGGTTCGCATTCGGTTTACCTTCCAAAACTGGGTGTGACAGCGGCGCCGAAGGTTAATAACCCAAAGCACATTCTGAAGGTTGCTAAGATGAAGTTTCCTTTTATGCCTTCCTGTATAGGGCTTAGGAAATGTTTGCATTATTTTTGCAAAAAAATTGTAATCGAGAGTTAAACTCAATACTGTATATATTTGACAATACCTTGTAATATAATTTTACCTTTCCATCCATGTACGAATTGCTTTGCTGTGGACGAAATTCATGTGTTTTGAGCCGAAGGCGAAAAACACCTTCCCTTCCTTTCGTACACATTGAAGCATTTCCTTGCATAAAATGTTTGTATTCATATTTGAAACGAAGCACTTTGTCACCGAATCCGAACTATTTCTGTTCATATTATTGTTTGTGCTTCATGTCATAATGATGATGATCCTACGAATGTCTAATGAATGTCTATGAATGCAATGAATGATGTAATGTAATATGCAAATGTATGACCCAAACGCACACGAAGCCACACCAAGACTCTGCATCCCCTTAGGAATGACTTTGGAGTCTTTAAGCTCTGCATTCCCTTAGGAACGACTTTAGAGCTTCTTCACCTTTTATTTCGGTGGCCTTTAAGCTCTCCATCCCCTTAGGAACGACTTTGGAGCATCTTCACCTTCTATTTCGGTGGCATTTAAGCTCTACATCCCCTTAGGAACGACTTTGGAGCTTCTTCACCTTCTATTTTGGTGGTATTTGGCTCTGCAATCCCTTAGGAACGACTTTTGAGCTTCAGGACTTACTCTGCGCCCCCTTAGAAACAACTTTTGCAGCTTCGGCATCCTTGGAGTGATTACAGCTCTGCATCCCCTTAGGGACGAATTTTGGGCTTTTCCCAGTTTTCTTTTGCACTCGATGGTGCAGGTTCGGGATTTTGGCCCTTGTATTGCATAGGGCTAAATAAGAATGAAAATAACAAACTATGGCCCCATTAAAAACCTTTTTCCCCTCCTGAAAGGAAAAGGGTGCCATAAGAAAAAAATAAAAAAGATTACATCAATTACACATAATACCGCCGAAGCTCATCCGCATTCCAAGATCTGGGTATGTCGTTGCCGTCCATATCCTTCAATCTGTAAGAACTGGGCCTTGACGAAGATACTACCAGAAAAGGACCTTCCCATTTCAGCTGTAGCTTGCCCACTGTATCTGGGTTGGCTATCTTCCGAAGCACCAAATGGCCTGGCTTGATATTTTTCAATCGAACTTTCCTATCACGCCATTTTATTGTTTCGGCCTGATACTTATTGATGTGCTCTATGGCCTGAAGTCTGGTCCCTTCTATAGTGTCCTTTGTTATTTGAAGATCAGCTTCGTCCTCTACTGAAGTTGTGGTTCTTATTGATCATGTTCTTGCTTCTTCTAGTGTTATTGCTTCGTCACCAAACATGAGCTTGAAGGGGGTAAAACCTGTTGACCTTGAGACAGTAGTGTTGTGGCTCCACACCACTTTGATCAACTCATCTGGCCACTTTCCTCTAGGCTGATTGAAGATTAACTTCATTATTCCTGTCATTATAATTCCATTTGCTCTCTCTACTAACCCATTTGATTCTGGGTGCCTTACTGATGCAAAATGTATTTTTGTACCAATTCGGTCACAAAAATCTTTGAACGTTTCAGCATCGAACTGAGTTCCATTGTCAACGGTTATTGCCTTCGGCACGCTGAAGCCAAAAACAATATTTTGCCAAAAGAATTTCTATACTGTGGTCGAAGTTATTGTGGGTAAGGGCTTATCTTCGATCCACTTAGAGAAATATTCCACTGCTACGACAACATATTTCAAGTTTCCTTGTGCTGGTGGACGTGGACCTAGTGAATCTAGACCCCACCTTTGCAGTGGCCAAGTTGGCTGTATTAGCTGGGTTAAAGACGAAGGTTGTTTCTTGTCTCTTGCGCATCTTTGGCAATTTTCACATTTTTGAACCAAGTCTGCTGCATCCGAAGCTGCCTTCGGCCAGTAAAATCCTTATCTGAAAACCTTCCCCAGCAAAGGTCTAGACCCAATATAAGACCCACATAATCCTGCATGTATTTCCTTCATCAATTCTTGACCTTCGGCTCTGGACAAGCACTTGAGTAATGGAGAGCAAAGTCCATATTTATATAACTCCCCTTATATGATTACATATGGTCTTATTCTTGCTTCCATTCTTTTATTGTAAACTTCGTCATCCGAAAGATAGTTGCCTTGGACGAAAGATAAAATCTCAGTCCTCCAATCTTCACTATGTACAGGTGATATTGTGAGCACTACTCTCTCCATAAGTTCGACTGAAGGTGCTTTTATTGTTTCAAAGAATACTTCCGAAGGCAAAGGGAGCCCCTGTGCCGCTGACTTAGCTAGCAAATCTGCATGCTCATTTTCCCCCCTTGGGATTTTTTACAGAAAATCCCTCAAAAGAAGCTTCCAATCTTCGGACTGCATCCAAATATTTTTCAAGCTTCAGATCCCTTGCCTTGCTACTTTTGTCCACGTGGCCAGAAATAACTTGTGAATCAGTTTTGAGGATTGCCCTTCTTATTCCCATTGCCTTTAGCTTCTGAAGCCCTAAAAGAAGAGCTTCGTACTCGGCAATGTTATTTGTGCAACTAAAGCTTTACTTCATAACATGTCCTGACTTTAGAGGGTCCTACTAGAACAGCAGCTGCTCCTGCACCGAAGGTTCCCCAAGAGCCATCACAGAATACTGTCCAAGCTTCGGCATCTTTTATTGCTTCTTCTCCTTGAGCCCCTGGCATCCAATCAATAATGAAATCTGCTAACGCCTGAGATTGAATTGAGAATTTGTGTACATAATCAATGGTGAATTCATTAAGCTCCGCAGCCCATTTTCCAATCCTTCTTGTAGCTTCTCTGTTCCTCATTATGTCCTTCAAAGGTTGTGATGAAGGCACTATTATATAATATGCTTGAAAATAATGCCGAAGCTTTCTGGAGGCCATCAACACAACATACAATACCTTCTCCAATTCTGTGTAATTTTTCTTTGAGAAATTGAGTACTTCGGAGACGAAGTATACCGATGCTTGTCTTTTTACTTGGCCATCTTGCTTCTCCTGTACAAGTGCCACACTAACCACAACATGGGAAGCAGCCACATACAGAAGTAGGGGAGTTCCTAATGAAGGTGGAGTTAGGGTTGTCAAATCTATCAGATATTGTTTTAACTCTTTGAAGGCTTTCTGTTGTGCCGGACCCCACTGAAAGACTTCGGCTGACTTCAGTATTTCAAAGAATGGTAAATTCCTCTCTGCTGATCTTGATATAAATCTATTCAACGATGCCAGCCTTCCTGCCAACCGTTGAGTCTCCTTCTCTGAATTTGGTGGCTCCATCCGAAGGATAGCTTCGATCTTGCTTGGATTAGCTTCGATGCCCTTTGTTGATACCAGGCAACCAAGAAACTTGCCATTCTTTACTCCAAAAACACATTTTTCTGGGTTCAACCTGAGACCAGCTTGTCTGAAGTTGGCAAACGTCTCTTGCAAATCGGAAACATGATTTTCTTGTTTTGTGCTTTTCACTATGATGTCATCAACATAAGTCAACACATTCCTGCCAATTTGAGAGTGAAGGACCTTGGCAGTCATCCTGCTAAAGCTTCCTCCAACATTCTTGAGCCCCTCAGGCATCCGAAGGTAGCAATAAGTACCACTGTAGTTATGAAGCTTGTCTTTGGCTCATCCTTTTTCTTCATCCAAATTTGGTGATAGCCCGAGTAGCAGTCCAATAAGCTCATGAGTTCCGAAGAAGTTGCTGCATCTACAAGGGAGTCTATTCTTGGTAAAGGGAACTCATCCTTCGGACATGCCTTGTTGAGGTCTGTGAAATCAATACACATTCTACATTTCCCATTAGCCTTCTTCACCATAACAGTGTTAGCCAGCTACTCTGGATATGTTACTTCTCTAATAACACTGGCACTGAGAAGTCTCTTTACTTCATTTCGTGCACCTTCGGCTTTATCCTCAGACATTTTCTGAAGCCTCTGCTTTCTTGGTTTGAAAGATGGGTCCACATTGAGTGAATGCTCAATGACATCTCTATTAACACCACAGAGATCATTAGTTGTCCAAGTGAAGACATGTTTGTTGTTGAACAAAAACCTTAGCAGAGTCTTTTCTTGTTCACCAGATAACTGAGATCCCAGCAGTACCTTTTGGTCTGCTACGTCTTCACACAGGAGCATAGGCTTCGGCTAATCCTCTGAAGCAGCCTTCTCTCTTTTATGCTTATACTGCTGATAAGATTTGGCTTCATCTATGTTATGGATATCCTTTGAATTGGTCCAACTCCCTTCAGCCCTCCTGGCAGCTTATTGACTCCCATGAACAACAATAAGCCCTTGTTCATGTAACACCTCAGGTGTTACCATGGCTAGGGCACATCTATGCACTAATGACTATGATCACATGTGGAAGAAACTTAAGGAGCAAAAGTGTAAGAACCTTGGAGGCTAGGTTTTAACCAAGAGATGTGAATGACCAAAAGCATTACCCAAGTTGTGTGCAATTACCACTTTGGACAAGGGGGGAGTAAACCCTAGACCTCTCTTGAACCCTATCCCTTAAGCACCTTGGTTAAAGGGGAGAGTTTAAGCAAAGGTGCAAGTCATGACCAAACCTTTGGCACAAAGTTAAGTAACTTATTAACCTGCAATTATAGAGAGGAAACATTGCTAAAAGACCCCTTAAGAAACCCCAAATCCATTCCCTAAGTAGAGAAAGAGCTAGAGCTCTCTAATTCTCTCTAAGTCAAAAACTACACCTAATCTAAAGATCCACCGTGTTCACCTTGAAGATGGCACCAAAACCACCTAAGTTCTATACCAAAAATGTGGCATACCACCTAGGGCGCCCCCTGGAAAAAGTTGAGCCCGAGACCTTGATGTTTGACATGGCTTGGCATCACTTTTGTCGCGCAGTGGGCAGGGGGACAAGCCAGATTTGGCGTCCGCATATCTTCTGACCTAGGGCTTATCTTCCCTTGGAACTCACATATGAGAGATAGCCATAGGTGCCAGGAAGAGGTCTGCGCCAGATTTTTGCCAAGATTCGCACGTTTGCGATCTCAGTAGGCGTTTGAACACGGGCAGATGAACACTTCCACGTGTTCGACGCGTTCAGCGCGCGCCAGAGCACGCCCGCGCCCGACCTCGCATGCCCCGCGTCACGCCAAAGGCCAGCCGACGCCATGGCCTGCGCCTGCGCCTATATAACGCCTAGTGACCTTAACCGTACCCTTCCTCGCACGCTCAACCTCACCGGAGCTCAAACTCACCGGCGTTTGCCCGTGCACGGCGTGTCCGCGGCCACTCGAGCCCCTGCCACCGTAGACCGGCCAACCAAGCCTTTCCCAACCCCGTCCGACCCTCGGAGAGGACTGAGCACACCTCGGTGAAGCGCCCCGAGCGAGGAATCGAAGTCTGCTTCGCCGGAGAGGCCAGTCCACGGTCGCCGGACTCCCTCCGACCGCCGGCGAGCGTAGACCGGGTAAGCCACTGCGCCATTTTTCGATTCAATGCACAGATAGCCTCTACATCACCCCGTGAAGCTCACCGGGCCATTGGATTGAACTAGATCGCCGTGAATTGGCCGGCACACCCGCCGCCGACGAGGACACCCGCCTGCGCACGTGGACCGAGCGATTCCGGCCACCCCCGCCATCAAGCCGTACACCGTTGTGACCGCCAGAGCCTCCCCGAGCCAACCCCGCCCCTCGCCGGACCTCTCTCGCCGCCGGTAAGCCGCGCCGCCCTTTTCTTTCCCGCGGGTATTGTTTACATCAGGGGAAGGACCTCGGGGAAGAAGAAAGAAAGGCCAGGGGGATTTTTGAACTATCAGTGACTCAGGGGAATAGTGGCGCAGGGGTAGATTTGAGTGGGTTGATTTAGATTAAACCCAGGGTCCTCGGTGTAAACTGCTTTTCCAGGAAACCTTTATTAAATCTGATTTAAAATTTGAACAGAACTTGAATAATTCATAACTTCTGTTTTATTCATCCAAATTTAGTCAAACTAATTTTGTCAGATCTTAAATAATATAGGCTACTTAGGAAAAATATAAAACCCCTAGGTACTACAGAAAACTTTAGGGTTCTGATTTAATTATTGTTTTGGCCAAAAGCTATATAATAGGAAGAAAAATAGTTGCACTATTTGACTAGGGTTAGGAAAATTTGGAGAAGTTTATGTCCACCTACTGACCTGTTTAGAAATGCTAAACCTCTCTGTCAACCCAATTAAGTTAGTTTTTGCCATTTATTTTACAATATGCTTGAGGTTAAGAAAAATAGAAAAGGTGATTTAAATAATGAACCAGAGGGCACCCCTATTTTTTAGGGTACTTATTCAGTGTAGTTCACTAGAAAAATCTATTATACTCTAGTCTAGTATAAAATAAATAGGATATCTTTTATTTTGGGAAAAACAAGGAAAACTTAGAAAAATCCTACAAAAATAACCCCATGGTGAAAACACCCCAACCCTTGGGATAGTTAATGTTTTGTTATTAAGAACTTAGGAAAAATATGAAATCTGCTGTTTGACATTTTTCAAATAACAATGTAGTAGAAAGTGCCTTTTTGGCATTAAAATTTAGAAAATCATAACTAAATAACCATCCCTTAGCTTTCTGTGATCTTTGGCATAGAAGCCTATTATTATTGTTAGATGCCAACAAAAATAACCTTTAGGACAGAACCCAACCCTAATTAAGAGTTGTAGTGCAAACTGGCCCATTTACACAACTTTTGTTATTTTTGTCTAGAGCATAGCCTTTTTAAATTAAACCTCAAAGTCTTAGAACAGGCTATATTGACCATAGGCAAGCCACTGTAATTTTTACAGAATTTCTGGAAAAAGTTAAACCACTGTTGTAGTTCAAACCTACACTAGAAACCATAAATAGAAAATAAAGAAAGGGAAAAATGAATAATAGAAATTAGTGCCATCCTAAAACCCTTTGTAAATTGTCCACTAAATTATAATAAGGAAATACAAATACTCTATGCTTATCCTTAACAAAAACCTAAACCTAGAGTGATAAGCATAAACCACTAAAAGCCCCGTATGACCAAGAAAACCCTAAGTTACTCATTAACTTAGTTTTTCTTCTCTTAGCATAATGTTATTAAATCCTGCATAATCATGACATACATGTTCATTGCATTTTGATAGACTGTAACCTTGCTGATGGAGAGTACGTCCTCGTGCCGGAGCAAGGAGCTGCTTAGGAGGTAGCCCCGGATCCAGCACCCGAGCCTGCACCAGAGGATCTGCCTGCCACAGCCTTGGAAGGCAAGCCCCGGTTTATGCATAACCTGTTATTTATGCTATTTTAATATGCTTAATGATTGTAGGATTGATTGTGCACTTAAGTGTAGGAGTTGTTTGAAACCCTAGTTGCATGATCTCAGGAATCCCATTGAGATGAATACTAGTATGCTAAGTCGAGTAGCTGCTTTATTAATTAGGATCTCGGTAGAAGTCGAGTGATTTTTCTAGCACTCGCGTGAGGTCAGGAATTGGATGTATCCACTTTCTTATCATATTGATGTTGGTTTGTGGGCAACAATCCATGGGGATTGGTTGTCTACGGGATAAAAATTGGAATAAGGATTAAGGTGTGGTACCGTGAGTCAAGCGTTTGAACGTACTAAGCACATGCCGAGAAATATGGTAAATCGGTAAGCCTAGTACCTGAGTGAACCTGGCAGTGGACATATCCCCTCACGCGACCTGAGACGTGGTCTCCCATTCCGGTTATGGTGGGTACAAGTGCGGTCACTGCACGACAGCAGTCGGGGTCAATGAGGCATTGTACGCCAAGGCGGTGAGCCCTGATCTGCTGACGGGGAATCGATGGGGACGGTTGATGTGTGTGGGGACGGAGTGCCCCTACATGTCGTGTGTTTAGGTTTACCTTGCAAGGATGAAAACTCGATTCGAATCGTCCGCTTCTCGCAGCTAATGAGACTGCTTGATCCATGCTGCTACATTGAGTAACAAGTGGAATTATGATGAGATGATACAAGATGTTGATTGCTAAAAATGTTTGCTACTATGTATGAGTAGATAGTACATCTTTAGCCCTAAGAGAGTCACACTTAATTTGACAAAGTTAAAAACTTGATTTAGAAACTCAGCTAGTGCTTTTGGCAACCAAACCCCACAGCCAAACAGCTGCATGTCTAGAGGTAGAGGAGTAGACTCCTCACACCGGGTAAGTCTAGCTGAGTATTAGTATACTCAGCCTTGCTTGTGGCACAATTTTACAGGTTCTCTGGAGGACATGGTTGCTGGAGTGACTTGGTCGTCCATCTTGCCACCGGGTTGGACTGTCGAGTGGGACCCTACCTCGGCCGAGGAGGAGCATGAGGAGTGATGGGACAGGCTTCCCCATCTCTCTGTTTATTTACCGTTAGTTTTATTCCGCTGCACTTCGAACAATGATGACTACTTTTGCAAAACTCCGATGGTGATGTAATAATTTAATAATCTTACATGCATGGTTTTGTGCTTTATTGTATTTGCTCTGTGACTCACCATCGAGTGAGATTGTGGTACTTGATCCTGTCAGTGGCCGTGTCGGACTAGATCCGAGGGATTGACGGGTTATTCCCATTTAAGTGTGGTCTAGCCTCTAAGGCGGGGCTTAGACACTTAAGTTGGAATAATTCAGTCAGTTCCGCCACAGCTGGTATCGGAGCTTGTACCACCACAGAGGAATCAATAAAATATAAATACCATCCTTTTCCAAAGTAAAACTTGATAGAAACAAATGTTGGATAGATCGCAGGACGATCAGGGTAGACCTAGGACGTGAAGCCTTAGGATGATAGAGGGGTAGTTAGGTGGCTAAGTGATTAGGCCCTACAGGCCACTTTAAGGGGTGGGAGTTCTTCCCTATTCCCTTTACATTGATGTGAGGTCGTTCAGGACGAGCATGCATGCATTCTTAAATTAAACAAATGGAAAATTTAGTAAGGACTTAAATTATGACCAACTAAGTTTCCCAGTACCATTTTGTTTTAATTAGAGAGAAGCTGAGTCTTATTTTCTTGTTCTTTTTATAATTCTTTTCTTTTACTTACGCTTAACCGTACACAGATGACTTCCCATGGATCCTCAGACGACGGGAATGCACTGTCCCACACTGACAGGCTTGCACGAGAGGGATTTCCCCGTATTTTGTGGGAGGTACTTCAGGGGGCCGGATACACGACACCTCCTCAGTACGCGGTGCAGCAGTTCGAGAAGCACCGAGTGCCCCGCTGTAGGGTGAGGATAACCTTGGAGCCTCATCCCCTGCAGCCAGGCTGGCGTTCACTGGACTCTGAGTCCTTTGGATACCGGGCTAAGGACACGATCGAGGCGATTGCTCTGCATGGGTTGACCACTTTCTGCGGATTCCATCCCTTGGAGCTGTCTACCCACCCCATTGGCTTGTTCCCCGCGGAAAGGGAGGACGACCCAATGTGGAAGGATCGGGTGGAGCACGCCAAGGACATCTGGGCTATCTACCCGGGACAGACGGCTCACTTGATAGTGCGGTGCATGAATGCCCTGTACCGTCTGCAAGTGATGCGTGGTGAGGCAATGTCCCATCTGATGGCATTGTTGGAGGCAACAAAGATCACCTTGGACAACAGAGAAAAGCTTGTGGTTGATTTGTCCACTGAGATGGTGGAAAAGGACTTGCAGGTGGAGCAGCTATCCAATGAGATCTAAGAGCTAGAGGAATTAGTGGGGACCAGGGAGAACACCATCGAAGTTCTTGAGGATCAGCTCATTAACACCCAGCAGCAGCTTGCCGAGGCTAATGAGCACCTGGATATGCATCAGCAGGAGATCCAGGATATGGAGGCCAACGAGAACGTCGACATCAAGGGAGGGGAGGAGCCTGCCTCCAGCTTGGACACTGCTGGCTCAGGGAGACCACCTTCCCCCGAGTCAAGTGTTGCCTCGTTCGCTCACTAGGTATCAGGGATAGAGTTAGAGGTCGGTGATGGTAGGACTCCTCGCAGCTAGCTTAGCTTTTGCACCCTTGGGGTACTAGGCTAGGTAGAGTTGAGTCTTTTTGGGACCATTGATGTAATCGTGATAAACTCTTTTGGAAGCATGGTTGATGGATGCTGTTAGTTTTTTAAATTGGGAAGGAAAGTTTATGCCTTTTTAAATCCTTTTTGTTTATGTCGGAATCTATCAATTCGCCTTTGGCTCTTTCACCGCGATTAAACCTTAAACTTGAAGATGTGTTATTGAGGATATGTGTGATTTTTCAGATGGCCGGGAGAGCGCATCGTGGCCAGAATGAGCGTGTTCCTCCACCGCCTCCCACTCTGCAGGAGCTAATGGCTTAGCAGAATGAGATCTTGAGGCAGCTAGCTCAGCGTCAGCCACCACCTCAGCACTATGGTGGTGGAGATCATCAGCGTCACCCCGTGGCAGCTACCTACCAGGAGTTCCTCAGTACCCAACCTCCCTTGTTCACCAGGGCAGAGGACCCACTTGATGCAGATGTATGGTTGAGAGTAGTGGAATCCAAATTCTCGCTACTCCATGGAGTTTGCTCAGAGGTCACAAAAGTCAGGTTCGCCACCCAGTAGCTTCGCGGACCCGCAAGGACTTGGTGGGACCATTTTCTTGCCATGCAGCCAGATGACCGAGAGTTAGAATGGAGAGAGTTCAAGGCAGCTTTCAGGGGACACCACATACCAGCCGGGATTATGGACCGAAAGCTCAACGAGTTTCTGGCACTCACTCAGGGCAACAGGACAGTGTTGCAGTATGCTCAGGCTTTTAATGACCTGTGCCAGTATGCTGGGTATCATGCAGATACGGACGAGAAGAAGAGAGACAGGTTCAGGAGGGGGCTCAGCACTAAGCTCCGTGACCGTCTCAACACCGTCAGGGCCAACAGCTACAATGAGTTGGTCAACATGGCCATCTCCCAGGAGGACTGCATTACAGCTCGTCAGGCGGAAAAGAAGAGGAAGACCCCTGTGGCAGGACCCTCAGCTCAGCCACAACGCTTCAGGATTGTGTCTGACACTCAGAGCAGGGGACCTCAGCAGCAGCAAGGGCGATGGGTGATCCGACCACAGCAGCAGCAACAGCAGGCACCCAACTGCACCCAGTTTCTAGCTCAGAGGAACAATCAGCAGCAGCAGTATCGTCAGGCAAATGACAACAGGTGTTTCACATGCGGCAACACCGGACATTATGCCAAGAATTGCCCTAGGAACCAACAGAGGCAGGGGCAGAATGTGGATCAGAATCAAGGTAAGAGACAGAAGGTGCAAGTGAGGCAAGGCAGGCTGAACTTCACCACCATGGCTGATATTCCAGAGGGAGCACCCGTCATGACTGGTACCTTTACAGTTTTGAATTATCCTGCTATTATCCTTTTTGATTCTGGTGCATCGCATAGTTTTATCAGTGCAAAGTTTAGTGCCAAGTGTCAATTGCCTTTTCACCACACCAATGGGGGTATCACAATTTCAACACCAGGAGGCAGGGTTGCCACCTACCAAATCAACAAGAATGTGCCTGTAAAGTTTGGTAGTCTGATAATCAAAACTAACCTCCTCATTTTGGGTTTGGATAGCGTGGATATTATATTGGGAACTGACTGGTTGACCAAACATCAGGCTGTGATGGATATTGCAGCTAGGGCCATTGAAGTGCACTCACCGACCTGTGGTGAAACCACATTGTATTTGCCCGACCAGGGATGCACCCGTTCTTGTGCCTTCGTTATGATAGAATCCCCAGTGGAAAAGATCCCAGTGGTCTGTGACTACCCAGATGTTTTTCCGGATGAATTGCCAGGGATGCCACCTGACCGAGACATCGAGTTCGCAATCGAATTGCAACCCGGGACTGCTCCTATCTCCAAGAGACCCTATAGGATGCCTCCCGCGGAATTGGCAGAACTGAAAAAGCAATTACAAGAGTTGTTGGACAAGGGGTTTATTCGCCCAAGTACTTCACCATTGGGATGTCCTGCCTTATTCGTGAAGAAAAAGGATGAGAGTTTGAGAATGTGTGTTGACTACCGCCCTCTCAATGCGGTGACCATCAAGAACAAATACCCACTGCCCCGCATTGATGTGTTGTTCTATCAGTTGGTAGGAGCCAAGGTATTCTCCAAGATAGATCTTCGCTCAGGTTACCATCAGATCAAGATCCATGCCAGTGATATTCCCAAGACGGCCTTCTCAACCAGATATGGGCTTTATGAGTTTTTGGTGATGTCCTTTGGGCTGACCAATGCCCCGGCTTATTTTATGTACTTGATGAACTTAGTATTCATGCCAGAGTTGGACAAGTTCGTGGTCGTTTTCATTGATGATATTCTGGTCTATTCCAAGAATGAAGACGAACATACTGAGCATCTACACATCGTGCTTCAGCGACTGCGCAATCATCATCTTTATGCTAAGTTGTCTAAATGTGAATTCTGGCTGAAGGAAATTAAATTCTTGGGTCACACAATTTCTCAGGATGGGATATCAGTTGATCCTGAGAAGGTACAAGAGGTAATGGATTGGAAACCCCCGACTACAGTGAGGCAGATTTGGGGTTTTCTGGGATTGGCAGGGTATTATCGACGATTTATTCCGGATTTCTCCAGGATTGCCAAACCAATGACTGAACTGTTAAAGAAGGGAGTCAAGTATGATTGGAGCCAAAAGTGCGAAGATGCCTTTCATACTTTGAGGCAGCATTTGACAACAGCCCCAGTGCTGGCTCAACCTGATAACACCAAGCCCTTTGAGGTTTATTGTGCTGCTTCTGGTACGGGATTGGGATGTGTCTTGATGCAAGATAACAGAGTAATTGCTTATGCTTCCCAAGCACTCAGGCCCCATGAGCAGAACTACCGTACACATGATCTGGAGTTGGCAGTTGTGGTTCATGCTCTTAAGATATGGAGACACTACTTGATGGGAGCTCACTGTAACATCTACACTGATCACAAGAGTCTCAAATACATCTTCACTCAGGCAGATCTGAACATGAGGCAGAGAAGATGGTTAGAATTAATCAAGGACTATGATTTGGAGGTGCATTACCATCCTGGCAAAGCCAATGTTGTGGCAGATGTCCTGAGCAGAAAGGCCCAGTGCAATTGTATGAGCATGGATGCAAGAGTTACCACCCTGTGTGATGAGTTGTGCAAGTTGAACCTGGAAGTTGTTTCTTCAGGTGCCTTAAGTTATATCTCGGTAGAGCCCACATTGCAAGAGCAAATAGTCAGGGCACAGATTGAGGATAAGGGTGTTCAGGTTATCAAAGAAATGATCAAGCAGAAGGCAGATAAATACAAGTGCTTCCGTCAGGACAGCAAGGGAATTCTATGGTTTGGAGATCGATTGGTTGTTCCCAAGGACCCTGAGCTCAGAAAGAAGATATTGGATGAAGCTCACCTTTCCAAATTCTCCATGCACCCCGGTAGCAACAAAATGTATCATGATCTCAGATCTTTATATTGGTGGACCAGAATGAAGAGGGAAATTGCCAAGTACATATCCGAGTGTGACACCTGCCAGAGGATCAAAGCTAGTCATTTGAAGGCAGCAGGCCCTTTGCAACCCCTTCCCATACCATCTTAGAAATGGGAGGACATTTGCATGCACTTTATCGTGGGATTGCCCAATACCTCTAGGCACCATGATTCCATTTGGGTTATTATGGACAGGTTGACCAAGACCGCTCATTTCTTACCAGTGCATACCACCCACAGGACCGAGAAGTATGCAGAGATCTACATTGACCAGATAGTTCGTTTGCATGGGATACCAAGGACTATAGTATCAGACAGAGGAGCACCATTTGTGGCACGATTTTGGGAACAATTGCAGGAATCACTTGGGACCCATGTAATACGAAGCTCAGCATACCATCCCCAAATAGATGGCCAAACAGAAAGGGTAAACCAGATTTTGGAAGACATGTTGAGGGCATGTGTACTGCACTACAGAAAAGATTGGGACAAGTGTCTTTCCTTGGCAGAGTTTTCTTATAATAACAGCTACCAGTCCAGTCTAAAGATGGCACCTTTTGAAGCTTTATATGGGAGAAGATGTAGAACCCCACTGAATTGGTCTCAAGCAGGAGAGAGGGAAATATTTGGGCCAGATTTGGTACTTGAAGCAGAGGCAAAGGTCAGAATCATCAAGAAGAACTTAGAAGCTGCTCAGGCTAGGCAAAAGAGCTATCATGACAAGAGGCGGAAGCCTCTGCAGTTTGAAGTGGGGAACCATGTTTATCTTAAGGTGTCACCCACCAAGGGTGTCCAGAGGTTCGGGATCAAGGGCAAGTTAGCTCCTCGTTACATTGGACCCTACGAGATCAAGGAAGCTTGTGGACCCGTAGCCTATCAATTGAAGTTGCCACCCAGCATGTCAGCTGTTCATGATGTGTTCCATGTATCTCAGCTGCGGAAATGTGTTCGCCTACCCATTGAAGTGCTACCGGAACCAGACATTGAAATAGAACCAGACTTGTCCTATCAAGAGTACCCCATCAAGGTATTGGATCAGAAGGAGAGATCAACACGGGCAAGGTCAATCCGAATGTATAAGGTTCAATGGAGTCACCATTCAGCAGAAGAAGCTACATGGGAGACTGAGGATTTTCTACGCTCTCGCTTCCCCGACTTTCTGCCCAAAGGAGTCGGTATGTAACCCAAAGCCCCACCCCCACCTGCCCTTTGAATATAATTATAAGAAAAACTTAGATAACAAGGGTAGTCTAAGTTATGGATTTAACTTAAAAAGGACTTCTTTCTGAAGTTGCAAAGAGAATGACATTCGAAGAGCAGTTAACAAGAGAAACTTGAGTAAAAGAAAGAGTAGCACACCAACGCGCTTTCGTAGCACCCCACTAGAGGACTCTGCCTAAAATCTCGGGACGAGATTCCTTTAAGGGGGAGGGATGTAACACCTCAGATGTTACCATGGCTAGGGCACATCTATGCACTAATGACTATGATCACATGTGGAAGAAACTTAAGGAGCAAAAGTGTAAGAACCTTGGAGGCTAGGTTTTAACCAAGAGATGTGAATGACCAAAAGCATTACCCTAGTTGTGTGCAATTACCACTTTGGACAAGGGGGGAGTAAACCCTAGACCTCTCTTGAACCCTATCCCTTAAGCACCTTGGTTAAAGGGGAGAGTTTAAGCAAAGGTGCAAGTCATGACCAAACCTTTGGCACAAAGTTAAGTAACTTATTAACCTGCAATTATAGAGAGGAAACATTGCTAAAAGACCCCTTAAGAAACCCCAAATCCATTCCCTAAGTAGAGAAAGAGCTAGAGCTCTCTAATTCTCTCTAAGTCAAAAACTACACCTAATCTAAAGATCCACCGTGTTCACCTTGAAGATGGCACCAAAACCACCTAAGTTCTATACCAAAAATGTGGCATACCACCTAGGGCACCCCCTGGAAAAAGTTGAGCCCGAGACCTTGACGTTTGACATGGCTTGGCATCACTTTTGTCGCGCAGTGGGCAGGGGGACAAGCCAGATTTGGCGTCCGCATATCTTCTGACCTAGGGCTTATCTTCCCTTGGAACTCACATATGAGAGATAGCCATAGGTGCCAGGAAGAGGTCTGCGCTGGATTTTTGCCAAGATTCACACGTTTGCGATCTCAGCAGGCGTTTGAACACGGGCAGATGAACACTTCCATGTGTTCGACGCGTTCTGCGCACGCTAGAGCACGCCCACGCCCGACCTCGCGTGACCCACGTCGCGCCAAAGGCCAGCCGACGCCATGGCCCGCGCCCGCGCCTATATAACGCCCAGTGACCTTAACCGTACCCTTTCGCGCACTCTCAACCTCACCGGAGCTCAAACTCACCGGCGTTTGCCCGTGCACGGCGTGTCCGCGGCCACTCGAGCCCTTGCCATCGTATACCGGCCAACAAAGCCTTTCCCAACCCCGTCCGACCCTCGGAGAGGACTGAGCACACCTCGGTGAAGCTCCCCGAGCGAGGAATCGAAGTCTGCTTCGCCGGAGAGGCCAGTCCACGGTCGCCGGACTCCCTCCGACCGCCGGCGAGCGTAGATCGGGTAAGCCACTGCGCCATTTTTCGATTCAATGCACAGATAGCCTCTACATCACCCCGTGAAGCTCACCGGGCCATTGGATTGAACTAGATCGCCGTGAATTGGCCGGCACACCCGCCGCCGACGAGGACACCCGCCTGCGCACGTGGACCGAGCGATTCCGGCCACCCCCGCCATCAAGCCGTACACCGTTGTGACCGCCAGAGCCTCCCCGAGCCAACCCCGCCCCTTACCGGACCTCTCTCGCCGTCGGTAAGCCGCGCCGCCCTTTTCTTTCCCGCGGGTACTGTTTACATTAGGGGAAGGACCTCGGGGAAGAAGAAAGAAAGGCCAGGGGGATTTTTGAACTGTTAGTGACTCACGGGAATAGTGGCGCAGGGGTAGATTTGAGTGGGTTGATTTGGATTAAACCCAGGGTCCTCGGTGTAAACTGCTTTTCCAGGAAACCTTTATTAAATCTGATTTAAAATTTGAACAGAACTTGAATAATTCATAACTTCTGTTTTATTCATCCAAATTTAGTACGTCAAACCAATTTTGTCAGATCTTAAATAATATAGGCTACTTAGGAAAAATATAAAACCCCTAGATTCTACAGAAAACTTTAGGGTTCTGATTTAATTATTGTTTTGGCCAAAAGCTAAATAATAGGAAGAAAAATAGTTGCACTATTTGACTAGGGTTAGGAAAATTTGGAGAAGTTTATGTCCACCTACTGACCTGTTTAAAAATGCTAAACCTCTCTGTCCACCCCATTAAGTTAGTTTTTGCCATTTATTTTACAATATGCTTGAGGTTAAGAAAAATAGAAAAGGTGATTTAAATAATGAACCAGAGGGCACCCCTATTTTTGTTAGGGTACTTATTCAGTGTAGTTCACTAGAAAAATCTATTATACTCTGGTCTAGTATAAAATAAATAGGATACCTTTTATTTTGGGAAAAACAAGGAAAATTTAGAAAAACCCTACAAAAATAACCCCAAGGTGAAAACACCGCAACCCTTGGGATAGTTAATGTTTTGTTATTAAGAACTTAGGAAAAATATGAAATCTGCTGTTTGACATTTTTCAAATAACAATTTTATAGAAAGTGCCTTTTTGGCATTAAACTTTAGAAAATCATAACTAAATAACCATCCCTTAGCTTTCTGTGATCTTTGGCACAGAAGCCTATTATTATTGTTAGATGCCAACAAAAAAGCCTTTAGGACAGAACCCAACCCTAATTAAGAGTTGTAGTGCAAAGTGGCCCATTTACACAACTTTTGTTATTTTTGTCTAGAGCATAGCCTTTTTAAATTAAACCTTTAAGGGGGAGGGATGTAACACCTCAGATGTTACCATGGCTAGGGCACATCTATGCACTAATGACTATGATCACATGTGGAAGAAACTTAAGGAGCAAAAGTGAAAGAACCTTGGAGGCTAGGTTTTAACCAAGAGATGTGAATGACCAAAAGCATTACCCTAGTTGTGTGCAATTACCACTTTGGACAAGGGGGGAGTAAACCCTAGACCTCTCTTGAACCCTATCCCTTAAGCACCTTGGTTAAAGGGGAGAGTTTAAGCAAAGGTGCAAGTCATGACCAAACCTTTGGCACAAAGTTAAGTAACTTATTAACCTGCAATTATAGAGAGGAAACATTGCTAAAAGACCCCTTAAGAAACCCCAAATCCATTCCCTAAGTAGAGAAAGAGCTAGAGCTCTCTAATTCTCTCTAAGTCAAAAACTACACCTAATCTAAAGATCCACCGTGTTCACCTTGAAGATGGCACCAAAACCACCTAAGTTCTATACCAAAAATGTGGCATACCACCTAGGGCACCCCCTGGAAAAAGTTGAGCCCGAGACCTTGACGTTTGACATGGCTTGGCATCACTTTTGTCGCGCAGTGGGCAGGGGGACAAGCCAGATTTGGCGTCCGCATATCTTCTGACCTAGGGCTTATCTTCCCTTGGAACTCACATATGAGAGATAGCCATAGGTGCCAGGAAGAGGTCTGCGCTGGATTTTTGCCAAGATTCACACGTTTGCGATCTCAGCAGGCGTTTGAACACGGGCAGATGAACACTTCCACGTGTTCGACGCGTTCTGCGCACGCTAGAGCACGCCCACGCCCGACCTCGCGTGACCCGCGTCGCACCAAAGGCCAGCCGACGCCATGGCCCGCGCCCGCGCCTATATAACGCCCAGTGACCTTAACCGTACCCTTTCGCGCACTCTCAACCTCACCGGAGCTCAAACTCACCGGCGTTTGCCCGTGCACGGCGTGTCCGCGGCCACTCGAGCCCTTGCCATCGTATACCGGCCAACAAAGCCTTTCCCAACCCCGTCCGACCCTCGGAGAGGACTGAGCACACCTCGGTGAAGCTCCCCGAGCGAGGAATCGAAGTCTGCTTCGCCGGAGAGGCCAGTCCACGGTCGCCGGACTCCCTCCGACCGCCGGCGAGCGTAGATCGGGTAAGCCACTGCGCCATTTTTCGATTCAATGCACAGATAGCCTCTACATCACCCCGTGAAGCTCACCGGGCCATTGGATTGAACTAGATCGCCGTGAATTGGCCGGCACACCCGCCGCCGACGAGGACACCCGCCTGCGCACGTGGACCGAGCGATTCCGGCCACCCCCGCCATCAAGCCGTACACCGTTGTGACCGCCAGAGCCTCCCCGAGCCAACCCCGCCCCTTACCGGACCTCTCTCGCCGTCGGTAAGCCGCGCCGCCCTTTTCTTTCCCGCGGGTACTGTTTACATTAGGGGAAGGACCTCGGGGAAGAAGAAAGAAAGGCCAGGGGGATTTTTGAACTGTTAGTGACTCACGGGAATAGTGGCGCAGGGGTAGATTTGAGTGGGTTGATTTGGATTAAACCCAGGGTCCTCGGTGTAAACTGCTTTTCCAGGAAACCTTTATTAAATCTGATTTAAAATTTGAACAGAACTTGAATAATTCATAACTTCTGTTTTATTCATCCAAATTTAGTACGTCAAACCAATTTTGTCAGATCTTAAATAATATAGGCTACTTAGGAAAAATATAAAACCCCTAGATTCTACAGAAAACTTTAGGGTTCTGATTTAATTATTGTTTTGGCCAAAAGCTAAATAATAGGAAGAAAAATAGTTGCACTATTTGACTAGGGTTAGGAAAATTTGGAGAAGTTTATGTCCACCTACTGACCTGTTTAAAAATGCTAAACCTCTCTGTCCACCCCATTAAGTTAGTTTTTGCCATTTATTTTACAATATGCTTGAGGTTAAGAAAAATAGAAAAGGTGATTTAAATAATGAACCAGAGGGCACCCCTATTTTTGTTAGGGTACTTATTCAGTGTAGTTCACTAGAAAAATCTATTATACTCTGGTCTAGTATAAAATAAATAGGATACCTTTTATTTTGGGAAAAACAAGGAAAATTTAGAAAAACCCTACAAAAATAACCCCAAGGTGAAAACACCGCAACCCTTGGGATAGTTAATGTTTTGTTATTAAGAACTTAGGAAAAATATGAAATCTGCTGTTTGACATTTTTCAAATAACAATTTTATAGAAAGTGCCTTTTTGGCATTAAACTTTAGAAAATCATAACTAAATAACCATCCCTTAGCTTTCTGTGATCTTTGGCACAGAAGCCTATTATTATTGTTAGATGCCAACAAAAAAGCCTTTAGGACAGAACCCAACCCTAATTAAGAGTTGTAGTGCAAAGTGGCCCATTTACACAACTTTTGTTATTTTTGTCTAGAGCATAGCCTTTTTAAATTAAACCTCAAAGTCTTAGAACAGGCTATATTGACCATCGGCAAGCCACTGTAATTTTTACAGAATTTCTGGAAAAAGTTAAACCACTGTTGTAGTTCAAACCTACACTAGAAACCATAAATAGAAAATAAAGGAAGGGAAAAATGAATAATAGAAATTAGTGTCATCCTAAAACCCTTTGTAAATTGTCCACTAAATTATAATAAGGAAATACAAATCCTCTATGCTTATCCTTAACAAAAACCTAAACCTAGAGTGATAAGCATAAACCACTAAAAGCCCCGTATGACCAAGAAAACCCTAAGTTACTCATTAACTTAGTTTTTCTTCTCTTAGCATAATGTTATTAAATCCTGCATAATCATGACATACATGTTCATTGCATTTCGATAGACTGTAACCTTGCTGACGGAGAGTACGTCCTCGTGCCGGAGCAAGGAGCTGCTAAGGAGGTAGCCCCGGATCCAGCACCCGAGCCTGCACCAGAGGATCTGCCTGCCACAGCCTTGGAAGGCAAGCCCCGGTTTATGCATAACCTGTTATTTATGCTATTTTAATATGCTTAATGATTGTAGGATTGATTGTGCACTTAAGTGTAGGAGTTGTTTGAAACCCTAGTTGCATGATCTTAGGAATCCCATTGAGATGAATACTAGTATGCTAAGTCGAGTAGCTGCTTTATTAATTAGGATCTCGGTAGAAGTCGAGTGATTTTTCTAGCACTCGCGCGAGGTCAGGAATTGGCTGTATCCACTTTCTTATCATATTGATGTTGGTTTGTGGGCAACAATCCATGGGGATTGGTTGTCTACGGGATAAAAATTGGAATAAGGATTAAGGTGTGGTACCGTGAGTCAAGCGTTTGAACGTATTAAGCACATGCCGAGAAATATGGTAAATCGGTAAGCCTAATACCTGAGTGAACCTGGAAGTGGACATATCCCCTCACGCGACCTGAGACGTGGTCTCCCATTCCAGTTATGGTGGGTACAAGTGCGGTCACTGCACGACGGCAGTCGGGGTCAGTGAGGCATTGTACGCCAAGGCAGTGAGCCCTGATCTGCTGACGGGGAATCGATGGGGACGGTTGATGTGTGTGGGGACAGAGTGCCCCTACATGTCGTGTGTTTAGGTTTACCTTGCAAGGATGAAAACTCGATTCGAATCGTCTGCTTCTCGCAGCTAATGAGACTGCTTGATCCATGCTGCTACATTGAGTAACAAGTGGAATTATGATGAGATGATACAAGATGTTGATTGCTAAAAATGTTTGCTACTATGTATGAGTAGATAGTACATCTTTAGCCTTAAGAGAGTCACACTTAATTTGACAAAGTTAAAAACTTGATTTAGAAACTCAGCTAGTGCTTTTGGCAACCAAACCCCACAGCCAAACAGCTGCATGTCTAGAGGTAGAGGAGTAGACTCCTCACACCGGGTAAGTCTAGCTGAGTATTAGTGAAAGGGAAATGTGCCCTTGGGCCATTTCTAAGTATTTTGGTGATTGAGTGTCAACACAAGTGCTTAAATGTGAATCAATGCCCATGGATGAACAAAGTGCAAACCTAGAGCAAAGGTATGTTTCTAAGTCTTAGTACATTGGTTTTGTGTACTAATATACTTGTCTAAGTATCAGAAACAGGAAGAAGAAGAAAAGAGGAGAGTTGGCTGTGTACAGCCAAAAAGGCTGTTTCGGTCTGGGGCACCGGACTGTCCGGTGGTGCACCGGACAGTGTCCGGTGCGCCAGGCTGCCTCGGGCGAACTGGCCGCTCTCGGGAGTTGACTGGCGACGTACGGCTAAAATTCACCGGACTGTCCGGTGTGCACCAGACTGTCTAGTGAGCCAACGGTCGGCCGGGCCAACGGTTGGCCGCGCGATCTGCGCGGGACACGTGGCCTAGCCAACGGTCGGAAGGGGGCACCGGACTGTCCGGTGTGCACCGGACATGTCCGGTGTGCCAACGGCTCCCAGATCTCCAACGGTCGACTGCGCTGTTTAAGGAAGGAAATCGGGCACCGGACAGTGTCCGGTGTGCACCGGACTGTCCGGTGCGCCCGACGACAGAAGGCAAGGATGGCCTTCTGGATTTGTTCTCAACGGCTCCTAGCTGCCTTGGGGCTATAAAAGGGACCCCTAGGCGCATGGAGGAGCACACCAAGCATTCCTACAACATTCCTAAGCACCAAGACATCAATTCCACGCATTTGGTTCATTGTGATAGTGTCACACCCGGTTTTTAGAAGGCAAACCGAATGCGAACCATGTACGTGCCAGGATCAGTTATTCACGTACACAGCAGTTACATAATATGGACATCATCACACAGTGCTCAAAATAATATTAAAAGGGGAAATAATAGTCGATTACATCATACGTCTGAGACGTCCATATAGTTCTTACAATAAATCAAAGTGCGGAAAAGAAACGTAGATAACGCGGCCTTCACAGGCAGCCGACTGGGGATTGCCGCTAACCCACACCTAGAACTCGTCGTAATCTTGGAACTCCTGGAAGTCTCCTTCCACAGCTTCATCTTCGCCTGAGCAGTGGTTGCAATGCTGACAACCTGGGGGGGGGGGGGGTTTGGTGTGTAGAGCAAGGGTGAGTACACATCAACATACTCAGCAAGTATCCTGTTTGGCTGTAGTGGACTAGCTTTATGTGGGGATAAGTCAAGCAGTTGCTTTTAGTTGGTCAGGTTATTACTTACTAGTAGAAAGCCAGGTTTTAACATTAACCCAAGTTATTAGCCCAATGTATCCTTTCCAAACGGAAAGAATACCACTTACCAGCACCATAATCATAACCAGATTCAACAGTCTCATAACCACCTGTACCACAATATCTCTGATCAAGTACCACTAATCATTGGAGCTCCCTTGGCCGCTCATAACCGCGAGCACGGCTGATATATCAGTTTCATAACACTCTGCAGAGGTTGTGCACTTTACCCACAAGCCGTGATTCCCATTCTGCCCGGAGATCATGACTCTCCATTGATCACTACCAAGGTGATCCAGCAGGGCATCACTACGAAGCCTTTACAAAGATTCCCCGGGGCTGTAGCCACCCGTTAGGTTTCCTAAATGCACCGCACTCCTCCCCAAGGGGCGAACCCAAACTTGGCAGAGCGAGCCGCATACACCGAGCCCCATTGACGGCACGACGGCTAAGTGAACTACACCCCGGATCCTCTAATTATTCAGCTAAGGGCACCCCATTCCACCCTCATGGTTGCACTGTTTTCCCGGGCGGTCATCCATAGAACAGGTCCTTACGGAGAGGCACTCGAGAAACCGCTCGAGTCCCCTTGAAAACCACAAGTATAATCATAAAGAAGAGCGGGAAAACAGCGTATCATAGATAATCACATCATGTTCATTGATTAGAGTTGAGCAATAGCATCAGACTAAGTAGTAATAATCCGACCCAAATAGGTAAACAAGGACATGGATAACAAAAGCTAGTCAATCCTTAGGTATAAATGTGTAAAGCGGGAGGTGAATTAAAGAATGAATAGGACATAGATAGGTCAAAGGACACTTGCCTCCACCAAACGACTGCTGCTCAGGGGCTTCTCCTGCGAATTCCTCGGGCTCTTCGACCGGATCGTTCTCTATGCGAGCGCAAACATACATACATACATCCACATATTTAATACAAAAGAACAGTACACCATACAAGATAACAAATAAAGCGAATATGCATCAAGTATGACATTCGATAACGCATTTGTTATGGTTAGAAAGAAACGGGAAAGGTCTCGCAGGGGGGGTTAAATCTTATGCACTAATGACACAATTGGTTTTTAACAAAAGAATTCTGTTACATATACACTAATGGAAACCTAATCACTTTTAGTTGATCAACATTGCACAGGGTAAACAATTAACTACGTGCATCAATAGCATAACGGAATTTTAAATTAAACTTCCTATTTTCCCATAGCATGAACAGTGATTAGCCTACTTAAAATACAGTAATCATGATTACAGAAAGTAAATAAAATAAAATAATAAAAAAAAATAAAAAAAACAGAAGGGGGGGGGCGGTTGAACCGGCCCTAGGGCGGTTGAACCGGCCCTAGGCGGGGCGCGGGCGCGGGCGGCTGAACCGGCGGGCAGGGAGGCGGCGCAGGGGGCGGCCGAGCCGGGGGGGGGGGGGCGGCCGAACCGGCGGGGCAGGGGGCGGCGCAGGGGGCGGCCGAGCCGGGGGGCGGGGCGGCCGAACCGGCGGGCAGGGAGGCGGCGCAGGGGGCGGCCGAGCCGGGGGGCGGGGCGGCCGAACCGGCGGGCAGGGAGGCGGCGCAGGGGGCGGCCGAGCCGGGGGGCGGGGCGGCCGAACCGGCGGGCAGGGAGGCGGCCGAACCGGCCATGGGGAAAGGGGAGAGGGGATGGGGGAGGGAGGAGAGGGGGAGGGGGAGCTCACCGGGGAGGGGCGCGACGGCGAGGGGCGGCCGGCGGCAGGGGCGGCCGAGGGCGGCGGTTGGGCAGGGGGCGGCGGCGGCTTAGGGCAGGGGTAGGGGCGGCGGCTTAGGGAGAGGGAGAGAAAATGAGAGAAAATGAGAGGGAGAGGGAGAGGGTTTGGGGAAAAAGGGGAGGTGGGGGGGGGGGCGGTTGGGCCTATTGGGCCCAGGGGGGGGCGCGCAGGGGCGGCTGGGCCGGCCGGGGTCGGCCCACGGCGCGGGAGAGAGAAAAAAAAAGGAAGAGAGAGAGAAAAGAGAAAGAAAAGAGAAAGAAAACATTTTCGAAATCCGATTCTTCTACATGAATGCATTTGCACTTTCAAAGCAATCAAAGGAAATGCAAGGTTCGGCATGGTGCATCGAGCAACATAAAGCATTTAGGGTTTTTCTTACACGGGAAATCCAAACCGAATCCCGCTAGAACTTTGGAAAAGGTCAAGGTTTAGCGAGGGAAAAAGAAAAGGAAAGGTAACGCCCGAATTTTGGCGAGTAAAGAAAAGAAAAAATTCAACTGCAAAATTCGGGGCGTTACAAACCTATCCCCCTTAAAAGAATCTCGCCCTCGAGATTCAGGGCTGGCTAGCAAAGAGCTCCGGGTACTTGGCCATCAGATCATCTTCACGCTCCCAGGTTGCTTCTTCCTCAGAGTGGTGACTCCATCTGACTTTGCACATCCTGACGGTCTTCCTTCGGGTGACTCTATCTGCAACCTCAAGGATCTGAGCTGGCTTCTCAACGTAGGTCAAGTCCTCCTGGACTTCAAGACCTTCCACTGGCAACTGCTCTTCTGGCATACGCAAGCACTTCTTCAACTGAGACACATGAAAGACATCATGCACAGCAGACAAATTCTCTGGCAAACTGAGCTGATAAGCCACTTCTCCACGTCTTGCAAGAATCTGATACGGACCAATGTAGCGGGGTGCTAGCTTGCCTTTCACTCCGAATCTTCTGACTCCTCTGATCGGTGACACTTTCAGATAGACAAAGTCTCCGACTTCGAAACTCAGCTCTCTTCTTCTTGTGTCTGCATAGCTTCGCTGCCTTGATTGCGCTATCTTCAGATTCTCTCGGACCATCTTGATGTTCTCTTCGGCTTCAAGCAAAATGTCTGGCCCAAACACTTGCTTCTCTCCAGGCTGATCCCATTGCAACGGAGTTCTACAACTCCTTCCATAGAGCGCCTGAAATGGTGACATCTTCAAACTGGCCTGATAACTGTTGTTATAGGAAAACTCTGCATAAGGCAATCGCTTGTCCCATCCGGACTGATCTTGCAACGCACAGGCTCTCAACATATCTTCAAGAATTTGATTGGTTCTTTCAGTCTGACCATCTGTCTGCGGGTGATAAGCTGAACTGAAATTCAGATGCGTGCCCAAGGCTTCATGCAACTGCTGCCAGAAATGAGAGGTGAACTGCGTTCCTCTGTCTGACACTATCTTCTTTGGCACACCATGAAGACAAACGATCCGAGACATATACAATTCTGCCAATACTGCACTGTTGTAGTTGGTCTTGACAGGTATGAAGTGGGCTGACTTGGTCAAGCGGTCCACTACTACCCAAATGGAATCGTAGCCGGCTCGAGTGCGAGGCAATCCGACTATGAAATCCATGCCAATTTCATCCCATTTCCACTGAGGGATCTGCAACGGTTGCAACAATCCAGCTGGTCTCTGGTGTTCTGCCTTAATTCTTCGACAACTATCGCACATAGCCACATGCTCTGCGATTTCCCTTTTCATTCCGTACCACCAGAATTTCTTCTTCAGATCCTGATACATCTTCTCACTGCCAGGGTGAATCGAATAGGCTGTCTCATGAGCTTCCTTAAGAATCAACTCCCGAATAGACTGGACATTGGGAACACACAAGCGGTCTTTGAACCATATCACGCCTTCTGCATCTTCTCGAAAGTCTTTGCCTTTGCCATCTAGAATCAATCGCCGAATCTCACTGATCTTCTCATCATTTTTCTGCGCTTCTTTGATTTCGCGCTCCAAGGTAGGTTCCAATTCAACTGTGACTCCTCGCGAATTGTTCAGAAATCCGAGACTCAACCTGTCAAACTCCTTGGCCAACTCATAAGGCATCGGGCGAGCAACCATCAGATTGACTTGACTCTTTCTGCTCAAAGCATCTGCCACTACGTTTGCTTTGCCTGGATGGTAATGAATCTCCAACTCATAGTCTTTGATCAATTCTAACCATCTTCGTTGCCTCATGTTCAATTCTGACTGAGTGAATATGTACTTCAGACTCTTGTGGTCTGTGTAAACATCGCATTTCTGTCCATACAAATAGTGCCTCCATGTCTTCAGTGCGTGAACCACTGCTGCCAACTCTAGATCATGGATTGGGTAATTCTTCTCATGAACCTTCAGCTGTCGGGACGAGTAAGCCACAACTCTTCCCTCTTGCATCAACACACATCCCAAACCTGTGTAACAAGCATCACAATACACCGAGAAGGGCTTGTGCACATCAGGCAAGACTAGGACAGGCGCTGTTGTCAACTTCTCTTTCAGCGCTTCAAAGGCCTCTTGGCATTTCTGGGTCCACTTGAACTCAACCTTGTTGCCTAGCAACGCTGTCATTGGCTTCGCAATCTTCGAAAACCCTTCAATGAATCGCCGATAATATCCGGCCATTCCAATGAAGCTCTTGATTCCTCTAGCATCTGTTGGTGCTTTCCAGTTCAGAATGTCTGCCACTTTCTTCGGATCCACAGCCAATCCTTCTTTGTTGATTATGTGACCCAAGAACAGGACTTCACTGATCCAGAACTCACACTTGCTCAACTTTGCATACAACTGGTGCTCTCGCAATCTCTGCAACACCATCCTCAAATGATCTGCATGCTCTTCTTCACTTTGAGAATAAACCAGAATGTCATCAATGAATACCACCACGAACTTATCAAGATAATCCATGAATACACTGTTCATCAAGTTCATAAAGAATGCTGGCGCATTGGTCAAACCAAAAGACATCACTGTGAACTCATATAAACCATACTTGGTAATGAATGCCGTCTTCGGAATGTCCGAAGGTCGGATCCTGAGCTGATGATAACCTGACCTCAGATCGATCTTGGAGAACACACTGGCTCCTCTCAACTGGTCGAACAGATCTTCTATTCTGGGCAAGGGATACTTGTTCTTGATCGTGACTTCATTCAAAGCTCGATAATCGATACACATCCTCTTAGTACCATCTTTCTTCTCCACAAACAAGACAGGGGCGGCCCAAGGCGAGGTGCTTGGCCAGATGTAACCTTTCTCTGACAGCTCATCAATTTGCTTCTTAAGTTCATCCAACTCTGGTCCAGATATTCTGTAAGCTCTCTTAGAGATGGGGGCGGTTCCAGGAAGAAGCTCTATAGCAAATTCAACTTTCCGCTCTGGTGGCATACCCGGTAAATCCTTTGGAAACACATCTGGGAATTCAGACACAACCTTGATACTCTCAATTGGGTCTGCTTCACTGCTATCAACAGCCATCTGATAACAACTTCCTTTCTTTGGCTCAGGCGGGACTAACTCGGTCACCACTTCCTCTCCTAGTGGGGACACCAACTTGATGGTCCTTTTATCACAACTGATAACTGCCTGATACTTATCTAACCAATTCATCCCTAGGATGACATCTATTCCCTGAGTACCCATTACTATAAGGTTGGCGGGAAACGCTATCCCCCTTATTTCCACACTTACATTTAAACAAATGCTATCAGCTCGAATTCTACCACCGGCTGAGTCAATTTGAATGGGGGTTAACATGGTAGTAGTTGGAAGATTATGTGCTTCTACCCATGATGCAGTAATGAAAGAATGTGTTGCTCCAGTATCAAATAACACTTCTGCAATATGGGAATCGACTGGGAACATACCTACTGTCATGCCGGGGGTCTCCTGAACTGCTTCAGCTTCCAAGTGATTCAATCTTCCATGATTATAGCGCTGCTGAGAGCGATTGCCTGCTCCAGGCTGAGGCACATTCTGCTTTGCTGGGGCATTGGGGCCTGACTGCTGCTGGGCTGCCTTCTTCGGACATTGCATCACCCAGTGGCCTTGCTCTCCACAGTGGAAACATGCCCTGTTTCCAACTTGAGCTGGTGCTGCCTGACTGTTCTGCTGATTTGCTGGGGCAGGAAGACGAGGTGCTTGCTGATTCTGCTTCTGAAACTGACCTCCTGACTGATTGCTCTGACGGTTCTGGTACTGATGCTGAGGATACTGCCTTTGGAACTGCTGATACTGCTGACGCTGCTGATGCTGCTGAGGTGGACGCTGGTTCTGCCTGAACTGCTGAGGTTGATTGCCTGAGAAACGGGGACGGCTGCTGCTTCCAGGCTGGGGTCCACTGATCTTGCGCTTACGATCTTCCATCTCCTTGCGCTTCCTTTCTGTCATGATTGCTCTGTCAATCAGGTGCTGGAATGTCGGGAAGGTGTGATTCATCAGCTGATACTGCAGAGGGTCAACCAAGCCTCTCAGGAAACGGTACTGTCGCTTGGCGTCGGTATTGACATCTTCGGGAGCGTAGCGAGACAATTGCAGAAACCTGTCCCGATACTCACTGACAGACGATGACCCTTGCTTAAGGGCCAGGAACTCCTCCTTCTTCACTGTCATCAGACCTGCAGGAACATGGTACTGACGAAAGCTACCCCTGAATTCTTCCCAGGTGATGGTGTCGGGGTTGGCATGGGTGGCGAGGTAAGACTCCCACCATGACTGGGCTGCTCCTCTCAACAGACGGGGACCATACAGAACTTTCTCCCTGTCATCGCACTGAGCGGTATGCAACTCCCGCTCCACAGTGCGCAGCCAATCTTCAGCATCCATGGGGTCAGAAGAGTGAGCGAACGTTGGTGGATGACCTCTCATGAATTCAGCACGCTTATCTCTAGGCATCTGAGGCATCTGAGGCTGGGGTGGTGCTTGCTGCTGTTGCTGCTGCTGCTGCTGAATGGCGGCCAAAGTCTGACCGATAGCTTGAACTGCCTGAGTCTGCATCAGAAACATCTGCTCAATCGACATCGGGGGCGGGGGCGGCAGGTGCTGCTGCTGGGGCACCTCATCCTGCGGAGCGGCTCGCTCCTGCTGAGCACGCCTTCCTCCTCTACGCCTGTTCTCTGACATCTGCAGAACGCAACCACACATCAGAACTGATCTGGCAAAGCTTGCAGCATAAGAAAAGAGTATAGAATTCTCCAACAGCACTGAACAGATGAGCATCTTCACTGATCTCCAACACAGACCACACAGCTTCTCAGATAAAGAGGAAAGGAGAATAATGGGTTTCCCAACTATATAACTAACTTTATTGACATAGTATGTAAACCAAAATGCAGGGGATACCCACACTCTGGTGACAATCATTACAAAGATCCAAACCAAACATAGTTCATCATGACAAACATAGATGCACAGGATATAGCAAACTACCCTGTCTAACTAAAACTAACTAAGATCGAGGCTAACGCTAAGACTGAAGCTTCCATGTATATATTTCGTATTAATTACAAGATCCAACTCTAACGATCTATGGTTCTAGGTTGATCTTGGTCTTGCAGGCGGGATTGCCATAAGACTGGTGTTCACGCTGAGGTGAGCGGTACGGGTGCTGAGTCCCAACGGGAGCGGGGGAACCACCGTCCAGGTGACGACGTTCCGCGCGCTCAGCCCGCAGCAGGGCGATCTCAGCACGAGCCCTACTCAGCTCGTCTAATGCATGGTCCAGCTCCGTGTTTAGCACGGCGGCTAGGTTGACTGTGCTGCTCAACCTAGGATTGCCCTCACCGACGGGTGAGACAATCACGCCTCCTGTGCTGCCAGATGAACGGCGGGGGTAATACTTCAGGTCAAGACCGTCAGCTGCCCCACCGAAAACCGAGCAGTAGTGCGAAAGCGCACGCCGTGCAGCATCTTGCATGGCTGCCTCAGCTGAGTCCCGCTCAGAGATAGAATAGTGCTCTGAACAGGCCTCTGCACCCTGGAGACTGTCCTCCGGGCAGCGCACCAAGCAAGTCGCCTCCCAGCGGTCCGGGTAGACCCCGCGACTATGCTGGTAGACCACACAGCGATACTCGACGGACCAAGTATGCCGGTCAAATGCCCGACGTAGCAGGGTGTCGAGCGCATCATGGAAGTGACACCCGCGAGCAGCGTCGCGAGTGATGGGTCGAGCAACCCATCCTTCCGGCTCAGGATTAGCAGAGAAGTCGGTGTCGTGGCTCGAGCTGTCGTCGCCATCTCCGTCGTCTGGGTCTCCCCCAGCAGCTACTCCAGAAGCTGGGGCGCCCAGTGGTGGTGCAGGGGGCGGCTCCAGAGAAAGCACAGGGGAGCAGCTCCTCACAGACTCTATCTCCTGGTGGAGCGAGAGGGAAGAGCTCCGCTGCTCCTGTCGTCGACGTTCCTGCTCCTCACGCAGGCGGTGGTGTAGTCTCTCCAAGTGGCTGGACTGTCCGGCCACGGGACGGCGAAGCGGACGCTCAGCAAGACGGGAGGGTAAGAAGGGGATGACTGACTTTCGTGCAGTGTGTCTAAGTCGAGCCATCTACAAAAGACATCGCAAGCAAAAGGGTGAGAACAGAATTAATATGACCAGCAAGTAATGAATCATAAACAGATGAAGGATTGGAATAGAACATAATTTTCAGCAAGGTATAATATATAGTAGAACATAGGTTTGGTCAGTAGGACCAACTTTTGAAGGGATATCAAAGTCAAGGAAGAGACAGAGGTCTATAATCCTTAGAACGACCATTCTACTCTAGGTTAGCGGTCCTACAGTCAGCACGGCTTTGATACCACTTATGTCACACCCGGTTTTTAGAAGGCAAACCGAATGCGAACCATGTACGTGCCAGGATCAGTTATTCACGTACACAGCAGTTACATAATATGGACATCATCACACAGTGCTCAAAATAATATTAAAAGGGGAAATAATAGTCGATTACATCATACGTCTGAGACGTCCATATAGTTCTTACAATAAATCAAAGTGCGGAAAAGAAACGTAGATAACGCGGCCTTCACAGGCAGCCGACTGGGGATTGCCGCTAACCCACACCTAGAACTCGTCGTAATCTTGGAACTCCTGGAAGTCTCCTTCCACAGCTTCATCTTCGCCTGAGCAGTGGTTGCAATGCTGACAACCTGGGGGGGGGGGTTTGGTGTGTAGAGCAAGGGTGAGTACACATCAACATACTCAGCAAGTATCCTGTTTGGCTGTAGTGGACTAGCTTTATGTGGGGATAAGTCAAGCAGTTGCTTTTAGTTGGTCAGGTTATTACTTACTAGTAGAAAGCCAGGTTTTAACATTAACCCAAGTTATTAGCCCAATGTATCCTTTCCAAACGGAAAGAATACCACTTACCAGCACCATAATCATAACCAGATTCAACAGTCTCATAACCACCTGTACCACAATATCTCTGATCAAGTACCACTAATCATTGGAGCTCCCTTGGCCGCTCATAACCGCGAGCACGGCTGATATATCAGTTTCATAACACTCTGCAGAGGTTGTGCACTTTACCCACAAGCCGTGATTCCCATTCTGCCCGGAGATCATGACTCTCCATTGATCACTACCAAGGTGATCCAGCAGGGCATCACTACGAAGCCTTTACAAAGATTCCCCGGGGCTGTAGCCACCCGTTAGGTTTCCTAAATGCACCGCACTCCTCCCCAAGGGGCGAACCCAAACTTGGCAGAGCGAGCCGCATACACCGAGCCCCATTGACGGCACGACGGCTAAGTGAACTACACCCCGGATCCTCTAATTATTCAGCTAAGGGCACCCCATTCCACCCTCATGGTTGCACTGTTTTCCCGGGCGGTCATCCATAGAACAGGTCCTTACGGAGAGGCACTCGAGAAACCGCTCGAGTCCCCTTGAAAACCACAAGTATAATCATAAAGAAGAGCGGGAAAACAGCGTATCATAGATAATCACATCATGTTCATTGATTAGAGTTGAGCAATAGCATCAGACTAAGTAGTAATAATCCGACCCAAATAGGTAAACAAGGACATGGATAACAAAAGCTAGTCAATCCTTAGGTATAAATGTGTAAAGCGGGAGGTGAATTAAAGAATGAATAGGACATAGATAGGTCAAAGGACACTTGCCTCCACCAAACGACTGCTGCTCAGGGGCTTCTCCTGCGAATTCCTCGGGCTCTTCGACCGGATCGTTCTCTATGCGAGCGCAAACATACATACATACATCCACATATTTAATACAAAAGAACAGTACACCATACAAGATAACAAATAAAGCGAATATGCATCAAGTATGACATTCGATAACGCATTTGTTATGGTTAGAAAGAAACGGGAAAGGTCTCGCAGGGGGGGTTAAATCTTATGCACTAATGACACAATTGGTTTTTAACAAAAGAATTCTGTTACATATACACTAATGGAAACCTAATCACTTTTAGTTGATCAACATTGCACAGGGTAAACAATTAACTACGTGCATCAATAGCATAACGGAATTTTAAATTAAACTTCCTATTTTCCCATAGCATGAACAGTGATTAGCCTACTTAAAATACAGTAATCATGATTACAGAAAGTAAATAAAATAAAATAATAAAAAAAAATAAAAAAAACAGAAGGGGGGGGGCGGTTGAACCGGCCCTAGGGCGGTTGAACCGGCCCTAGGCGGGGCGCGGGCGCGGGCGGCTGAACCGGCGGGCAGGGAGGCGGCGCAGGGGGCGGCCGAGCCGGGGGGGGGGGGCGGCCGAACCGGCGGGGCAGGGGGCGGCGCAGGGGGCGGCCGAGCCGGGGGGCGGGGCGGCCGAACCGGCGGGCAGGGAGGCGGCGCAGGGGGCGGCCGAGCCGGGGGGCGGGGCGGCCGAACCGGCGGGCAGGGAGGCGGCGCAGGGGGCGGCCGAGCCGGGGGGCGGGGCGGCCGAACCGGCGGGCAGGGAGGCGGCCGAACCGGCCATGGGGAAAGGGGAGAGGGGATGGGGGAGGGAGGAGAGGGGGAGGGGGAGCTCACCGGGGAGGGGCGCGACGGCGAGGGGCGGCCGGCGGCAGGGGCGGCCGAGGGCGGCGGTTGGGCAGGGGGCGGCGGCGGCTTAGGGCAGGGGTAGGGGCGGCGGCTTAGGGAGAGGGAGAGAAAATGAGAGAAAATGAGAGGGAGAGGGAGAGGGTTTGGGGAAAAAGGGGAGGTGGGGGGGGGGGCGGTTGGGCCTATTGGGCCCAGGGGGGGGCGCGCAGGGGCGGCTGGGCCGGCCGGGGTCGGCCCACGGCGCGGGAGAGAGAAAAAAAAAGGAAGAGAGAGAGAAAAGAGAAAGAAAAGAGAAAGAAAACATTTTCGAAATCCGATTCTTCTACATGAATGCATTTGCACTTTCAAAGCAATCAAAGGAAATGCAAGGTTCGGCATGGTGCATCGAGCAACATAAAGCATTTAGGGTTTTTCTTACACGGGAAATCCAAACCGAATCCCGCTAGAACTTTGGAAAAGGTCAAGGTTTAGCGAGAGAAAAAGAAAAGGAAAGGTAACGCCCGAATTTTGGCGAGTAAAGAAAAGAAAAAATTCAACTGCAAAATTCGGGGCGTTACAGATAGCATCTAGAGCTCTTGTTGAGTTGTGAACTCATTGAGTTGTGTTGCGAGCTCTTGTTGCGACTTGTGTGCGTGCTGTTGCTCTGATTTTGAGTCTTGTGTGCGTTGCTAGTTCTCCCTTACTCCGTATTTCTTTGTGAATCTTAAGTGTAAGGGCGAGAGGCTCCAAGTTGTGGAGATTCCTCGCAAACGGGATATTGAAAGGCAAAGCAAAACACCGTGGTATTGAAGTTGGTCTTTGGACCGCTTGAGAGAGGTTGATTGCAACCCTCGTCCGTTGGGACGCCACAACGTGGAGTAGGCAAGCGTTGGTCTTGGCCGAACCACGGGATAAACCACTGTGTCATCTCTGTGTTTGATCTCTTGTGGTATTGTGTTTTGTTGAGACTCCTCTCTAGCCACTTGGCAATTATTGTGCTAACACTTAACAAGTTTTTGTGGCTATAAGTTTAAGTTTTCACAGGATCACCTATTCACCCCCCCTCTAGGTGCTCTCAATTGGTATGAGAGCCGTTCTCTTCAAGAAAGGGACTAACCGCCCGAAGAGATGGATCCTAAGGGGAAGGGAATCGTGATCAACGACAAGGAAAAGGAGTCCTTCGTCAACGAGCCAAAAGATGACAAATCCAACGACTCTGGCTCGGGCCACAGACGTAAAGTTGGGAAGAAGAAGAAGACAAGACGTATCAAGGAGATCGTCTACTACGACAGCGACGAGTCTACTTCTTCCCACAAGGACGACGACTACGACAAACAAAAGACGGTTAACTCAAACTTTTCTTTTGATTATTCGCGCATTCCGCACAGCTCAAATGCTCATTTGCTCCCCATTCCACTTGGCAAGCCTCCTCACTTTGATGGAGAGGACTACGGATTTTGGAGTCACAAAATGCGTACACACCTATTTTCTCTCCATCCAAGCATTTGGGAGATTGTGGAAAGTGGAATGAAATTTGATAGCTCGGATAGTCCTTCGTTTATTAATGAACAGATCCATAAAAATGCACAAGCTACTACTGTGTTGCTAGCCTCTTTGTGCAGGGACGAGTATCACAAGGTGAGCGGCTTGGACAATGCCAAGCAGATTTGGGACACCCTCAAGATCTCTCATGAGGGGAATGATGTCACCTTACTCACCAAGATGGAGTTGGTGGAGGGCGAGCTCGGACGATTCGCGATGATAAGGGGCGAGGAGCCGACGCAAACATAGAACCGGCTCAAGATCCTTATCAACAAAATAAGGAGCTACGGGAGCACGCGATGGACGGATCACGACGTCGTCCGCCTAATGCTAAGGTCATTTACCGTTCTTGATCCTCATCTCGTGAACAATATTCGTGAGAATCCCAGGTACACGAAGATGACGCCCGAGGAGGTACTCGGAAAATTCGTAAGCGGGCGGATGATGATCAAGGAGGCAAGATACGTGGACGACGCCTTGAATGGACCAATCAACGAACCTCAACCCCTTGCTCTCAAGGCAACAAGAAACAAGGAGGCGCTACCTAGCAGGGTGGCACAAATTGAGGCGGCCGGACTTAATGATGAAGAGATGGCCCTCATCATCAAAAGATTCAAGACGGCGCTTAAAGGTCGCAAGGGACAGCCAAGCAAGACCAAAGCCAAAGGGAAGCGTTCGTGCTTCAAATGCGGTAAGCTTGGTCATTTTATTGCTAACTGTCCCGACAATGATAGTGATCGGGACCAAGGGAACAAGAGGGAGAAGAAGAAGAATTATAAGAAGGCAAAGGGCGAGGCTCATCTTGGCAAGGAGTGGGATTCGGACTGCTCCTCGTCTGACTCCGACAATGAGGGACTCGCCGCCACTGCATTCAACAAGTCATCCCTCTTCCCCAACGAGCGTCACACTTGCCTCATGGCAAGAGAGAAGAAGGTAATCACTCGTAATGATGTCACTTATGATTCCTCTAGTGACGATGAGTCTAGTGATGATGAAATAGATTACTCTAGTTTGTTCAAGGGATTGGATAGAAATAAAATTGATAAAATCAATGAATTGATTGATGCCTTGAATGAAAAGGATAGGCTTTTAGAAAAGCAAGAGGATTTGTTGTATGATGAACATGATAAGTTTGTAGAGGCACAAAAATCCTATGCTTTAGAAGTTAAAAGAAATGAAGTACTTTCTAGTGAATTATCTTCTTGTCATGAAAACATTGCTACTTTAAAGAGTGTTAATGATGACTTAAATGCTAAACTAGAAGTAGCTATTAAATCAACATCTTGTGTAGAAATTGTTGAAACGTGCACTAGGTGTAAAGATCTTAATGTTGATGCTAGTAGTAAACATCTAGTTTCAATTTCTAAATTGAATGATGAAGTGGCTAGTCTTAATGCTCAACTTAAGGCTAGCAAAAGCGAATTTGATAAGCTGAAATTTGCAAGGGATGCCTACACGATTGGTAGACATCCCTCAATTAAGGATGGACTTGGCTTCAAAAGGGAAGCCAAGAACTTAACAAGCCATAAGGCTCCCATTCCCGCTAAGGAGAAAGGGAAGGCCCCTATGGCTACTAGTGCTAAAAGGAACCATGCCTTTTTGTATCATGATAGGAAAAATTCTAGAAATGCTTTTAGAAGTTATGATGCTTTTGATTCACATGCTTATGATTCTTGTATTATGACTGCTTCTAGTTCTCATGTTATGCATGATAGAAAGGTTGGTAGAAGAAATGTTATTCACAATATGCCTAGGAGAAATGTTGTTAATGCTCATAGGAAAGTTCATGAACCTTCTACAATTTATCATGCCCTAAATGCTTCCTTTGCTATTTGTAGAAAGGATAGGAAGATAGTTGCTAGGAAGTTAGGGGCAAAATGCAAGGGAGACAAAACTTGCATTTGGGTCCCTAAAGATATTTGCACTAACCTTGTAGGACCCAACAAGAGTTGGGTACCTAAGTCCCAAGCCTAAATTTACCTTGCAGGTTTATGCATCCGGGGGTTCAAGCTGGATTATTGATAGCGGATGCACAAACCATATGACGGGGGAGAAGAAGATGTTCACCTCCTACGTCAAGAATAAAGATTCCCAAGATTCAATTATATTCGGTGATGGGAATCAAGGCAAGGTAAAAGGGTTAGGTAGAATTGCAATTTCTAATGAGCACTCTATCTCTAATGTGTTTTTAGTAGAGTCTCTTGGATATAATTTGCTATCTGTTAGTCAATTATGCAACATGGGGTATAACTGTCTATTTACAAATATAGATGTGTCTGTCTTTAGAAGAAGTGATGGTTCACTAGCATTTAAGGGAGTATTAGACGGCAAACTTTATTTAGTTGATTTTGCTAAAGAGGAGGCCGGTCTAGATGCATGCTTAATAGCTAAGACTAGCATGGGCTGGCTGTGGCATCGCCGCTTAGCACATGTGGGGATGAAGAACCTTCACAAGCTTCTAAAGGGAGAACACGTGATAGGTTTGACTAACGTACAATTCAAAAAAGATAGACCTTGTGTAGCTTGTCAAGCAGGTAAACAAGTGGGAGGAGCACATCACAGCAAGAATGTGATGACCACATCAAGACCCCTGGAGCTGCTACACATGGACCTCTTTGGACCCGTCGCCTATCTGAGCATAGGAGGAAGTAAGTATGGTCTAGTTATTGTTGATGACTTTTCCCGCTTCACTTGGGTGTTCTTTTTGCAGGATAAGTCTGAAACCCAAGGGACCCTCAAGCGCTTCCTCAGGAGAGCTCAAAATGAGTTTGAGCTCAAGGTGAAGAAGATAAGGAGCGACAACGGGTCCGAATTCAAGAATCTTCAAGTGGAGGAGTTCCTTGAGGAGGAAGGGATCAAGCACGAGTTCTCCGCTCCCTACACACCACAGCAAAATGGTGTGGTAGAGAGGAAGAACAGGACGCTAATCGACATGGCGAGGACTATGCTTGGAGAATTCAAGACCCCCGAGCGTTTTTGGTCGGAAGCTGTGAACACGGCTTGCCACGCCATCAACAGGGTCTACCTTCACCGCCTCCTCAAGAAGACGTCATATGAGCTTCTAACCGGTAACAAACCCAATGTATCGTACTTTCGTGTATTTGGGAGCAAGTGCTACATTCTAGTGAAGAAGGGTAGAAATTCTAAATTTGCTCCCAAAGCAGTAGAAGGGTTTTTGTTAGGTTATGACTCAAATACAAAGGCGTATAGAGTCTTCAACAAATCATTGGGTTTGGTTGAAGTCTCTAGCGACGTTGTATTTGATGAGACTAATGGCTCTCCAGGAGAGCAAGTTGTTGATCTTGATGATGTAGATGAAGAAGACGTTCCAACGGCCGCTATGCGCACCATGGCGATTGGTGATGTGCGACCACAGGAACAATTGGAGCAAGATCAACCTTCTTCCTCAACTATGGTGCAACCCCCAACTCAAGACGATGAACAGGTTCATCAACAGGAGGCGTGTGATCAAGGGGGAGCACAAGATGATCATGTGATGGAGGAAGATGCGCAACCGGCACCTCCAACCCAAGTCCGAGCGGTGATTCAAAGGGATCATCCTATCGACCAAATTTTGGGTGACATTAGCAAGGGAGTAACTACTCGATCTCGATTAGTTAATTTTTGTGAGCATTACTCCTTTGTCTCTTCTATTGAGCCTTTCAGGGTAGAGGAGGCCTTGCTAGATCCGGACTGGGTGTTGGCCATGCAGGAGGAGCTCAACAACTTCAAGCGCAATGAAGTTTGGACACTGGTGCCTCGTCCAAAGCAAAATGTTGTGGGAACCAAGTGGGTATTCTGCAACAAACAGGACGAGCACGGCGTGGTGACGAGGAACAAGGCTCGACTTGTGGCAAAAGGTTATGCCCAAGTCGCAGGTTTAGACTTTGAGGAGACGTTTGCTCCTGTGGCTAGGCTAGAATCAATTCGTATCTTGCTAGCATATGCCGCTCACCATTCTTTCAGGTTGTTCCAAATGGATGTGAAGAGCGCTTTCCTCAACGGGCCAATCAAGGAGGAGGTGTACGTGGAGCAACCCCCTGGCTTCGAGGATGAACGGTACCCCGACCACGTGTGTAAGCTCTCTAAGGCGCTCTATGGACTTAAGCAAGCCCCAAGAGCATGGTATGAATGCCTTAGAGACTTTTTACTTGCTAATGCTTTCAAGGTTGGGAAAGCCGATCCAACTCTGTTCACTAAGACATGTGATGGTGATTTGTTTGTGTGCCAAATTTATGTCGATGACATAATATTTGGTTCTACTAACCAAAAGTCTTGTGAAGAGTTTAGCAGGGTAATGACTCAGAAATTCGAGATGTCGATGATGGGCGAGTTGAACTACTTCCTTGGGTTCCAAGTGAAGCAACTCAAGGACGGCACCTTCATCTCCCAAACGAAGTACACGCAAGATCTGCTAAAGCGGTTTGGGATGAAGGACGCCAAGCCCGCAAAGACTCCGATGGGGACTGACGGACACACCGACCTCAACAAAGGAGGTAAGTCCGTTGATCAAAAAGCATACCGGTCAATGATAGGTTCTTTGCTTTACTTATGTGCTAGTAGACCGGATATTATGCTTAGCGTATGCATGTGTGCTAGATTTCAATCCGATCCTAAGGAGTGTCACTTAGTGGCGGTGAAGCGAATTCTTAGATATTTGGTTGCTACGCCTTGCTTCGGGCTCTGGTATCCAAAGGGGTCTACCTTTGACTTAGTTGGATACTCAGACTCCGACTATGCTGGATGTAAGGTCGATAGGAAGAGTACATCGGGGACGTGCCAATTCTTAGGAAGGTCCCTGGTGTCATGGAACTCTAAGAAACAAACTTCCGTTGCCCTATCCACCGCTGAGGCCGAGTACGTTGCCGCAGGACAGTGTTGCGCGCAACTACTTTGGATGAGGCAAACCCTCCGGGACTTTGGCTACAATCTGAGCAAAGTCCCACTCCTATGTGATAATGAGAGTGCTATCCGCATGGCGGAGAATCCTGTTGAACACAGCCGCACAAAGCACATAGACATCCGGCATCACTTTTTGAGAGACCACCAGCAAAAGGGAGATATCGAATTGTTTCATGTTAGCACCGAGAACCAGCTAGCCGATATCTTCACTAAGCCTCTAGATGAGAAGACCTTTTGCAGGTTGCGTAGTGAGCTAAATGTCTTAGATTCTCGGAACCTGGATTGAATTGTAGCATACTTGTACTTATGCTTTTGATCATGTTCCTTTTTGCATTTTGTTGCTTATTATGGTGCTCAAGTTGTACAAACACTCCCTGGACCTCACAAGTCCGTTGCAAAGTGATGCACATGTTTAGGGGGAGATGTGTTACAACTTGACCCTTTGAGACTAACCATGTGCTTGAGTTTGATGATTTAGTCTCAAAGAAGGATTGAAAGGGAAAAGGTGGACTTGGACCATGAAAGACTTCCACTGCACTCCGATGAGAGGGTAACTTATTCCAAGTTCATCTCATGAACTCTTATTGCCATTTGATCTTAATTGAAGACTTTGGTGAGGCAATGGGGTTATAGGACCAAGATTGATCCCGTTTTGGTGCTTGATGCCAAAGGGGGAGAAAATAAAGGCCAAAGCGATAAATGGATCAGCTACCACTTGAGAGATTTTGAAAATAGTAGAATAGAGCGTTTTGTTTTGACAAAACTCTTTTATTGTTTCTCTTGTCAAAAGTTGGCCTCTTGTGGGGAGAAGTGTTGATTATGGGAAATAGGGGGAGTTTTTGAAATCTTTGATCAATCTCTTTTGGAATGACTCTCTTTATGCTTCAACATGTGTGTTTGACTTAGAGATAGAGATTTGAGTTTTATTTGCAAAAACAAACCAAGTGGTGGCAAAGGATGATCCGTATATGCCAAAATTGAATCAAAATAAACTTAAGTTTTATTTGAAGTGATATTGCACTTGTTCTAGTTGCTTTATGTTGTGTTGGCATAAATCACCAAAAAGGGGGAGATTGAAAGGGAAATGTGCCCTTGGGCCATTTCTAAGTATTTTGGTGATTGAGTGTCAACACAAGTGCTTAAATGTGAATCAAAGCCCATGGATGAACAAAGTGCAAACCTAGAGCAAAGGTATGTTTCTAAGTCTTAGTACATTGGTTTTGTGTACTAATATACTTGTCTAAGTATCAGAAACAGGAAGAAGAAGAAAAGAGGAGAGTTGGCTGTGTACAGCCAAAAAGGCTGTTTCGGTCTGGGGCACCGGACTGTCCGGTGGTGCACCGGACAGTGTCCGGTGGTGCACCGGACAGTGTCTGGTGCGCCAGGCTGCCTCGGACGAACTGGCCGCTCTCGGGAGTTGACTGGCGACGTACGGCTAAAATTCACCGGACTGTCCGGTGTGCACCGGACTGTCCGGTGAGCCAACGGTCGGCCGGGCCAACGGTCGGCCGCGCGATCTGCACAGGACACGTGGCCTAGCCAACGGTCGGAAGGGGGCACCAGACTGTCCGGTGTGCACCGGACATGTCCGGTGTGCCAACGGCTCCCAGATCTCCAACGGTCGACTGCGCTGTTTAAGGAAGGAAATCGGGCACCGGACAGTGTCCGGTGTGCACCGGACTGTCCGGTGCGCCCGACGACAGAAGGCAAGGATGGCCTTCTGGATTTGTTCTCAACGGCTCCTAGCTGCCTTGGGGCTATAAAAGGGACCCCTAGGCGCATGGAGGAGCACACCAAGCATTCCTACAACATTCCTAAGCACCAAGACATCAATTCCACGCATTTGGTTCATTGTGATAGCATCTAGAGCTCTTGTTGAGTTGTGAACTCATTGAGTTGTGTTGCGAGCTCTTGTTGCGACTTGTGTGCGTGCTGTTGCTCTGATTTTGAGTCTTGTGTGCGTTGCTAGTTCTCCCTTACTCCGTATTTCTTTGTGAATCTTAAGTGTAAGGGCGAGAGGCTCCAAGTTGTGGAGATTCTTCGCAAACGGGATATTGAAAGGCAAAGCAAAACACCGTGGTATTCAAGTTGGTCTTTGGACCGCTTGAGAGGGGTTGATTGCAACCCTCGTCCGTTGGGACGCCACAACGTGGAGTAGGCAAGCGTTGGTCTTGGCCGAACCACGGGATAAACCACTGTGTCATCTCTGTGTTTGATCTCTTGTGGTATTGTGTTTTGTTGAGACTCCTCTCTAGCCACTTGGCAATTATTGTGCTAACACTTAACAAGTTTTTGTGGCTATAAGTTTAAGTTTTCACAGGATCACCTATTCACCCCCCCTCTAGGTGCTCTCAATTAGTATACTCAGCCTTGCTTGAGGCACAATTTTACAGGTTCTCTGGAGGACATGGTTGCTGGAGTGACTTGGTCGTCCATCTTGCCACCGGGTTGGATTGTCGAGTGGGACCCTACGTCGGCCGAGGAGGAGCATGAGGAGTGATGGGACAGGCTTCCCCATCTCTCTATTTATTTACCGTTAGTTTTATTCCGCTGCACTTCGAACAATGATGACTACTTTTGCAAAACTCCGATGGTGATGTAATAATTTAATACTCTTACATGCATGGTTTTGTGCTTTATTGTATTTGCTCTGTGACTCACCATCGAGTGAGATTATGGTACTTGATCCTGTCAGTGGCCGTGTCGGACTAGATCCGAGGGATTGACGTGTTATTCCCATTTAAGTGTGGTCTAGCCTCTAAGGCGGGGCTTAGGCACTTAAGTTGGAATAATTTGGTTAGTTCCGCCACAGTTCCGAAGGTATCTTCATGCATAAATATGCTGGATGAAGTATTGCTTCGAAAGCATTAAGCATCCCTCGACCAATGATTGCGTTGTATGGATACTCCATATTAATAATGTCAAAGACAACCTGTTCAGTTCTTGTGTTATGGACTTAGCCGAAAGTCATTGACATTATTATCTTGCCAAGTGCCACAATCTGTCTTCCTCCAAAGCCACAAAGAGGGTGTGTTGCATCATGTATCTTGTCTTCTGGCTCTTGCATTTGCCTGAAAGCCTTTGCAAAGATGATGTCTGCTGCGCTGCTTGTGTCAACCAGAACATTGTGGACCAGAAATCCCTTGATAACACAAGATATAACCATGGCATCATTGTGAGGATAATCTTTGAGCTGAAGATCTTCCTGGGAGAAGGTAATTGGAATGTGAGACCACTTGGATTTGATGAAGGGTCCTTGCACCCCAACATGTTGTACTCTTCTTTGTGCTTCCTTCTTCTGCTTCTTTTTAGCTGGTTCAGAGCTTGAACCACATGTGATTGGGAGCACCAGCTTTGTGGCCGAAGGTGCTACAGTTTGGTTGTTGTACGAAGCCATCATCACAACTGTGGAAGTGAGTTCACCGGAGGTGGGCGCCAATGTTGGTCCTTGTTCTTGGATGCTATACATCAAGAACAAAGCAACACAATTGTTAATGATTAGTGACCTTCGTCCTTCGAGGCATTATTTCCCTTGGGATATAATGATCTTCAGATGAAGGTCATGAAGGACGTACCTTCATCATTTCAGTGAGCAAAGATGTAAATGGAAACATATGAAACACAAATAGAATGTAAATAATCATTCCAAATCATTAGATTATTCATATTCTTATTCTGCAAACATGAATAAACATCAATAATATTTATATTACATTTGTACCTTCGGCTTAACAGAAGATGGAGAGAACAGGAATGACGCAAGAGCGATTACAATTCAGTGTGTACAGTACATGGGTATCTATTTATAGGCACGGGACACAGCCCAGACAAAATTACATCCATGACCCTGATGGCTGATTACAATTACAATACAAATTATCAAGGGCTATACAGTCTTTTCCTCTTTAAGTCGGTAACGTCCTTCGTCTTTAGCGCGTCACCATGCCGAAGCTCCTTCAATGGTAGCTTCGGCTTACATCTTCATGTCACACCTGCTTGTGTATCGTTCTGCCGAAGGTATTTTTGCTTAGAGGACCTTCGACGGAGAAGAAAGCCCCCAACAGAAAGAATCTCTCTTCTTCACTATGATTTGATCTAGTTTTGCACTCACAGTTAATTTCGATCAAGTTTTTGTTTAAGTTGTTTTTAGGCGTCATCTATTCACACCCCTCTAGGTGACTATTAATAAACTCAACGGTTCATCACCCGCATCTAATGGTGCAGTTAAACAAACCATACATTTATAGCTAATTTGGTTGGTTGGATGGATTGGTTTATCACCCTCGAAGACAAGTAGTGCTTCCCTACATATATATAATTCATTGCCAAAGATTGTTTACATCCACCCAGTTATTTGTGAAGAAAATAAACAACAACAACTCAGAGTATGTACACACGAATAATCAAGCATCCACTTTCTTCTCCAGGCATACCTCTTCATCCCCGTTCTCCTACTTTAGGCCCAACTGGCTTATCATCTCCTTTAGAGATTTCCATGACGGCCCTCCTTCTATCATGGCCTCCTTAGCACTAGCTGACAACTGTGCCATCCTCTTTGCCGCTTCTACCCCTTCCTCTCCTACCATGAGCATCCTCACCACCTTGGAAATCTCCTCGCTTCTTACGGAGCCTCTAATAGTTCTATCGCTTGTGTGAACCCTAACAGCGATCTTCAGCTCATCAACCAAGAACTTTGAATTGAAAGGTTGATCGGCATGCATTGGCCATACCGCTAACGGCACACCGGATGCAACACTTTCAAGTACTGAGTTCCAACCACAATGACTCAAGAACCCTTTTATGTTGCTATGCTTTAGAATCTCCAACTGATCTACCCATTCTCTCACCATCAAGCCCCTGCCCTTTGTACGCTCTTCAAAGCCCGGACCTAGGTCGACATTCTCGGGCCTAACAGCCCATAAAAAGTGAACCTCGGCCTCCTCTAGTCCATTTGCGACCTCCTTCAATTGTGACTCTAGGATTGCGGCTAGTGTCCAAGAGCGACATATAGAACCGTTTGACCAGTTGTTGCCTTGTCGTCGAGCCACTCCATCCAAGAGGGCCGGGCCTTGGGTCCGATTGATGTTGGTTGGGCAAAACAGAGGGGTCCGATGGGCCAAGCCCTGGGCCCGACATGCTGGTTCCAGAAGTCAAGATACGGAGCCTCGAGGCCATGGAGGGTATTGATGATCAGGCCTTGACTTTCCACGATGGCCCTGCCCAGCTTAGCATCGAGCTTCAACATGGGCGCCATGGACGCAGGGTCGCCGAAGGGTGCCATGAAGTCTTCGAAGGTGAGCTTGATGTGCGGGAACTCCGGCACCGTGAAAGTGGCCGGGTGGCCATCGGCGTCGACGTTGTCGGGCCGCAGCGTGGCACAAGGGTCGTGGCGCACACGCACCTCTCGCATGACTTGCGCGAAGGCCGAGATGCCGAAGAACGACACCTTCGGGATGCCCAGCCTTGCCGCCGACGCTTTCGTCCAGTGCAGGAATGGGTCGGTGACGAGCAGGCTCGCTGGCGGCTGCATCTCAGCGAGGGATGCGTCGAGCTGTGGCTGGAGCAGGGACGTTGCGTCGGCGAAGACGGCAAAGGAGACCAGGGACGTGAGCCCCTCGGCGCTCTCGACGCCCGGAGGGATGCCCGCGATGTCGGTCGGGAAGGTGAGCTCGACGACGGCCGCGTCCGCACCGGACAGCCCCTCCAGGACGAAGCCTGCGTTGCCGGCGGTGGTAAAGAAGGTGATGGTGGCAAGGCCGTAGCGGTGGAGGTAGTGGGCGAGGTGGATGAGCGGGATGGTGTGGCCCTTGGCGAGGAACGGGAATATGGCGATGTGAGGGAGCGTGTGGGTCTCAGCCTCTGGAGACGAAGAGACTGCAGTCTGCAGCCATTACTAACGCAGAAACGCGACAGGATGGTCACAAACTCACAAAGTCACAATGCTTTTGCTCTTGCAAGCTAGCTGAGTCAGGTGCGTTACTTTATACCCGGTGCAAGTCGATAATGTAGCTTACAAGTGCTCTTGTAAGCTGACTCAAGTTGTACTAATTTAACTCATCCGTGGTCCCAGGATGCCACTAAGAAAGAACTGGAAGTAAATAATTCGAATGGTAGCCAGTCAATAAAATGCGCTAACAATGCAAATAATTGAACGAACATATTGGAGATTTGGTTTCATAAGGAAAAAACACATTCGGAAGTTTTGACTTGGGAGCATAAATATGGATATCGTATCTTTTTTTGAATATAGAAATATAGGAGATGTTTGGTACTGCTCTGCTCCAAGTCCAGTTCCAACGTGGAGCTGTGTAGATTATAATACTCCCCCATCCTAAAATGTAGTTCTTTCTAGCCCTCTTTTTATCCATTCACATTCGAATAAATGATAATGAATATAGACATACATAGAAACTATATTCATAGGCAGGGGCGAAGCCAGCATTTAAGATTGAGAGGGACAAATTAGATTGAGGGGGGCTGTTAAGAGGTATTTTACATTATTTATATGGTGATTAACTAAAAAAATTAGTAGCTTCTATGGAATTTGTAGAAGATTAGGGGGGACATTGCCCCCCTGTGCCCCTCCCTAGAATCGCCCCTGTTCATAGGTTAAACGATGAATCCGTGTTTAGTCTAAGGGGCTGTTTGGCTCCCAAGAATTGGTTTGAATTGAATCACTTTCCAAGAATTGGTCTGTTTGGCTGTCTGTGGAATTGAATTGATCATTTCTACCTAATTCTAATCCCTGCAAATATGGCCTCCTCTCAATTCAGACCCTCCACCATCAGAAAAGGCTAGAAAGGCAACTAGGGTTTGCTACGTCGCCCACCATCTCCACCCAGGACCGCCGCCCTCATCCGTCTCCCCCGTCTTCCTCGCCCTCGTCTACCTCGTGCTCGTCGGAAAAAGCAGCTCAGGTGAGTCATCTACCTCGCCCTCATCCATCTCGTGTCTTCCTCAGCCTCTTCCTCTGCTCATCCCGACGATTTGGAGGTCGCGATCTGGAGGTGTATCTATCAAGGGGATTCCCAAGATCGCGTAGGATCTGCAGCTCAGGAGCGCGCGGGCGTCGGGGAAGTAGCGGTAGGATCTGCAGCCGGACGGGACGGGGCCTGAAGGTCCAGCGCCGCTCTAGACCTCGCGTGGTTGAAGTCGAAGCACCAGTGGCCTCTCCTTGGTTTCACTCTCCTCGCGTAGGATCTGCTACCAGGAACGCCCGTGAAGCGAGCGCTGCTGCCAGCGATGTCAGAGAAGCGAGCACTTGTTCTTGCGGCTACCTGCTTGAGATGTGACCAGAATCCATTGATATAGTGTACTCGGTGCATGGCAGCTACCTGCTTCCTCACTTGTTAGTCTTAGCATCTTCAATTAACTAGCTATTGCATTATATTGTTGGCAAAACTAGTACTCTGCTCCATGAGGTTCCCAGACTATTTTAAACAGAATTTTATGATTATTGCAGATTACTGTTTTGAACAGAATTTTATGATTATTGCGGCAGCTGTCGACCAGTACTGATCACAAGTTTCATCACAAAGTGAAAGCATTATTTTGTTACATTAGCAGAGACCCTGTTGTTATTACAAAGTGAAAGCATTGTGAAGTAGCTCGTAGTCATTATAGATGACATGATTCCAAAATCCTTGTTCTCACTTATAGAAGAATATTATTTTGTTTTTGTTTTTGCAGTTTCATCACAAGTTTGTTTTGGGATCTTTCGCCTCAAGTTTCATCTAGCTACCTTCAACAAATCCTTCAATCTCCATGGCTACATCGGTACTTCTCCTATTCCACCTTATGCCACTACTAGTAGTGTTTTTATTCTTGAGTAGAGCATTTTGCTTTCAACTAGCATGTCTAATTGCATATAAATTACATATTCTAGATATCAAATCAATATACTAACGAGGAGGAAATTAAAAGGAAGAGAAAGAAGCGAAAGAGAGTTGTTGTATTAGCTGTGTCTATTATGGCTATAATTGCAAATCGGTATCAACGGAGGAGACCTAGACACATCATAGATGCTAACGAAGTTCAAGAGAGAAATGTCGAGTGCAGAAAACAAATGCTATGTAATATGTACCAGGGTTCAAATGTCTATTGCTATGACAGTTTGCGCCTAACTAAGAGATCTTTTAGTGACTTGAGTGCCATCTTACGGGAAAAGAGTGGCCTACAGGATACCCTAAATGTGTCGGTAGAAGAAAAGCTTACAATTTTTCTGCTTATAGTAGGTCATAACACCAAAATGAGGTTGATCCGTAGCACTTATGGGTGGTCCCTTGAACCAATCAGTCGACACTTCAACGAAGTGCTTAGAGGGATTCTATCTTTAAGTCATGAGTTCATCAAGCTTCCTAATCCAGAAACCACTCTACCTGAGGATCCAAAGTGGAAATGGTTTGAGGACTGCCTAGGTGCACTAGATGGCACACATATCGATGTGAATGTTCCATTGACTGACCAAGGTAGGTACAGAAATAGGAAGCAACAAATCACCACTAATGTATTAGGGGTTTGTGATCGACAAATGAAGTTTTTGTATGTCTTGGCTGGATGGGAAGGGTCGGCTTCGGATTCACGCATACTACGTGATGCCATGTCATGGGAGGACTCATTTGTTGTTCCTAGTGGTAAATACTATCTAGTGGATGCTGGATATACAAATGGTCCGGGATTTCTTGCCCCGTACCGATCTACACGGTACCACTTGAATGAATGGGCTATTCAAGGCAACAATCCATCTACTGCGAGAGAGTTATTCAACCTACGCCATGCAACAGCTAGGAATGTGATAGAGAGAACTTTTGGGCTATTGAAGATGAGATGGGCAATCTTGAGGACCAGCTCATATTTTGATTTAGAAAACCAGGTATAACATAGTAGGTCTTCAATTAAAATTCAATCGTTAGTTTTAAAATTGTGTATTGACTTAGCCATATTATTCTATGCAGATTAGGATCATCCATGCTTGCTGCATATTGCATAATTTTTTAAGGGATAGACAAAGAGATATGGATGATATTCTAATACATGAAGTTGATAGTCTCATCTCTGCTGCTCCTGCTGAAAATCAAGGAGAAATGAGTATGATTACGCATGTTCAATCAACTAATGAGTGGGGTTATTTTAGAGACACCAAAGCTAGTGAAATGTTTGTTGATTATCAAGCGAGGCGTGGTCAAAGCTCATAGTTGTATGCTTCTATTTTCTATGTCTTTGTCATTTATGAATTTTTGTGTTTGTATTTTTTATATGTGTGGTTCTTTGATTGTAGGACAAGAAAACAAGGGGCTATGTTCCTTGGAATGATGAGATGGATAAGGTACTCCTTGATACATTTGTGGACTATTACAATAAAGGTGATAGATGTCAGAATGGGTGGAAGTCTCATGTATACACAGCTGCTGTGAAGAATGTTTGTGAGAAGTGTAATGTCACCATTACAAAGGAAAATATTAGCTCTCGCAGCAAGACCTTTGATAAGCACTACAATATCATTAATGGTTTGTTGTCCACTAGTGGTTTTGGATGGGATTGGGAGAAGAACAAGCTCAAAGTTGATAGTGACACTGTATGGGATGAGTACGTTGAGGTAAGAAAATTTTTGTTGTTCATTACTCATTAGTTTATTATTTGCAGTTCATGAACTTTAGGAAAGATGCTAAGCTCTTATCGTGTCAAATTGGAGTTTGACCTTGTTTACATAGAAGATTATTCAATCTGTATTTTCATAGTTAATTGGAGTCACTAAATCTTCTATATAAATGTCTTGTATTCTTACTGTTTTGTGTGAGCAGATTTCTATATAAATAGCTTCATAATTACAGCATATTAATGATGATGAAGGATGTGTTGGTCCTGATGCATGCGAATATTACATGTGTGCTGTTTATTCCATACAGTGTCAAAACAGCAAACCATTTTTTAGTGGTTTGCTTTGAATATTACACAGCTGCTGTTTTAGTGGCGTAATACACAGCTGCTGTTTCCTTTGAACTACAATATCATTACTAGTGGTTTGCTGTTTTTACTCCAAATTGGTCATACATGCTATTGTTGCCTAGTAGTTTATTCCATTTTTTGTAGCTTAGTTTATGTTTCAATTCCAAGTTTATTTATTGATGTATCTTTGTAACAATTTTTTTATAGAGGAATAAGGAAGCAAAAGGATATAGACATAAGGTTGTGAAGTTTTGGGATCTACTCAGCCTAGTGTACAATAAAGACCAAGCAAATGGAGAGGGTGCTAAAACAGCAGCTGAAAGTTCAAAGGAAATGGCAAAAGAGAATGATACCGGAGGCAAGGATGCTCCATATTCTGTATCTTCCTCGAGTAGTTTAAAAAGACAAAGATCAGATGATTCATTTAACTCTATATGGTGTGATAAGTTCGACATGCTTACATCTGCATTGAAAGATGACGGTCCAAAGCTACCCTCTTCCGCCGAAGTTCTCGCCGCATTACAAGAGGTTGAGGGACTTGATGAAGACACAGAACTTGAGCTTTATGACATCCTCACCTCTAATGCACGCAAGTTTGAGTCGATGATGG